>NC_044395.1:77965025-78291157 GCF_006542625.1 Nomascus leucogenys
AGCTAGAGTGCAGTGGCACAGTCTTGGCTCACTGCAACCTCCGCCTCCAGGGTTCAAGCGATTCTCCTGCCTCAGCCTCCCGAGTAGCTGGGATTACAGGCAAGTGCCACCATGCCAGGCGAATTTTGTATTTTTAGTAGAGGCAGGGTTTCTCCATGTTGGTCAGGCTGGTCTCGAATTCCCGACCTCAGGTGATCCACCCGCCTCGGCCTCCCAAAGTGCTGGGATTACAGGCATGAGCCACTGCGCCTGGCCAAAATTAATTTTTAAAAAGATAGATGAGAAAGAAAAATAAACCAATTTGTAGTCCACTCAGTTTGAATCATGAGGTCAACTTGTTCTCTGACCTGCTTCTTCATAGTTATTTGGTGTCTATTGTTCTGGAATCACATAGATCCTGGACTATAGATCCTGGAATCACATAGACCCTAGACTATAATGTTTATAGACAACTTAAACATTATAAAATGTTAAGTTTTTCCTTTGAAATAGTCCTTCAGGTCCTACATACTAATAAAACTACTAACTCAACTAGTCTGAAGGACCCCATGAAGAGTTGACTTATCCAAGAATGCAGTTCCCGCATCCTGAGCTTTTCATCCCCCCATGCCCAACCAGTCAATGTCTTCAGTTTTCCAGCCCCTCACCCTCCACAATCCCCTTAAAAGCTCCAGCCCAAAACCCCACGAAAGAATAAATTTGGCTGGGCGCGGTGGCTCACGCTTGTAATCCCAGCACTTTGGGAGGCCGAGGCGGGCGGATCACGAGGTCAGGAGATCGAGACCACGGTGAAACCCCGTCTCTACTAAAAATACAAAAAAATTAGCCGGGCGTGGTGGCGGGCGCCTGTAGTCCCAGCTACTTGGAGAGGCTGAGGCAGGAGAATGGCATGAACCCGGGAGGCAGAGCTTGCAGTGAGCCAAGATTGCGCCACTGCACTCCAGCCTGGGCGACAGAGCGAGACTCCGTCTCAAAAAAAAAAAAGAATAAATTTGAGGGTCTCCTCCTGTCTCCTCACTTGTCACCCTGCAATCATTAAACTCGTTCTCCACTACATCCCTGCTGTCTCAGTGTAATTGTTCTGTTACTACACAACAGACATACATACACAACACAACATTTGGTCCTAAAGCGGTAGGGAGCAGGCAACATCCACACAAGACGTTCACAGGTCCCAGAGCAGTGAAAGGACCCCACAAGATCAGCTAAGGTTTCCTCACCTCTCACCCTTGTTCCCACCACCGTGCTATTCTCTGTGCCTCTGACGTAATCACCCTCTTCCTTTATATTTTCATTTAAAAACTTTCTCTTAAGCATCTACTTTGTGTCAGTCCCATAGTAGGAGACAATGTAAGCAAAGAGAGATAGCAGGAAAATAAACTGTTAGAGTTCTCCAGAGAACAGAACCAATTGAGAGATTTATTATAAGGAATTGGCTCAAGTGATTCTGGAAGCCGGTAAGATCTGCAGTAGGCACACTAGAGACCCAGCAGAGCCAATGGTACAATTCCTACCCTCAGGCCAGGAAAAAACCTCACATCCCAGCTTGCAGGCAGTCAGGCAGGAGGAATTCCCTTTTATTTGGGAAAGGGTCAGCCTTTCATTCTATTCAGACTTTAACTGATCGATGCCCCCCCGCCCTACATGCGCACATTAGGGAGATCAATCTGCTTTACTTAGTCTCTTGATTTAAATGTTAAACTCGGCCATGTGTGCGGGGTGGCTTATGCCTGTAATGCTAGCACTTTGGGAAGTAGAAGCAGGTGGATGGCTTGTGCTCAGGAGTTCAAGGCCAGCCTGGGCAATGTGGCAAAACCGTGTCTCCACAAAAACAAAACAAAACAAAAAAATTAGCTGGGCATGGTGGCATGTACCTGTAGTCCCAGCTACTTGGGAGGCTGAGGTGGAAGGATTGCCTGAGCCTGGGAGGTTGAGACTGCAGTGAGCTGAGATCATGCCTCTGCACTCCAGCCTGGGCAACAGAGTGAGACCCTGTCTCAAAAAAATAATGATTAAAAAATTGAAAAAATGTTAAACTCATTTAAAACACCCTGACAGAAATGCCCAGTGTAATGTTTGGCAAAATACCTGGGTATCCCATGGCCTACTCATGTTGATACATAAAATTAACCATCACAGTAAGATACAGTCCCTTCCTCTTGGGAGTCTCTAGTATAGCAACAAGTAGCACCTTGCTGCTCTCAAATTAGAGAGGGCTTTCCAGGAAGAATGGAAGCCACCTGCCCATGAGCCTTCTGCCTTGTAACTTCAGGTGAGGACTGCTTGTCCCCCCAACCCCAGGCTTTCAGTTCCCAACCCCCCAGCCTGTTCGCAGCTCTGCCAGCTCAGGGGCTGCATCCCCTTTCCTTTTTGGTTCAGCCAAGAAGCCCACTCTCCCTGACACTTTTTCTCTTTTTAATTCTAATTTTCATTTTACAATCTGTGGAAGAGTTGCAAGTACAGTACAAAGAACTTTTTTGTAAATATTTGACACATAAGTTGTGTGTATGACACCTCATTACCACCTCCCCAACATTTTAAGATGTTTTTCCTACATATAAGGATATTCTCCTATGTGATCACAATACAAACACCAAAAGTCAAAATCAGAAACTAATGTTGCCATATTACTAAAATCTTATCTTCAAACCCTATTCCGTTTTTCCCAGTTATCCCAACAACGTCCTTTCCAGCATGAGGATTCAGTTCAGGATCACGGGATGCATTTAGTTGTCGTATCTACAGCCTTCATTCTGTAACAGTTCCTGATGTCTTTTGTTGGTTACTACAACACTGACACCTTTAGAGATCATAGGCCAGTTATATTGTTAAATGTCCCACATTTTGTGTTTGTCTGATGTTTCCTTATGATTAGATTTAGTGTATGCATCTTTGGGAGAAATATCACATAAGGAATGCTGTATTCTTCTCATTGCACCCTATCAGGCAACACATGCCTTCAGGTTAGCCCATTACTGACGATATTCACTTTGATCCCTTAATTATGATGGCTTCTGTCAAGCCTCTCTACTATGAAGTTACTCATTTCCCCTTTGTACTTTTTGAAATAAATATTTTGCAAAGAGATGCTTTAAAACCGTGTAAATACGCTACATCTCATCAAATATTCAATGTATTCATTTATTTGTGTCTGCATATGCACACAGTTTTCTCTTATTCAATGAGTTATAATCTGTTACTATGGGTATTTATTTTGATACACAAATTGTCCCAGATCTTGCCAGTGTGAGCCCTTGGAGCTGGCTCCTATGTTCATTTGATAATGTCACTATTATTCACTGAGTCCCTCCTTGCTTTCTGGTACAATAAGATGTTCTAGGCTCATCTTACACTTTGCTGTAAATTCAGCCATTTCTCCAAGAAGCCTCAGTTTCTTTTATTGGAAAATGGTGTTCAAAAACCAAGATGTATGTGCTAAGTATGCTCATGCTATTAGGGTGTTGCTATTTCCAGGCCTTCTCAGTGGGCAGAGCCCTACACACATTTATATATTTAATGATTTCTATATTTGCATATAGATATATAAATATTGAAAACTGTAAGTTCACACCAAGACCTCCAATTCTAATACAATACCCTAGTAACTTCTCCAACAGTGAGAGACCTAGCTCTCATGATTCTTAATGTATTTACTCATTTGATGAATCCCCCTGTATGTAGCCAGTCTTCCATTGGGTGCCTTCCTCATGCAGATGCCCGCCTTACCTTACTCAAGGCTCTGACATCCCACATCAACCACATTGCAGATCTTCCTCCATCCCCCCCACACTTGGACCCCCTCCTTACTCTGTCCTTGTTCCAACTCCTGGTCTATGTCATCACACTCACCCCACAAATGCCTTCCTTGCCTTACCACCTTGATTGGGCAATTTCCTTACCCGCTGGAGCACCAACACCCTAAGCAGAGGGATCCCTGTCGAGGGCACCCCCCCACCTGCATTGCCTCCTTGGTACCCTCCTTTTGGCATAGGAGGCTCCTCTTCCTCTCCCCATACCCCAACACACACACACACACACACACACCCAACACATGCCTTGCTCACACCCTCCAATGGCTCTTGGACTAATTTCTTCAGGAGGGGGAGAAAAAAGTTAAGAGGCCCAAACACTTCTTTTTTTGTTTTGTTTTGCTTTTGAGGCAGGGTCTTTCTCTGTCCCCTAGGCTGGAGTACAGTGGTGCCATATCAGCTTGCTGCAGCCTCCATCTCCTGGGCTCAAAGGATCCTTCTGCCTCAGTTTCCCAAGTATCTGGGACTACAGGCATATGCCACCATATCTGGCTAATTTTTGTTTTTTTTTAAATTTTTTTAGGAGAGGCAAGGTCTTGATATACAGCCCAGGCTGGTCTTGGACTCCTGAGTTCAAGTAATCCTCCCATCTTGGCCTCCCAAAGTGCTGGGATTACAGGCTTGAGCCACAGTGCCTGCCCCACCCCCCACCAACACTTCTTAACAGGCCACCCTATTGTCATTTCCACTCCAATTGTCATATCACTAGCCAGACTCAGTCAGCTTCCCAGACCCACAGGGAAATACAAACCCACACACCTGACACATTGTAGAGGGGTTTTAGACTAAGGCAGCCCTAAAGTACTGCTGCACAGCTCAGGGTCCATGCAGCATGTGTGTCACACTGCTTTGGCAACTCCAGATATCAATGTCTTTGCCTCTTTTTCCAGAGCACTCAGACACACACCTAGGCCCATATCCCACAGCATCCACAATCCATCCTCAGAACACAGTCCACAAGTCCTGGTCATTGTTTTTCAATATATTGCAGAGCACATGAAAACACTTTACAGCATTTAAGGCAAAATAAATAAATAAACAAATAAATAATAAAGGTCCCAAACACCTCTTCTTATAAACATGGCCCTAGTTTAGCAACAGGTCTCCATTATGAAGCAATTTGGATTTGGGCATCCTATCAAGTTACTTAAAACTAAACTCTGCCATATAGTGTTTTACTTGGTATTTTTTGTGTGGCCACAGTCTAGTGTGATCAGAGAAGCCACACAGACATAAATTCTCAGTCCTGATTCCATCAATTATTAGATATGTAGTTACCCTGAACATCTGTAAGATAGGAGTAATGATGTTTACCACAAAGAGTTAGTGTAAAGATTCGATGAGAGAACTTGCATTTGAGCCATCTGGAGAGAATGTTAGTTTTAGCACTATCGTTATTTAATGCTGCTGAGGAGGAAGGACTGACATCACCCTGCTTGAGAATCTAGTATATGTTGGGCATTTCCTACCCATTCATGAGCCTGAGAGTACTTGAGAAGTTTTGATCTTGGACACTGCTGTTCAGCTTTAAGGATGATGAGGGGGAAACGGAAAGAGTCCCCAAGGGACCAGTGTCAGAGACAGATAGAAAAGGGCTGCCTGAGCTGGGCGCGGTGGCTCACACCCGTAATCCCAGCACTTTGGGAGGCCAAGGCGAGTGGATCACCTGAGGTGGGGAGTTCGAGACCAGTCTGACCAACATGGAGAAACCCCGCTTCTACTAAAAATACAAAATTAGCCGGGTATGGTGGCATATGCCTGTTACCCCAACTACTTGGGAGGCTGAGGCAGGAGAATTGCTTGAACCCGGGAGGCAGAGGTTGTGGTAAGTCAAGATTGTGCCATTGCACTCCAGCCTGGGCAACAAGAGTGAAACTCCATCTCAAAAAAAGAAAAGAAATGGGCTGCCTGGGTCCCTGGGAAGACCCAGCTCCCCTCTGTGTCCTAGCCAACTCCTTAAGTGCACACAACCTCAGCTGACCACATAGGTGGCAGTGATAGCAAATGGTGAGGTGGGCGGGGGGGGGGGTCCTGCAGCTCAGCTTCTGACCTGGGTAAGAAGGGAGAGATCAGAGATGCATAGACTTTTAAACTGGTACGGTTCTTAGAGATGGTCCTTGGCCTTCTGTTTTATGTTTGGTTTTTTTTCTTTTTCTTCTTCTCCTTCTTCTCCTCCTCCTCCTCCTCCTCCTCCTCCTCCTCCTCCTCCTCCTCCTCCTCCTCCTCCTCCTTCTTCTTTTCCTTCTCCTCCTTCTTCTCTTCTCCTTCTTTCTTCTTCTTCTTTTTTTTTTTTTCCAGAGTCTTGCTCTGTCACCGAGACTGGAGTGAAGTGATGTGATCTTGGCTCACTGCAACCTCCACCTCCTGGGTTCAAATGATTCTCCTGCTTCAGCCTCCCGATTAGCTGAGAATACAGGTGCCCGCCAACACACCAGCTAAATTTTGTATTTTTAGTAGAGACAGTGTTTCACCATGTTGCCCAGGCTGGTCTCGAACTCCCAACCTCAGGGCATCCACCTGCCTTGGCCTCCCAAAGTGCTGGGATTGCAGGTGTGAGCCATCGCCCCAGCTCTCTGTTTCTTTTTCTATAAAGTGAGGGGCTGGAGTATTTGTCTGAGGACCCAAAGGGACCTTTGGGACCCAAGGAGAACTAGAATCCATGACTCCTGACCTCCAGCCCTAAGCACTTCCCCCAGATCAAAGGTCCCCTTTGGCTTGCCTGTCAGTCCTCTTTTAGAAATTGGCTGCTTTATAGGTGGAGAAACTGAGAGAGAGCAGAGCTGGTATGCTCAAAAGTAGAAGGCTCAGCAGGAGATCTGCCTCCTCCCTCTTGTGAAAACAAGGTCCTGTGCTTGTTTTTCCACATCTACTGTAAGACACTCAGGAGGATCCCCAGCCACTGTGGACTCACCCTGGTACCCAGGCCACACTATGGCAGTCATCATGAAGGGATCCTCCACACACTTGTCATGGAGTGGGAGCACATGGCATCTCACGAACTCTTCTGGTAGGTAATTTGTAGCAGGTGGCAGGAGGCTGAGTTTAGGGAAGACAGCTAAGAAAAGAAGGAAGGAAATTCACAGTTACATAGCCCTTACTATCTGTCAAGCTCAATCATCTCACTTCTCACAACTACCTATAGGTAGGTTTTGTTTTACAGATGATGAAACTAAAGCTTAAAAAGTGAAGTAAAGGCTGGGCGTGGTAACTGATGTCTGTAATGCCAGCCATAGTGGAAGGAGTTCTCAACCAGCCTAAGCAACCTGGTGGGATCCTGTCTCTACAAAAATGTTTTAAATGTTAGCTAGTCATGGTGGCACACCTGTTAGTCCCAGCTACTCGAGGGGCTGAAGAAGGGGGATCACTTGAGCCCAGGGGGTCAAGGTTGCAATGAGCGATGATGGTGCCACTGCACTTCAGCCTGAGCAACAGGGTGAGACTGTCTCAAAAAATATATATTTTTTCTTTTTTTTTCTTTTCCGAGATAGAGTCTTGCTCTGTCGCCTAGGCTGGAGTGCAGTGGCGCAGTCTTGGCTCACTGCAAGCACCGCCTCCCAGGTTCACACCATTCTCCTAGCTCAGCCTCCCCAGTAGCTGGGACTACAGGCGCCCACCACCACGCCCAGCTCATTTTTTGTATTTTTAGCAGAGACGGGGTTTCACCGTGTTAGCCAGGATGGTCTTGGTCTCCTGACCTCGTGATCCGCCCGCCTTAGCCTCCCAAAGTGCTGGGATTACAGGCATGAGCCACCGCGCCCGGCTTATTTTTTTCAACTAAAAAATATATACATATATTTTTCAATTAAAAAAAAATATATATATATCTCTCTAAAATAAATAAGCACATAAAGTGAAGTAAGGGCAAGTGCAGTGGCTTACACCTGTAATCCCAACACTTTGGGAGGCTGAGGATGACAGATTACCTGAGGTCAGGAGTTCAAGACCAGCCAGGCCAACCCTGTCTCTACTAAAAATACAAAAGGAGCCAAACGTAGTGGCGTGCGCCTGTAATCCCAGTTACAGGAGGCTGAGGCAGGAGAATCGCTTGAACCCAGGAGGCAGATGTTACAGTGACCCAAGAATGTGCCACTGCACTCCAGCTTGGGCGACAGAGCAAAACTCCACCTCAAAAAAACAAACAAAACAAAACAAAACAAAAACAGAAATTGGAGACCAGGCTGGGCAACATAGCAAGATCCTTTCTCCACAGAAATGTTTTAAAAATAGCCAAGTGTGGAGACACGCCTCTGTAGCTTCTCAGGAGGATGAGATGGGAGGATCGCTTGAGCCCAGGAGATTGAGACTGCAGTGAGCCATGATTACGCTACTGCACTCCAGCCCAAGCGACAGAGTAAGACCCCATCTCTAAAAAAAACCATGAAATAAAATAACAACAGCAATAATAATAATAATGCTTTTTCAAAAAGGAGGAAAGGGAAAGTTTTTTTTAATACTTTTTTTATTATACTTTAAGTTTTAGGGTACAGGTGTACAACGTGCAGGTTTGTTACATATGTATACATGTGCCATGTTGGTGTGCTGCACCCATTAACTCATCATTTAACATTAGGTATATCTCCTAATGCTATCCCTCCCCACTCCTCCCACCCCACAACAGGCCCCAGTGTGTGATGTTCCCCTTCCTGTGTCCATGTGTTCTCATTGTTCAATTCCCACCTATGAGTGAGAACTTGCGGTGTTTGGTTTTTTGTCCTTGCAATAGTTTGCTGAGAATGATGGTTTCCAGCTTCATCCATGTCCCTACAAAGGACATGAACTCATCATTTTTTATGGCTGCATAGTATTCCGTGGTGTATATGTGCCACATTTTCTTGATCCAGTCTATCATTGTTGGACATTTGGGTTGGTTCCAAGTCTTTGCTATTGTGAATAGTGCTGCAATAAACATACGTGTGCATGTATCTTTATAGCAGCATGTTTTGTAATCCTTTGGGTATATACCCAGTAATGGGATGGTTGGGTCAAATGGTATTTCTAGTTCTAGATCCCTGAGGAATTGCCACACTGACTTCCACAATGGTTGAACTAGTTTACAGTCCCACCAACAGTGTAAAAGTGTTCCTATTTCTCCACATCCTCTCCAGCACCTGTTGTTTCCTGACTTTTTAATGATGGCCATTCTAACTGGTGTGAGATGGTATCTCATTGTGGTTTTGATTTGCATTTCTCTGATGACCAGTGATGATGAGCATTTTTTCATGTGTCTTTTGGCTGCATAAATGTCTTCTTTTGAGAAGTGTCTGTTCATACCCCTCGCCCACTTTTTGATGGGGTTGTTTGTTTTTTTCTTGTAAATTTCTTTGAGTTCATTGTAGATTCTGGATATTAGCCCTTTGTCAGATGAGTAGATTGCAAAAATTTTCTCCCATTCTGTAGGTTGCCTGTTCACTCTGATGGTAGTTTCTTTTGCTGTGCAGAAGCTCTTTAGTTTCATTAGATCCCATTTGTCAATTCTGGCTTTTGTTGACATTGCTTTTGGTGTTTTAGCCATGAAGTCCTTGCCCATGCCTATGTCCTGAATAGTATTGCCTAGGTTTTCTTCTAGGGTTTTTATGGTTTTAGGTCTAGCATTTAAGTCTTTAATCCATCTTGAATTAATTTTTGTATAAGGTGTAAGGAAGGGATCCAGTTTCAGCTTTCTACATATGGCTAGCCAGTTTTCCCAACACCATTTATTAAATAGGGAATCATTTCCCCATTTCCTATTTTTGTCAGGTTTGTCAAAGATCAGATAATTGTAGATATGTGGCATTATTTCTGAGGGCTCTGTTCTGTTCCATTGGTCTATATCTCTGTTTTGGTACCAGTACCACGCTGTTTTGGTTTCTGTAGCCTTGTAGTATAGTTTGAAGTCAGGTAGCATGATGCCTCCAGCTTTGCTCTTTTGGCTTAGGATTGACTTGGCAATGTGGGCTCTTTTTTGGTTCCATATGAACTTTAAAGTAGTTTTTTCCAATTCTGTGAAGAAAGTCATTGGTAGCTTGATGGGGATGGCATTGAATCTATAAATTACCTTGGGCAGTATGGCCATTTTCACGATATTGATTCTTCCTACCTATGAGCATGGAATGTTCTTCCATTTGTTTGTATCCTCTTTTATTTCATTGAGCAGTAATTTGTAGTTCTCCTTGAAGAGGTCCTTCACATCCCTTGTAAGTTGGATTCCTGGGTATTTTATACTCTTTGAAGCAATTGTGAATGGGAGTTCACTCATGATTTGGCTCTCTGTTTGTCTGCTATTGGTGTATAAGAATGCTTGTGATTTTGCACATTGATTTTGTATCCTGAGACTTTGCTGAAGTTGCCTATCAGCTTAAGGAGATTTTGGGCTGAGATGATGGGGTTTTCTAGATATACAATCATGTCATCTGCAAACAGGGACAATTTGACTTCCTCTTTTCCTAATTGAATACCCTTTATTTCCTTCGCCTGCCTGATTGCCCTGGCCAGAACTTCCAACACTATGTTGAATAGGAGTGATGAGAGAGGGCATCCCTGTCTTGTGCCAGTTTTCAAAGGGAATGCTTCCAGTTTTTGCCCATTCAGTATGATATTGGCTGTGGGTTTGTCATAGACAGCTCTTATTATTTTGAGATATGTCCCATCAATAGCTAATTTATTGAGAGTTTTTAGCATGAAGCGTTGTTGAATTTTGTCAAAGGCCTTTTCTGCATCTTTTGAGATAATCATATGGTTTTTGTCTTTGGTTCTGTTTATATGCTGGATTACATTTATTGATTTTCGTATGCTGAACCAGCCTTGCATCCCAGGGATGAAGCCCACTTTATCATGGTGTATAAGCTTTTTGATGTGCTGCTGGATTCGGTTTGCCAGTATTTTATTGAGGATTTTTGCATTGATGTTCATCAGGGATATTGGTCTAAAATCCTCTTTTTTTCTTGTGTCTCTGCCAGGCTTTGGTATCAGGATGATGCTGGCCTCATAAAATGAGTTAGGGAGGATTCCCTCTTTTTCTATTGATTGGAATAGTTTCAGAAGGAATGGTACCAGCTCCTCCTTGTACCTCTGGTAGAATTCAGCTGTGAATCCATCTGGTCCTGGACTTTTTTTGGTTGGTAAGCTATTAATTATTGCCTCAATTTCAGAGTCTGTTATTGGTTTATTCAGAGATTCAACTTATTCCTGGTTTAGTCTTGGGAGGGTGTATGTGTCGAGGAATTTATCCATTTCTTCTAGATTTTCTAGTTTATTTGCTTAGAGGTGTTTATAGTATTCTCTGATGGTAGTTTGTATTTCTGTGGGATCGGTGGTGATATCCCCTTTATCATTTTTTATTGCATCTATTTGATTCTTCTTTCTTTTCTTCTTTATTAGTCTTGCTAGCAGTCTATCAATTTTGTTGATCTTTTCAAAAAACCAGCTCCTGGATTCATTGATTTTTTGAAGGGTTTTTTGTGTCTCTATTTCCTTCAGGTCTGCTCTGATCTTAGTTATTTCTTGCCTTCTGCTAGCTTTTGAATGTGTTTGCTCTTGCTTCTGTAGTTCTTTTCATTGTGATGTTAGGGTGTCTACTTTAGATCTTTCCTGCTTTCTCTTGTGGGCATTTAGTGCTATAAGTTTCCCTCTACACACTGCTTTGAATGTGTCCCAGAGATTCTGGTATGTTGTGTCTTTGTTCTCATTGGTTTCAAAGAACATCTTTATTTCTGCCTTCATTTCTGTATGTACCCAGTAGTCATTCAGGAGCAGGTTGATCAGTTTCCATGTAGTTGAGCAGTTTTGAGTGAGTTTCTTAATCCTGAGTTCTAGTTTGATTGCACTGTGGTCTGAGAGACAGTTTGTTATAATTTCTGTTCTTTTACATTTGCTGAGGAGTGCTTTACTTCCAACTATGTGGTCAATTTTGGAATAGGTGTGGTGTGGTGCTGAAAAGAATGTATATTCTGTTGATTTGGGGTGGAGAGTTCTGTAGATGTCTATTAGGTCCACTTGGTGCGGAGCTGAGTTCAATTCCTGGATATCCTTGTTAACTTTCTGTCTTGTTGATCTGTCTAACGTTGACAGTGGGGTGTTAAAGTCTCCCACTATTATTGTGTGGGAGGCTAAGTCTCTTTGTAGGTCTCTAAGGACTTGCTTTATGCATCTGGGTGCTCCTGTATTGGGTAAATATATACTTAGGATAGTTAGCTCTTCTTGTTGAATTGATCCCTTTACCATTATGTAATGGCCTTCTTTGTCTCTTTTGATCTTTGTTGGTTTGAAGTCTGTTTTAACAGAGATGAGGATTGCAACCCCTGCCTTTTTTTGTTTTCCATTTGCTTGGTAGATCTTCCTTCATCCCTTTATTTTGAGCCTATGTGTGTCTCTGCACGTGAGATGGGTTTCCTGAATACAGCACACTGATGGGTCTTGACTCTTTATCCAATTTGCCAGTCTGTGTCTTTTAATTGGAGCATTTGGCCCATTTACATTTAAGGTTAATATTGTCATGTGTGAATTTGATCCTGTCATTATGATGTTAGCTGGTTATTTTGCTCGCTAGTTGATGCAGTTTCTTCCTAGCCTTGATGGTCTTTACAATTTGGCATGTTTTTGCAGTGGCTGGTACCAGTTGTTCCTTTCTATATTTAGTGCTTCCTTCAGGAGCTGTTGTAGGGCAGGCCTGGTGGTGACAAAATCTCTCAGCATTTGCTTCTCTGTAAAGGATTTTATTTCTCCTTCACTTATGAAGCTTAGTTTGGCTGGATATGAAATTCTGGGTTGAAAATTCTTTTCTTTAAGAATGTTGAATATTGGCCCCCACTCTCTTCTGGCTTGTAGAGTTTCTGCCGAGAGATCAGCTGTTAGTCTGATGGGCTTCCTTTTGTGGGTAACCTGACCTTTCTCTCTGGCTGCCCTTAACATTTTTTCCTTCATTTCAACTTTGGTGAATCTGACAATTTGTGTCTTGGAGTTGCTCTTCTTGAGGAGTATCTTTGTTGCGTTCTCTGTATTTCCTGAATTTGAATGTTGGCCTGCCTTGCTAGATTGGGGAATTTCTCCTGGATAATATCCTGAAGAGTGTTTTCCAACTTGGTTCCATTCTCCCTGTCACTTTCAGGTACACCAATCAGACGTAGATTTGGTCTTTTCACATAGTCCCATATTTCTTGGAGGCTTTGTTCGTTTCTTTTTATCCTTTTTTCTCTAAACTTCTCTTTTCACTTCATTTCATTCATTTCATCTTCCATCACTGATACCCTTTCTTCTAGTTGATCAAATCAGCTACTGAGGCTTGTGCATTCGTCACATAGTTCTCGTGCCATGGTTTTCAGCTCCATCAGGTCCTTTAAGGACTTCTCTGCATTGGTTATTCTAGTTAGCCATTCGTTTAATTTTTTTTTCTGTTTTTAACTTCTTTTCCATGGGTTCGAACTTCCTCCTTTAGCTCGGAGTCGTTTGATTGTCTGAAGCCTTCTTCTCTCCACTCATCCAAGTCATTCTCTGTCCAGCTTTGTTCCGTTGCTGGTGAGGAGCTGCGTTCCTTTGGAGGAGGAGAGGTGCTGTGATTTTTAGAGTTTCCAGTTTTTCTGCTCTGTTTTTTCCCCATCTTTGTGGTTTTATCTACCTTTGGTCTTTGATGATGGTGACGTACAGATGGGTTTTTGGTGTGGATGTCCTTTTTGTTTGTTAGTTTTCCTTCTAACAGTCAGGACCCTCAGCTGCAGGTCTGTTGGAGTTTGCTGGAGGTCCACTCCAGGCGCTGTTTGCCTGGGTATCAGCAGCGGAGGCTGCAGAACAGCAGATATTGGTGAACCGCAAATGTTCTGCCTGATCATTCCTCTGGAAGTTTTGTCTCAGAGGAGTACCCGGCCGTGTGAGGTGTCAGTCTGCCCCTACTTGGGGGTGCCTCCCAGTTAGGCTACTTTGGGGTCAGGAAGCCACTTGAAGAGGCAGTCTGTCCATTCTCAGATCTCCGGCTGTGTCCTGGGAGAACCACTACTCTCTTCAAAGCTGTCAGACAGGAACATTTAAGTCTGCAGAGATTTCTGCTGCCTTTTGTTTGGTTATGCCCTGCCCCCAGAGGTGGAGTCTACAAAGGCAGGCAGGCCTCTTTGAGCTGCAGTGGGCTCCACCCAGTTCAAGCTTCCTGGCTGCTTTGTTTACCTACTCAAGCCTCGGCAATGGGGGGCACCCCTCCCCCCAGCCTCGCTGCCGCCTTGCAGTTCGATCTCAGACTGCTGTGCTAGCAATGAGCGAGGCTCCATGGGCGTAGGACCCTCCGAGCCAGGCGTGGGATATAATCTCCTGGTGTGCCATTTACTCAGACCGTTGGAAAAGCCCAGTATTAGGGTGGGAGTGACCCGATTTTCCAGGTGCCGTCTGTCACCCCTTTCTTTGAGTAGGAAAGGGAATTCCCTGACCCGTTGTGCTTCCCGAGTGAGGCGATGCCTCGCCCTGCTTCGGCTCATGCTCGGTGCGCTGCACCCACTGTCCTGCACCCTCTGTGTGACACTCCCCAGTGAGATGAACCCTGTACCTCAGTTGGAAATGCAGAAATCGCCCATCTTCTACATCGGTCATGCTGGGAGCTGAAGACTGGAGCTGTTCCTATTCGGCCGTCTTGGCTCCACCCCCGGGAAAGTGTTTCTTTACAGAAAAATGCCAACTAATGAATGAAGACAGAATTATAGCGTTAGAAAATCACTATCTAACAAGTACCCTACAATAAGTACTGCTGGCAAGAATCATCACTGGATGTTGAAACATTGGGTAAAAGTTGTTGGAGGACAGGATGTTCCATACAGCCTCTAGATACCATCCTGTGTAAATTACAAAGAGAAAAATGTACCTGTATTTACAGTGAAGAAATGTAGGGGATACCCCTTAACCAAATAAGAATCAAATATCACCCCCAGTAATAGGACAAACTGATATCACATGCCTCCTGATGAGATGATGCACTGAGGACACACCACTTATGTAATATGTCTGCAAAAATGTCTAACCTATCTGATCATAATGAAAAAATCAGACAAATCTATTCTTTTTTTTTGATACGGAGTCTCATTTTGTTGCCCAGGCTGGAGTGCCATGGCGTGATCTTGACTTACTGCAACCTCCGCCTCCCGGGTTCAAGCAATTCACCTGCCTCAGCCTCCCAAGTAGCTGGGACTACAGGTGCTTCCCACCACACCCGGCTAATTTTTATATTTTTAGTAGAGACAGGGTTTCACCATGTTGGCCAGGCTGATCTCAAATTCCTGACCTCATGTGATCCACCTGCCTCGGCTTCCCAAAGTGCTGGGATTACAGGCGTGAGCCACCGCGCTCAGCCCAGACAAGTCTATTCTGAAGGACATTCTACAAAAAAAAAAAAAAAATATATATATATATATATATATGGCTGGGCGTGGTGGCTTATGCCTGTAATCCCAGCACTTTGGGAGGCTGAAGTGTGCTAATCATGAGGTCAGGAGTTCAAGACCAACCTGGCCAACATGGTGAAACCCTGTCTGTACTAAAAATACAAAAATTAGCCAGGCATGGTGGCACTCACCTGTAATCCCAGCTACTTGGGAGGCTGAGGTAGGAGAATCGCTTGAACCTGGGAGGCGGAGGTTGCTGTGAGCCAAGATCGTGCCACTGCACTCCAGCCTGGGCAACAGAGCAAGACTCCATCTCAAAAAAAAAAAAAAAATGGGCTGAGCTGGTCAGGCAGAGCAAAATGGCAGAATAGAAGGCTCCACCCATTATCCGATCATCGTCTCCCCACCCACAAGGCTGCTAATTAAACAACTATATGTGCAGAAAAAACACCTTCATAAGAACCAAAAATCAGGTGAGCCCTCATAGTACCTGGTTTTATCTCGGTATCACAGAAAGAAGCACGGAAGAGATAGAAAAAACAGTCTTGAACCACCAATGCCACCCCTCCCCGACCCTTGGCAGCCACAGCCTGGTATGGAGAGTGTCTCTGAGCACTGAGGGAGGAAAAGCACAGCAAGTATGAGGCATTGAATGCACTGCTGTCTTGTTACAGCAGAAAGGAAAACTGGACCAAACTCAGTTGCTGCCCATCCATGGAGAGAGCATTTAAACCAGCCCTAGCCACAGGGGAATTATTGATCCCAGTGGTCAGAACTTGAGTTCTTGCAAACCTTGCCACTTAAGGCTACTGTGCTGTGGGTCTCTAAGTAAACTTGAAAGGCAGTCTAGGCCATAAGGACTGAAACTCTAGGTGAGTCTCAGGGCTGAACAGAACTGGGCTGAGATTCAGGGACCACATGACCTACTGAGACACCAGCTAGGGTGGCTAAGGGAGTGCTGGCATCACCCATATCCTAACCCCAGGCAGCACAGCTCATGGCTCCACAAGAGACCTCTTCCTTCTACTTGATGAAAGGAGAGGGAAGAGTAGAGAGGCCTTTGTCTTGCATCTTGGATACCAGCTCAGCCACAGCATGCTAGGACACCAGTCAGTGTTGTGAGGCTCCCGTTACAGGTCCTAGCTCCCAGACATACCCTGAGCCAGAAGGGAACGAGTTGCCTTGAAGGGAAGGACTCAGTGCTGGCAACAGTCATCACCTACTAAATGAAGACTGCTTGGGCTCTGAATAACCAGCAGAGATACCCAGGTACTACATGGAGGGCCTTGGGTGAGCCTCAGAGACTTGACTTGCTGGCTTCAGGTAAGATTCAGCACGTTACCAGCTGTGGGGGCTACAGGGCAAAACTCTTCTGCTTGAGAAAAGCAAAGGGAAAAGTAAAGAGGACTTTGTTTTGCACCTTAGGTAACCAGCTCAGCCACAGTGGGGTAGAGCACCAAGCAGGCTCTTGAGGTCCCTGATTCTGGAACTGGACTCTTGGATGGCATTTTTGGATCTGCCCTGGGCCGAGGGGTGCCTACTGCCCTGAAGGGTGAGTTCCAAACCAGGCAGCATTCCACCACAAGCATTCACCATGGGCCTTAAGGGAACATGAGCCGTAATCTGGCAGTATTCCCCATGGCCTGCAGTGGTGGTGGCTACAGGGTAAGTCTCCTCTGCCTTTGGAAAGGGGAGGGAAGAGTGGGAAGGACTGTCGTCTTGCGGTTTGAGTGCCAGCTCAGCAGCAGTATAATAGAACCCCAGGTAGACTTCTCAGGTTTTTGACTCTAGTCCCTGACTCCCAGACCGCACCTCTGGACCCACCCAGGGCCTGGGGGAACTCAGTGCCCTGAAGGGAAGGACAGAAGCCTTGCTGGCTTTGCCACCTGCTGATTGAAGAGCCCCAGGGCCTAGGCTGTAGCCAGGGAGTGGTTACAGCAGGCCTTGGGCAAGACCCAGTGCTGTGTCTGCTTCAGGTCTGACCTAGGACAGTCATATTAGTAGTGGCCAGAGGGGTGCTTGTGTCACTCCACCCCCAGCTTTAGGTGGCTCAGAATACAGAGAGACTCTGCTTGCGAGAAAGTAAGAGAAGAAAACAAAAGTCTCTGCCTGGTAATCCAGAGAATTCTCACAGATCTTGTCCAAAACCATCAAGGCGGTACCTCTACAAGTCTGTAAGAACCACAGTGTTACCGGGCTAGGGGTGCCCCACTAAAGCAATTACAGCTTGGATTACAACACTCAGGTCCTTTCATATATATGGAAAGCCTTCCCAAGAAAGATGAGAAACAAGCCCTGACAGTGAAGACTACGATAAATACCTAACTCCTCAATGCCCAGATACCCAAGAACATCTACTAACATCAGCACCATCCAGAAAAACATTACCTCACCAAATGATTTAAATAAGTTACCAGGGACCAATCCTTAAGAAACAGAGATGTGACCTTTCAGACAGAATTCAAAATAGTGAGGAAACTCAGAGAAATTCAAAATAACAAAGAGAAAGAATTCAGAATTTTACCAGATACATTTAACAAAGAGATTGAATTTAAAAGAATGAAGCAGAAATTCTGGAGCTGAAAAAAGCAGTTCACATACTGAAGAATGCATCAGAGTCCTTTAATAGCAGAGTTGATCATGCAGAAGAAAGAATTACTGACCTTGAAGGCAGACTATTTGAAAATGTAAAGTCAGAGGAGACAAAAGAAAAAATAATAAAAAAACAAGCACACCTACAAGATCTAGAAAATAGCCTCAAAAGGGCAAATCTAAGAGTTATTGGCCTTAAAGCGGAAGTAGAGAAAGAGATAGACGTAAAAAGTTTATTCAAGGCCAGGCACAGTGGCTCATGCCTGTAGTCCCAGAACTTTGGGAGGCCAAGGCAGGCGAGGTCAGGAGATCGAGACCATTCTGGCTAACAAGGTGAAGCCCTCGTCTCTACTAAAAATACAAAAAATTAGCCGGGCGTGGTGGCAGGCGCCTGTAGTCCCAGCTGCTCAGGAGGCTGAGGCAGGAGAATGGTGTGAACCCGGGAGGCGGAGCTTGCAGTGAGCCGAGATTGCGCCACTGCACTCCAGCCTGGGGGACAAAGAGACACTCCATCTCAAAAAAAAAAAAAAAAAAAGTTTATTCAAAGGGATAATAACAGAACTTCCCAAACCTAGAGAAAGATATCAATATCGGCCTGGCACAGTGGCTCATGCCTGTAATCCCAGCACTTTGGGAGGCCAAGGCGGGTGGATCACGAGGTCAGGAGTTCGAGAACAGCCTGACCAACATAGTGAAACCCTGTCTCTACTAAAAATACAAAAATTAACTGGGCGTGGTGGCGTGCGCCTGTAATTCCAGCTACTCAGGAGGCTGAGACAGGAAAATCACGGAGGTTGTAGTGACCAAAGATTGCAGCACTGCACTCCAGCCTGGGCAACAGAGTGACAGAATGAGAGTCTGTCAAAAAGAAAAGAAAAGAAAAGAAAAGAAATATATCAATATCAAAGTAAAAGAAGGTTATAGGACACCAAGCATATTTAACCCAAAGAAGACTACCTCAAAGCATTTCATAGGCAAATTCCCAAAGATCAAGGATAAAGAAAGGATCTTAAAAGCAGTAAGAGAAAAGAAACAAATAACATACAAGAGAGTTCTTATCCATCTGGCAGGAGACTTTGCAGTGGAAACCTTACGGGCCAAGAGAGAGTGGCATGACATATTTAAAGTGCTAAAGGATAAAAAACCTTTACCCTAGAATGGTATATCTGGTGAAATTATCCTTCAAGCATAAAGGAGAAGTAAAGACTTTCTCAAACAAAAGCTAAGGGATTTCATCAAAGACCTATTCTACAAGAAATGTTAAAGGGATTACTTCAATCAGAAAGAAAATTATGTTAATGAGCAACAAGTAATCACCTGAAGCTACAAAACTCACTGGTAATAGTAAGCACACAGAAAAACACAGAATATTATAACTGTAACTGTGATGTATAAACTTCTCTTTTCCTTAATAGACTAAAAGATTAACCAATAAAAAAAAAAAAACTGGCTGGGCCCGGTGGCTCACGCGATGAGGCCGGTGTATCACCTGAGGTCAGGAGTTCGATACCAGCCTCAACATGGAGAAACCCTATCTCTACTAAAAATACAAAATTAGCCAGGTGTGGTGGTGCATGCCTATAATCCCAGCTACTCGGGAGGCTGAGGCAGGAGAATTGCTTGAACCCGGGAGGCGGAGGTTGCGGTTAGCTGAGATCGCGCCATTGCGCTCCAGTCTGGCAACAAGAGCAAAACTCCGTCTCAAAAAACAAAACAAAACAAAACAAAATAACAACTATAACAACTTTCCAAGACACAGACAGTACAATAAGATATATATTAGAAACAACAAAAAGTTAAAAAGCGGGAAGACAAAATTAAGGCATACAGTTTTTTATTATTTTCTTTTTGCATATTTGTTTGTTTAGGTAAACAGTATTATGTTATCAGGTTAAAATAATGGGTTACAAGATAGCATTTGCAAACCTCATGGTGACCTCAAACCAAAAAACATACAATGGATACACAAAAATATTACAACTGTAATATTCATATCTCTTATGAATATTAATGCAAATATCCTCAAAAAATACAAGCAAATTCAGCAATATATTAGAAAGATCATTCATCATGACCAAGTGGGATTTGGCCCTGGGATACAAGGATGGTTCAACATATGCAAATCAATTAATGTGATATATCATATCAACAGAATGAAGAATAAAAACAGTATGATCACTTCAATTGATGCTGAAACAACATTTGATAAAATTTAACATCCCTTCAAGATAAAAACCCTCAAAAAAACTGGAATAGAAGGAATATACCTTAATATACTAAAAGCCCTATGTGATGGACCCACAGCTAATATCATACTGAATGGGAAAAAACTGAAAGCCTTTCCTCTAAGAACACAATGAGGATGCCCACTTTCATCACTGTTACTCAACGTAGTACTGGAAGTCCTAGCTAGAGCAGTCAGACAAGAGAAAGAAATAACGGGCATTCAAATTGAAATGGAAGAAGTCAAATTATCCTTATTTATAGATGATATAATCTTATATTTCAAAAAAACCTAAAGACTCCACAAAAAACCTATTAGAAGTGATAAATTCAATAAATTTGCAAGATACAAAATCAACATACAAAAATTAGTAGCATTTCTACATGCCAACAATGAACAATCTGAAAAAGCTATTAAAATGTAATGCCATTTACAATAGCCACAAATAAAATTAAATACCTAGGAATTAACCAAAGAAGTTAAAGATCTCTATAATGAAAATCATAAAACACTGATGAAAGAAACTAAAGAGGACACCAAAAAATGGAAAAATATTCCATGTTCATGGACTGGAAGAATCAGTATTATTAAAATGTCCATACTACCCAAAGCAATCTACAGATTCAATGCAATCCCTATCTGAACCCTCTCCTCAGTGAGTCAGTGTGTGCGAGTCCAGGCACTGCTTCTCAAACTTTAATGGGCATCAGAATTCCCTAGTTTGTGAAAATACAGATTCCCTTCCCTTGATTGTGTGGTCGTGTATGAGGCCTGAGATTCTGTTTTTTTGGGGGGGGTTTTGTTTGTTTGTTTCTGTTTTCGAGACAGGGTCTCACTCTGTCGCTAAAGCTGGAGTGCAGTGACATGATCATGGCCCACTGCAGCCTCCATCTCCCAGGCTCAAACTATCCTCCTGCCTCAACCTCCCGAGTAGCTGGGACTACAGGTGTGCACCACCATGCCCAGCTAAGAGATTCTGCATGTTTAATAAGTTACATTCCCACCAAGTGATTCTGTTGAAGGAAGTTCCAGGCTATACTTTGAGAAATGCTGCTCTAAGAGAATATGTGTCTGGAAGTTCTGAGAGACACGGAAGGGAGCAGGTGACCCGAGGTACATGTGTATAACATTTCTTTCTTTCTTTTTTTTTTTTTTTTTTTTTTTTTGTGAGATGGAATCTCGCACTGTCACCCGGGCTGGAGTACAATGGTGCAATCTCGGCTCACTGCAACCTCCACCTCCTGGGTTCAAGCAGTTCTCCTGCTTCAGCCTCCCGAGTAGTTGGGATTACAGGTGCCCACCACCAAGCCTGGCTAATTTTTTATATTTTTAGTAGAGATGGGGTTTCACTATGTTGGCCAGGCTGGTCTCAAACTCCTGAGCTCGTGATCTGCCTGTCTCAGCCTCCCAAAGTGCTAGGATTATAGGTGTGAGCCACTGTGCCCGGCCAACATGTGTATAACATTTCTAGAAAAATATGCAAAAAATATTGTTAGCTTCTGAAAAGGAGGCTAGAAGTTCTGGTGTAAGGGTAAGACCTGTTTTTACATTTTAAAAAACTTTAATTTTTTTTCACCTTAAGCATGTACTACTTTCTTAGTTTAGAAACATTTATCACATTGCCCAGCAAAGAGTAGGTGCTCAATAAGTAAAAGTTATTTTCTTTTTTGTCCTCTACCCAAACATTTGCTGCCCTTTCTCTTCCTCATTTCCTCCCCACCAGCAGTATTCCCATTCATGCATTTGATTAATAAATATCAATGGAATACATATCGTGTGCCAGGCACTGTTCTAACAGTATAGCTGCATACACACAACAGATACAGTTCTTGCCTGCAAGGAGCTCACATTCTAGTGTTCTCTTGTCCCCACCTCGGCACATGATTCATGAATTCCTGCCTCCTTAGCTTTGTACAGGCCATGCCCTCACACAAACCTAAAGTACCCTTTCTAACTCCCCTCCTTCAGAACAGGACCTAAATTCTCCCTGAAGCTTTCCCTGAACCCCAGTGACATCCCCATGGGAGGCTTGATGGGCACTCTGAACCAGGCTTCTGCTGCCCTCTGGTGGGGCTTCCTGGTGGCTCAAGGGCCAGTGCCCTGGGGACCTCTACGCTAGGGCCTGCCTCTCCCCACCTGGCATCTACGCAGTCTTGAGTGGGCCAGGCCCAGGGAATCTGTGTACCCAGAGTACACTGACTTCCCTGGACCTGGCTCAGAGCTATGATCTGTGTGTCCCTCACTCTGAGCCAGACTGTCCCTAAAGGCCACAGTCTTTGTAAAGGCAATGCGGTATGGGACAGTAAGTAGTGCCACAGCCCGGGAGTGCTGGTAGCTGGGGAGGGAGGGAGGGTAGGGAAGTGGGGGAGGAGACACCAGGTAAAATAGCTTTAACAGAATTATCTTTTCTTTTCTTTTTTTTGAGACAGAGTCTCTCTCTGTTGCCCAGGCTGGAGTGCAGTGGCATGATCTCAGCTCACTGCAACTTTCACCTCTTGGGTTCAAGTGATTCTCCTACCTCAGCCTCCCAAGTAGCTAGGATTACAGGCATGAGCCACCAGGCCTGACTAATTTTTGTATATTTAGTAGAGACAGGGTCTCACCATGTTGACCAGGCTGGTCTTGAACTCCTGACCTCAAATGATATGCCTGCCTTGGCCTCCCAAAGTCCTGGGATTACAGGCATGAGCCACTGCACCTGGCCTTATCCTTTCTTTTATTCTTTGTTTTTATCTTGTGCCAAAAGCAACTGATACTCTTACAGAAACATCAGAAAATAGAAACTTGCAAAAGAATGATTCAAACACATCCCATAATCCCACCTAGAGACAATTTCTGTTCACACCTGGAGCAAGAACAAAGAGGAAAGGGCAACTAGGCCAGGAGCCAGGAGGCCTGGACTCCAGTCTTTGTCATCCCTCCCACTGTGTGACCCTGAGCAAGTCCCTTCTTGGAGTCTAACTCACCCATACACAAAATGAGGACTGAATTAAGTACCTACTTGGTTTACTCTTCTGTGATTCTAAGTCAGGGGTCCCAATCCTAGATGCCTTTTAAAAATACAGATGTCTGGTTCCCCACTCCCAACCCACTCCCCATCCTAGCAGATTTCTGCTTTCCCAGACAGAGCTCAGGAATCTTTATCTATCTATCTATCTATCTATCTATCTATCTATCATCTATCTATCTATCTATATCTATCTATCATCTATCATCTATCTATCTAATCTATCTATCATCTATCTATATCTATCTACCTACCTATCATCTATCTATCTATCTGCCTGCCTGCCTACCTACCTATCTCTTCTTCTTCTTCCTTTTCTGGAGTAAAGGAATAAATTTTTTAAAAATATTTTTTAGTGGCTGGGCGCAGTGGCTCACGCCTGTAATCCCAGTACTTTGAGAGGCCGAGGTGGGTGGATCACCTGAGGTCAAGAACATGGGGGCATGTGCCTGTAATCCCAGCTACTTGGGAGGTCGAGGCATGAGAATCGCTTGAACCCGGGAGGCAGAGGTTGCAGTGAGCCGAGATTGTGCCACTGCCTTCCAGCCTGGGCCACAGAGCAAGACTCCGTCTCAAAAAAAAAACAAAACTGTTTTTACTTTTCAGAGACAGAGTCTTGCTCTGTGGTCCAGGCTGGAGTGTAGTAGTGATCTCCCTGCAGCCTTGATCTCCCTGCAGCCTTGATCTCCCAGGCTTAGGCAATCCTCCCATCTCTGCCTCCCGAGTAGCTGGGACTACAGCCATGTGCCACCATGAGTAATTTTTTTTTTTTCCTGAGACAGATCTCGCTCTGTCACCCAGGCTGGAGTGCAATGGTGCAATCCCGGCTCACTGCAACCTCCACCTCCTGGGTTCAAGCAATTCTCCTGCCTCAGCCTTCCAAGTAGCTGGGATTACAGGTGCCCGCCACCATACCCGGCTAATTTTTTTGTATTTTTAGTGGAGATGGGGTTTTACCACATTGACCAGGCAGGTCTTGAACTCCTTACCTCGTGATCCGCCTGCCTCAGCCTCCCAAAGTGCTGGGATTACAGGCATGAGCCACCGCACCTGGCCTAATTTTTTTATTTTTTGTTGAGACAGAGTCTTACTATTTTGCCCAAGCTGGTCTCAAATTCCTGAACTCAAACGATCCTCCCACTTCAGCCTCCCAAAGTGCTGGGATTACAGGCATGAAGGAATCAGTATTTTAGGATGGGCACGGTGGCTCATACCTGTAATCCCGGCACTTTGGGAGGCCAAGGCTGGTGCATCACTTGAGGCCAGGAGTTTCAGACTAGCTTGACCAACATGGTGAAACCCCCTTTCTACTAAAAACACAAAAATTAGCCAGGCGTGGTGGCATTCACCTGTAGTCCCAGCTACTCAGGAGGCTGAGGCAGGAGAATTGCTTGAACCCGGGATGGGGAGGCTGCAGTGAGCTGAGATTGCACCACTGCATTCCAGCCTGGGCAACAGAGCAAGACTGTCTCAAAAAAAAAAAAAAAAATCAGTATTTTAGGCCAGGAGCAGTGGCTCATGCCTGTAATCCCAACACTTTGGGAGGCCAAGGCAGCCGGATCACCTGAGGTCAGGAGTTCGAGACTAGCCTGGCCAACATGGTGAAACCCCATCTCTACTAAAAATAGAAAAATTAGCCGGGTGTGGTGGCGGGTGCCTGTAGTCCCAGATACTTGGGAGGCTGAGGCACGAGAATCACTTGAACCCAGGAGGCGGAGGTTAGAGTGAGCTAACGCCACTGCACTCCAGCCTGGGCAACAGAGTGAGACTCGGTCTCAAAAAGAAAAGAAATCACTATTTTTAAAAGTCTTCTGGGAGTATCCCAATGAATGCCTCCTGGTCAAGAAGCATTGGTAGATATCTTTCCAGATATTTGTATGTTTGTGCATTAATTTTTTTTTTTACAAAAATGGAATTATTGTATATATGTTAATATATTGAGGTATATTTCATACTTTAAGCAGCCCACTAATCAGTTAGGCAGTTCCAACTCTGTACTATTACAAATATTGAAAAACAGTAAAAGTAGGCTAAAAACAAATTACAAATAATTAGGGAAAACCCCTGAAAAGTTCAGGAAAAGAACAAGAATGCTTAAAAACTCTTAAAGCGTTGAAAATTGCTTGATGAAGCATGAAAATGACCAACATTATATATATTTAAAAAAAACAGCAACTGGGAAATACTCATTTTCAATCAAATCATTGTTTCAATCAAAATGTTGTATTCACTAGAATGCTTTCACAAAAATTGCTTTCAGTCCACTCATATGCCTCTGTGGGAGGCAGCCAGCAAGAGCTTCCTTCCAGCTCCCACGAAGTCCTTGGAAAAGGTTTGGGATCCCCACTGCCAGCAGTTCTAACCGGGAAATAAACATCAGACCAACCGCTGTGCATGCACCCAGCAAGGATCTGCTGGTTATCTTATGTGCCAGGCTCTGTGCTGGGCACTGGGAATATGAGGCAACCAAGACAGTTTCTGCCATCCTCCCCGACAGGGGCTCACAGTCCAGTCTGGTAGGGCAGACAGACACATCCCCAGGTAATTCCAGTACAGGCTGAGATGAGATGAGAGCAGGGAGGCATGGTAAATGGGGAGAGGCAAGTGAAAGCTTCTGCCTTGTCCTTCCAGCAGCTGTAGGACCATAGAAACACAGCCTTTTTCTCCTCAACAAAATGTTCTCCTTACTTTTGCTATGAAACAAATTACCCCAAAAACCTAGTGGTTTAAAACAATCATTTGATTATGCTCAAGGATTCTGTAGGTCAATAATTCAGGGCTAGGTGCAGTGGCTCATGCCTGTAATCCCAGCACTTTGGGAGGCCAAGGCAAGATAACTGCTTGACCCCAGGAGTTTGAGACCAGCCTGGGCAACATAGGGAGACCCCTGTCTCTACAAAAAAAAAAAAAAAAAAAAAGAATTCACATAGGGTACTACAGGAATGGTTTCTCTACTCCAGAATGTCTGTAGTCTCAGCTGGGAAGATTGAGTGGCTGGGGCGACTCAAAGGCTCTGGAGGCAGGTATCACGTGGAGGTATCTTCACTCAGGATCCTGGTGGTTAGCGCTGGCTGTCACATGGGACCTCTACCATGGCTGTTTTCCAGAGCACCTACACATGGCCGAGGCTTCCTCACAGCATGGAGGCCTCGGGGTGGGCCTGCACAGCAGCTCAGCATCCCAGACATGAGTGTCCCAGGCAACAAGGCCTTTTCTGCCCTGGTCTTGGAATTCCTCAAATGTCACTTCAGCTGAATTCTATTGTTACAGCTAGCCACAGCCTGCCATGTTGATAGGGAAAGGAATTAGACACCACATCTTGGAGAGCAGTAAGGTTCAAGAAGACAAGTGGGACAGATTTTGTTGTGGTCATTTTTTTTTTCCAGAGACAGGGTCCCTCTGTCCCAATCATAGCTCACTGCAGCCTCAAACTCTTGGGCTCAAGCAATTCTGTCACCTCAGCCTTCCAAGTTCTGGAAAAAAGAATCCAGCTAACTTTTTTATTTTTTGTAGAGATGTGAGTCTCACTATGTTGCCCAGGCTGATCTCAAACTCCTGGCCTCAAGAGGTCTTCCTGTCTTGGCCTCCCAAAGTGCTGGGATTACAGGCATGAGCCACTGAATCTGGCCTGTTGTGGTCATACAGTCTACCACACCCGAGATGGACCCAGGCACACCATTTACTGCCAGGAGGGCAGGCCTGAGAGGGGCCAGGCTGGGTGCAATGGAGGTAAGATGGGAAAGAAGCTGAACTCTTCTATCCTTAGGTAATTTCATGTGACCATGGCTTCACTTTCTGCTCCTCCATGATGACTTTTTCTTTTTTTTTTTTTTTTTTTAAGACTGAGTCTCACACTGTTGCTCAGGCTGGAGTGCAGTGGAACAATCTCGGCTCACTGCAACCTCCACCTCCCGGGTTCAAGCAAGTCTTGTGCCTCAGCCTTCCGAGGAGCTGAGATTACAGGCATGCGCCACCACGCCTGGCTAATTTTTGTATTTTTAGTAGAGACGGGGTTTCACCGTGTTGGTCACGCTGGTCTTGAACTCCTGACTTCAAGTGATCCGCCCACCTCGGCCTCCCAAAGTGCTGGGATGACAGGAGGGAGCGCCACCCAGCCTCCCTTATGACTTTTCCATCTCACCAGTGTGTCAAACTGTCTGCCTACTTTACCTTTTGTGCCTCCGTTTCTTCTGAATAATGGAGAGGCTAGTACTATCTACCTCATAGAGTGACCATGAGGACTAAATGAGACAATATGGTAGTTCCCCATTGTCCACAGAGGGTATGTCCCAAGGCCCCAGTGGTTTCCCGGAACTGTGGACAGTACAGAATCTTTCATATGCTATTTTTTTCTACACATACATACCTATGATAAGGTTTAATTTATAAATTAGGCACAGTAAGAAATTAGCAACAACTAATAATAAAATAGAACAATTACAATAGACTATAATAAGTTATTTTAAATTTATGAATTATTTCTAGAATTTTCCATTTTATATTTTCAGCCCACTGTTGACCATGGATAAAGGAAACCATGAAAAAGGGGGGAAACAAAATACTCACTGCAAGGCCGGGCGCGGTGGCTTATGCCTGTAATCCCAACACTTTGGGAGGCCAAGGCGGGCAGATCACCTGAGCTCAGGAGTTCAAGACCAGCCTGACCAACATGGCAAAAACCCGTCTCTATTAAAAATACAAAAATTAGCCAGGCGTGGTGGCAGGCACCTGTAATCCCAGCTACTCAAAAGGCAGGAGAATCACTTGAACCTGGGAGGTGGAGGTTACAGTGAGCTGAGATCATGCCACTGCACTCCATCCTGGGGGATAGAGCAAGACTCTACCTCCAAAATAAAATAAAATAAAATAAAAATAAAAAAACAGGGAACAAGGATGATGCGCTGGGGCTGGTTTGCATGGGCTCGCAAGAGCCAACTCTCAAGCTTTCAGGAATGCTGCAAGCCAGTTAAACACGGGCATTATTAAAAATCATATAAACTCGCAGATAAAGTATATTCAAAACAAGTATAGTAAATCCTCAGAACTCACCGCTTTCTAATTATTTCACACCATTTAACTATTATCCATGGTCTCTATGTCATTTATGTCTGTTATATCTGCAGAGGAGAGATAGGATGTAATGGTCTGCTCCTGAGCATCTCATACCAACCCCTGGTTGTAACATCTCATTAGTAACTTGAAATCAGCTGTGGTGGGAGTTCCAGAAAGTCTAATGTACAAATAATGAGTTTTGCAAAGAGAACATAGAAAATAGTGGGGAAGAAATTATTAAAGGAATAATTCAAGAAAATTTCCGAGAACTGCAAGCCAATTTTGACTGAAATAGTTCACTGAGTTCCTTGCAAAACATGAAAAAAATAAAAGCCAAGGTATTTTTGCAAATTTCAGAACATCAAGCAGTAATAAGATGATCCTGAAAGCATCGAGTCAAAAAAAAAAAACAAACCACCAAGTTACAAAGGAGTGGGAATCAGAATAACATCTGACTTCTCGGAAATAGCATTTGGTTTTTGTTTTTAAAGCTATAAACGATAAGTGATGCTAAAAATGTTTAAGGAAAATTATTTCCAGCCAGGCACGGTGGCTTATGCCTGTAATCCCAGCATTTGGGAGGCCCAGGTGGGCGGATCACTTGAGGTCAGGAGTTTGAGACCAGCCTGGCCAACATGGCGAAACCCTGTCTCTACTAAAAATACAGAAAATTAGCCAGGAGTGACGGTGGCACCTGTAATCCCACCTACTGGGAGGCTGAGGCAGGAGAATCACTTGAACCTGGGAGGTGGAGGTTGCAGTGAGCCGAGATCATGCCATTGCACTCCAGCCTGGGCAACAAGAATGAAACTCCGTCTCAAAAAAAAAAGAGTCAAAATATCCAGTGTTTATCAGCGATTCAAGGGGGGGATACAGAATAGGCAGATGCACACCTAAGTCTGGTGTTCAAGGAGGGTCTGCCCTGGAGGTATGAATTTGAGTGTGGTAGCTTTAAAGATGGCATGGAAAGCCATAGATTAGATGAAGTTACCAGGAGTTGAGATGAACAGAAAAAATGAGGTCCAAGGACTGAGTCTTTTGTTAGGGACTGCTAGAGACGGTGTTTCCCACATCCTCCAAAAGAGAGCAAATCAAGAAAGAGGAAGACAGAAGATAAGGAAAGAGGAATCTGACACTGGAGACAGAATATTCGGATTGATGGTGAACGGGGATCCCAGAACTACAGGTCTCAGGGTAAGCTGTCTAAACTGGCCCTAGAGGATGAAGCGTCCTGGGAGGGTATCACCAAGGAAAAACAAAAAGAGTAACCCTGTTTGAATATACTGAGATTAAACTATGGCTCAAAGTTTGGAGATGAGATAGAAACAGGAACACAGAACTCTAAGCAGATGGAAAAACAAGGTAATTACTAACATATTTTTGGTAGATATATTTACAGAATTGTAAATATGGAATCACATCAACACTGTATATAAAAGCATAGCAGTGTAAATATAGAATATTGATTGAACCATAAACGATTACAGAATTATGAGGATGTCAGGAAAGGGGCATAAAAATGTTATTTGGAGCAATTCTCCTAGATACCCCAAAAATTGAAAACAGGTACTCAAACAAGTACATGTACACAAATATTCAGAGCAGCACTATTTGAAACAGCCAAAAGGTGGAAACAATCCAAATATCCATCAACTAATAAATGCATAAACAAACTGTGGTACACACAGGGAAATACTATTCAGCCACAAAAAGGAATGAAGTACTGACACATGCTATGTTAGTGAACCTCAAAAACATCATGCTAAGTGAAAGACTGCCAGACACAAAAGGTCAGATACTGTATGAATCCACTTATATGAAATATTCAGAAAAGGCAAATCCATAAAAACAGAAAGTGGATTGGTGGCTGCTAGGGGCTGGTGGGGGGAGTAAAAAATGGGGATAACTGCTTAATGAGTATGGGCTTTTTGTTTTTTGAGACAGAGGTCTATGTTGCCCAGGCTGCTCTCAAACTCCTGGGCTCAAGCGTTCTTCCCATCTCAGCCTCCCAAAATGCTGGGACTAAGTCAAGAGGAGTGTGGGGTTTTGCTTCAAGGTGATGAAAAATGTTTTGGAACTACATAAAGGTGGTGGTTATACAATATTATGAATAAACAAATGCCACTGAATTGTTCACTTTAAAATGGGGAATTTTAAAATGTGAATTTCACCTCAATTTTTTTAAAAAAGAATGTTACTTAGAAATAAGAAGGTGGGCCGGGCGCGGTGGCTCACACCTGTTTTCCCAACATTTTGCGAGGCCGAGGTGGGCAGATCACGAGGTCAAGAGTTCAAGACCAGCCTGACCAACATGGTGAAACCCCATCTCTACTAAAAATACAAGAATTAGCTGGACATGGTGACATGTGCCTGTAATCCCAGCTACTCGGGAGGCTGAGGCAAGAGAATTGCTTGAACCCGGGAGGCGGAGGTTGCAGTGAGCCGAGATCGTGCCACTGCACTCCAGCCTGGGTGACAGAGCAAGACTCTGTCTCCAAAAAAAAAAAATAAGAAGGCATATTATATACCAGAAAAACAGCTATGTATTTAAAGTGGTTGCCCTCATCTTCAGGAAGGTGGGGCTGCAAAAAGGAAAAGATTGTTTTTAGTTATGTCTTATCAAATGATTCAACAGGCTGGGCGCAGTGGCTCACACCTGTAATCCCAGCAATTTGGGAGGCCAAGGTGGGCGGATCTCTTGAGGCCAGCAGTTTGAGACCAGCCTGGCCAACATGGCAAAATCCCATTTCTACTAAAAATATGAAAATTAGCCAATCATGGTAGCAGGCACCTGTAACCCCAGCTACTCAGGAGGCTGAGGCACAAAAATTGCTTGAACCTAGGAGGTGGACGTTGCAGTGACCCAAGATCATACCACCGCACTCCAGCCTGGGTGAGAGTGAGACTGAAAAGATAAATAAAACCACACACATGTGTAAGTTTAATAGTAGTAAGATGGGCTGGGCACAGTGGCTCACATGAGGTCAGGAGTTCAAAACCAGCCTGACCAACATGATGAAACCCCGTTTCTACTAAAAAAAAAAAAAAAAATACAAAATTAGCCGGGCATGGTAGCTCATGCTTGTAATCCCAGCTACTTGGGAGGCTGAGGCAGTAGAATCACCTGAACGCGGGATGAAGAGGTTGCAGTTGAGCCAAGATTGCGCCATTGGACTCCAGCCTGGGCAACAAGAGTGAAACTCCGTCTCCAAAAAAAAAAAAAAAAAAAAAAAATAGGCTGGGCTCAGTGGTTCACACCTGTAATCCCAGCACTTTGGGAGGCCAAGGTGGGCAGATCACTAAGTCAGGAGATCGAGACCATCCTGGCTAACACGGTGAAACCCCGTCTCTACTAAAAATATAAAAAATTAGCCGGGCATGATGGCAGGTGCCTGTAGTCCCAGCTACACGGGAGGCTGAGGCAGGAAAATGGCGTGAACCTGGCAGGTGGAGCTTGCAGTGAGCTGAGATCACGCCACTGCACTCCAGCCCGGGCGACAGAGCGATACTGTAAGATGGACACCTACCACATGAAAAGATGATTTTTCAAGGAAGAAAACAGTTGTTGAAGGAAACCTACAAATTCTAGGTGCTCACATGGATAGATTAGGACAAATAATGTGCATATGCTGTTTCCAAATGGGTCAAAGATGTTAGAAAAAAAAAAGCATATGGAAGCTTTTTTTTTTTTTTTTTTGAGACAGTCTCACTGTCACCCAGGCTGGAGTGCAGTGATGTGATCTCAGCTCACTGCAACTTCCACCCCCTGGGTTACAGGTGCCTGCCACCATGCCCAGCTTATTTTTGTATTTTTAGTAAATGACAGGGTTTCACCATGTTGGCCAGGCTAGTCTTGAACTTCTGACCTCAGGTGATCCACCCACCTTGGCCTCCCAAAGTGTGGGGATTACAGGCGTGAGCCAATACGTGCAGCCATTTCTGAATTCTGAAGGATCATGGCTCTGTAAACAAACACCAGCCAGACATGCAGCTTAACCATTTGTAAGTCTTATAACCTTGAACCACTCCCTAGGGTTGTCTGAGATTTTACTCATTCAAGCAGCAATACCCATGTACCCCATTAGGTTAAGAATTAAATTAAAACACAATACCAAAACAAGTAAATCTTACTTTAACCCATCCAAAAATTTTCAAAGGCCAGGAACCCAAGCCCATTTCAGATATTCTTCCTAAACCCCCAATGCTCCAGACAAACTCTGCCTGTTTACTGTCCCCTAGATTCCTTCTTCATCTTTAACCCTCACCGCAAGATCCAATGTCTGTCCATATCAGATTCCCCTCCCTCCAGTGACACTTTTACGTATTAGGTTAGTGCAAAAGTAAATGTGGTTTTTGCATTAAAGTAATGGCAAAAACCACAATTACTTTTGCACCAACCTAATATTACTATTTCTGATGCTACAAGTGGTTAACATCTGCCAGGGATCTATCTCAGTCTTTAACATTAAATGTATCAAAAATACTTAGAAACATTTTTGCCATGACACCAAAACAAACACAAAGGCATTATTTCCTAGTGTCTTCCAGTTGTCCATGTTTAAAGCAACCAACTATGAGGTTATAAGCTGCTCAACTGGTTTAAGGGGCCAATCAAGGGATGTGATGGACACTATCTTTCTGCTCCCTGGAATCCTAACATCAGTCTCCTAAAACACTTCCCCATCAAACAAGATCAACACGTATGAACCACTGACATATATACATTTTTCTTCTAGGAAAATAAATAAGAAACATGCTTTTAGTTAAACAATCATTTTATTGCTTGAGTACACAGACAAATTTATGCAACCAGGGCAGAGGCTGTAGATGATTCACTGAAAAAGAAAAAAGGGGAAAGAAAAAATCAGGATTAATACCGGTCCCTCCACATTCATTAACAGAATCTCCCCACTAATGGTGCTATTCTCACTTAATAAATCCAAACTATATAAAGTGCACCAAACTACTAAATACCTGAACCAACTCATTGTGTTCAAGCACAATGAATGAAGATGTTCACTCAGACATCCAAGGAAGAACTGGCCAACATAAGGAAAAACGTTTCTGGTGGAAACTGCGAATGTCTGGCAATCAATCATCATAGTGAGCACTTCATGCAAAAATTAATTCAAACTCCTGGGAGTAGAGGTATGAAAGGAAAATCTACCTACTATCTAAATTAGAGTCAAAGGGTTTATTCATGCTCTAAATCTGGCATCTGCAACTATGGCCTTCTGCTTGTCTTTATTAAAGCAGCCACACCCATTCGATTATGTATTGCCTGTGGCTGCTTTCCCACTACCAGGCCAGAGCTCAGAGCAGTTAACCAAATAGCCCCGAGGGGTGAACATATTTACTACTAAGACTTTTACTACTGGCTGACTCCTATTCTTGGTAACAACAAAAGAGTTGATACTTACTATTTCCAATTGGGAGGGAGGACTCGCTTGGTCTTATAATATCGAGCCAAACGGTGAATCCGGCTCTCTATCAGAATCAGACGGAATTTAGCATCCTTATCCTAAAAATAAAATTTGGTGCAATTCAAGAATACCACCCAAAATGACTGAACATTATCAAACATTAATAAGAGAAAGTAGAGCTACCATGCTCTTTCTCTAATGAAAATCTCTTTGGGTAGAATTTGAACTTCAAAGCAGCAGTACACTAGTTTGTGTACTAAGCCACCTTGGATAATTCAAACCAGATGCATTACATTTTACCGAAAAAATTTAGTACAAGCAGTCCTATTTAGCACCAGGTTTTATTTATTAGCTTACCTTTCTGTTCCTCTCAAGATGCTTTCGAACAGCAACTGCTTTCTTAATTAAATGGTAGAGATCTTCGGGAAGATCAGGAGCAAGTCCCTTAGACTTAAGAATTCTTAAAATTTTATTGCCTGTCACAAAACGTACTTGTGCAACACCATGTGAATCTCTCAGGATTACACCTGAAAAGGGAATCACGCTTTAACTTTCAACACGAAACAAACTGAAGAATGTGATGATGTCGAGGCTCAGAAATCAGGGCATAGTTTCCTATCTGTAAGATGGGGGTATACTTTTATACGTCACAGAAACCAACATGAGAATGCACATAAAGCTCACTCAGACATCCAAGGAAGGTTTACCCAACACTAAGGAAAACCTTTCTGGTGGAAACTGCGAATGTTGGAAAACCATCATGACAGTGAGCTTGCTGGAATACAGATGACCAAAGGAATTAATAAGATTCCACAGCTAACATTTATTGAGAACTCTGGTCAGACATTCTTCTAAAAACTTTACACGTTATTTCTTTTAAACCTCTAATGAGTTCTGACTTCTTAGAATCTATGACATATTTTCTTTTGATGTGTCATACCTCCAATTAGACTACAAGCTCCAGGAGTACAGGTATTTTGCACCCCTCTCCCCCTTTTAAGAGGTGGGATCAGGTGCTGGGGCTCACGCCTGTAATCCCAGCACTTTGGGAGGCCGAGGCAGTGGATCACCTGAGGTCAGGAGTCTGAGACGAGCCTGGCCAACATGGTGAAACCTGGTCTTTACTAAAAATACAAAAATTAGCCGGGCGTGGTGGTGCGTCCTGCAGTCTCAGCTACTCCGGAGGCGGAGGTTGCAATGAGCCGAGATCGTACCACTGCACTCCAACCTGGGCGACAAAGTGAGAATCGGTCTCAAACAAAAACAAAAACACACAAATTAGCTGGGCCTGCTGGTGGGCGCCTGTAATCCCACCTATTCGGGAGGCTGAGGCAGAATCGCTTGAATCCAGGAGGTGGAGGTTGCAGTGAGCTGAGATCGCGCCACTGCACTCCAGGCTGGGCGACAAGAACGATACTGTCTCAAAAAAAAAAAAAAAAAAAAAAAAAAGAGGTGGGGTCTGTCACCCAGGAGTGCAGTGGCTTCATCATAGCTCACTGCAGCCTGGGACTTCTGGGCTCAGGTGATCCTCCCACCTCTGCATCCCAAGTATCTATCTGGGACTACAGGCACATTGCGGCTGGCTTTTTTGGGCGGGGGAGTAGGAGGCTAGTATATTCTCAGGCCCCAGAACCATGTTCAGCACATAGAAGGCAAACATTTGCTGAATGAAGCCACTTGCACGAAGTCACACACAGCTGAGATTCAAACCACACCTAAGTGTGAGGAACTGTGTCAGGTACTCTGCTTAGCCAATTCCAACTCCTTCACTTGATAGCTGTGTGATTTGGGGCTGGATAGTATCCAGCTGCACTGTACCTCTGTTTCCTCAACTGTAAACTGGGGGGAAAGCCACGAAGATTTATTTCAAAGTATTGTGGTCAGAATTAAACGAAATCAGTACATGTGAAGTGCTTACAATGATGCCTCTAGCACGGTGCCGAGACCATAGTTTTGGCGATTTTTAAAATAACTTTACCATCTACTAGATCCTACAAGTCACTCGAGGACAGGCGAAAGAGGCTATATTAGACACACTCACCGATCTGTGAAGGAGTCAGGCCCTTCTTGGCCAGTTTGTAAATCTGCTCTTTCACGTCGTCAGATGTCAACTTCAACCACTGTTACGGAATAGAAAGCAACCTCAGAATAAGAACCCAGGAATGGCACCGAAGAACAGCGGCCTCTCCTTCCGCAAAACCGCGCTCCTCATACACGCAAGTTCCTCACCCTGGCGTCGCTTCACCCGAGACAAATGCCACCCCCTCCCCGGATTCTCCCCGGTCCCAGCGCGCTACTTACAGTGGGGACGCTGCGTCGATAGGGTAAAGCCGACTGGGACAGGCCCTTCCTGGGGAGAGAAGCAGTCTCGAGGTGAGGTTGCGGCTCGTGCCAGAGCAGCCCAGAACATCATCCCCTCGGCCCGCTGCCCACAGTCCCTCTCTTCCTCCCACCCCCCGCCCAGCAATCCGGCTTGATGCCCCGAGCTCACCCGGGAGCATGCATGCGACCCATGATGGCGGCGGTCAGGCAACGAAAGGAGAGCGAGAGTGGAAACGCCGCAGGAAGCCACCCAACACGCAGGAAGTGACCTCACACGTCCCCGCTTCCTCGCACGCAGGAGGCGGAGCTACGCTGCGCAGCCACCGCCCGTCTGTGTGACTACATCTCCCGAAATGCATTTCAGCGTCGCAAGAGATTCGTCAATCGGCGGGGCCTCATCCCGGCATGCATCGGTCTTTAGTCAGCCTTGTGGCCAGAGCGGGAATTTGAGGCTGACGCCAGCTTGCGTCGAAATTCCGTACTGCGGACGCCGAGATCGTAAAGATTCGAATGCTGCGCTGGGGGTGGGTATGGAGCAGGTAGGGCTGGAAGAAGCAGACATACACAGGTGTTTGCTCATTCACCAGTGCCTGGCTTTGTCCTGGCACTAGATCCCTCAGAGCCGGCCCTGCGCCTAATAAATTAACAGATACAATAGCATGTGATGAGGACCACACGGGAAGCCATGGTAGCGGCTACCGCCCAGTCAGTGCTTCCATTTCTCATTTCTAAATCCTACCCTTATCTGTCAGGGGAGAGTCACTGACGGTGAAGAACCGGTCTAAGGAGTTGAGCCAGGTCCCTGCGGATGCTTGCCGCTCTCCGCACTCGAATTCCCCTGCGCAGGGCTCCGGGCCGCTGGGCTTGCCGGTGAGAAGGATTGGGCAGAGGCTTACGGAGCCGTGTTCCCAAGTGAGAGAGTTGACGGGCAGGGAAGAGCTGTGGGAGCAAGATTGCAAAGGCCAAGAGGATGAGGGATAAAATGAGGCATTTGAATTTCCTGGGAAAAGGGAACCGTCAAGGAAGAAGCTTTTTTTTTTTTTTTTTTTGAGACAGAGTTTCGCTCTTGATTCCCAGGCTGGAGTGCAATGGCGCGATCTCGGCTCGCCGCAACCTCCGCCTCCCGGGTTCAAGCTATTCTCCTGCCTCAGCCTCTTGAGTAGCTGGGATCACAGGCATGCGCCACCACGCCCAGCTAATTTTGTATTTCTAGTAGAGACGGGTTTTTCCATGTTGGTCAGGCTGGTCTTGAACTCCCGACCTCAGGTGATCCGCCCGCCTCGGCCTCCCAAAGTGCTGGGATTACAGGCGTGAGCCACCGCGCCTGGCCGGAGGGAGGTCAGTGAAATCAAACTCCTGTCGACAAGCTTAAAGTAACTGGTGAGACGCTGGGAAACTAGATACTGAAACATCCGCTCTTATCTTTTAACCTGTCACTATTTGAAATAAAGTTATCAGGGATAGCCGGGCGCGGTGGCTCACGCCTGTAATCCCAGCACTTTGGGAGGCCGAGGCAGGCGCATCACGAGATCAAGAGATCGAGACCATCCTGGCTAACACGGTGAAACCCCGTCTCTACTAAAAATACAAAAAAATTAGCCGGGCGTGGTGGCCGGCGCCTGTAGTCCCAGCTACTCGGGAGGCTGAGGCGGGAGAATGGCGTGAACCCGGGAGGCGGGGCTTGCAGTGAGCTGCGATCTCACCACTGCACTCCAGCCTAGGTGACAGAGTGAGACTCCGTCTCAAAAAAAAAAAAGCATCAGGGATAAAGAGAGAACCCTTTATAACAACAAAGGGGTCAATTCTCCAAGAAAACAACACCCCCCCAAAAAAAAGCCATAATCTATCACTATTTGATTAATAACTTTTCCCAAAGCATTAGGAATTTTAGTCAAATCGGGTACCCTATTTGGGTAATGTTTTTTTCCTAGCAAAGTTAATCATTAGCCAATTTTACATTTTTAGTTCAGATATGGAATAGGTATCTCAAATTTAATATGACTCCAATTCCCAAACCATGCCCCTTTGTTTCAGTTAAACACGATCCTGTTTGCTCAAACTTAATACAAACCTAGGCGTCTCCATTTTTCTCTGATTTCCCTCTGTCATCCCAGCTCTACCACAAGAATGTATCATGAATATGTTCCCTTTCCCTCATTTCCACCTTCAGTCCTAGCCACCATCATCTCCCATCTGGGCAACTCGGTAGTATCCACACCATCTGGTCATGTCCCCACTCTAAACACAACCCACTCTCCACCTAGCAGTCAGAGTGATCCATTAAATACATAAAGCAGATTAATTCATTGCTCCCCTGTGTAAATCCCTCCCATACTTTCTCAATGCACCTAAAATCCAATCCCTGGACCCACGTCTTGCTACTATCCCCCGATTCTAAACGCGCCAACCACACTTACTCCTTTCTGACTCTACAAGGTAACAACGTGTTCTTTTCCTGCTTAGAGCCCTTCCTCTTGCTGTTGGCACTGCCTGAAGTGCTTGCTCTTCCTCAAGACATTTTCAGCTCTCACTTTCACATCCTGGCCTCCATGTCATCTCAGGGTGGCTTTCCCTAAATAGGGTCATCTAAAGTAGTCCTTCTTCCCAACACAATATCTTATTGATTACCTTCAAAGCACCCAAATCTCTAACATCCTTTCTAGTTGCTTGTTTGGTTGTCTGTCCACCTCCAATAAAAATTAACTCTGAGAGTACAACGTTTATTGCTTTATCTCCAACACCCACAAGGGTGCCTGGCAGGAAGTTAGGTACTCAGTAATTATTTGAAAGAATGAACCTAAATAATGTCATTTTTGCCGGGCGCGGTGGCTCACGCCTGTAATCCCAGCACTTTGGGAGGCTGAGGCAGGCGGATCACGAGGTCAGGAGATCGAGACCATCCTGGCTAACATGGTGAAACCCCGTCTCTACTAAAAATAGAAAAAATTAGCGGACATGGTGGCAGGCGCCTGTGGTCCCAGCAACTACATGGCGTGAACTACATGGCGTGAATGGCGTGAACCCGGGAGGCGGAGCTTGCAGTGAGCTGAGATTGTGCCACTGCACTCCAGCCTGGGTGACAGAGCAAGACTCCATCTCAAAAAATAAAAATAATAATAATAATAATGTCATTTTTCCCCCCTTTGTAGATGTCTAGATTGTAGACTTTATTTCAGGAAGATGGTGGGAATAGTAGATTTGGCAATCTAGTCCCAGATTACAGGATATCTGTGTGTAATTTGGGTTGTCAGTTAGTTACACATGAAATTTTTTGTTTTGTTTTTTTTTTGAGAGAGAGTCTTGTTCTGTCACCCAGGCTGGAATGCAGTGGCCTGATCTTGGCTCACTGCAACCTGCACCTCCCTAGTTCAAGAGATTCTCCTGCCTCAGCCTCCTGAGTACCTGGGACTACTGTCACCTGCCACCATGCCCGGCCAATTTTTGTATTTTAGTAGAGATGGGGGTTTCGCCAGGTTGGCCAGGCTGGTCTCAGACTCCTGATCTCCAGTGATCCGCCCGCCTCAGCCTCCTAAAGTGCTGGGATTACAGGTGTGAGCCACCGCACCCGGCCTGCCGTAATTATTTTATCTGGTAATGTTTGTATATTCAGTAATGATGATAAAATACGATGTAGTGCTGAGTGTTTACCTTCTATTAAGCCATCCTCCATTGCCTTTATATGTGGCATGCTTCTGTGAGAGCTGCTTTTGCAAATTGGAAACTTCTAATTTTTTAGACAAAGGGAAAGTTATAATTTTAGTATCTAGAAAATAGTTACCGTTAACGCATTTATTAAGGGCAGAGGTTCAGTGATCAAATAGCTTTACAAACTGAATTTTTAATATTTTCTTACTGAGGTAAATTCATACCATGAAATTCACTATTTTAACCATTTTGAAGTATACAGTTACTTCAGTAACTTTTATTACACTCACAATGTTGTGCAGTCATTACCACTAATTCCTGATATGTTATTACCCCCAAAAGAAACCCCGTAACTATTAAGCTGTTGGCTCTCCAGTCTCCTCTCCCCACTCTAATCTGCTGTCTCATGGACTTGCCTATTCTGGACATTTCATATAAATAGAATCATAAGGCCAGGCACGGTGGCTCACGCCTGTAATCCCAGCACTGTGGGAGGCTGAGGCGGGTGGATCACGAGGTCAGAAGTTGAAGACCAGCCTGGCCAACATGGCGAAACCCCGTCTCTACTAAAAATACAAAAATTAGCCGGGTGTGGTGGCAGGCACCTGTAATCCCAGCTACTCTGGAGGCTGAGGCAGAGAATCGCTGGAACCCACGAGGTGGAGGTTGCAGTGAGCCGAGATGGCGCCACTGCACTCCAGCCTGGGCGTGAGCCACCGCGCCCGGCCTTATGATTCTATTTATATGAAATGTCCAGAGATGGAGTTTCATCATGTTTGCCAGGCTGGTCTCAAACTCTGACCTCAGGTGATCTACCCGCCTCGGCCTCCCAAAGTGCTGGGATTACAAGTGTGAGCCACCATGCCCAACTTTTTTTTTTTTTTTTTTTTTTTGAGACGGAGTCTTGCTGTGTCGCCCAGGCTGGAGTGCAGTGGCGCAGTCTCGGCTCACTGCAAGCTCCGCCTCCCGGGTTCATGCCATTCTCCTGCCTCAGCCTCCAAGTAGCTGGGACTACAGGTGCCCGCCACCACGCCCGGCTAATTTTTTGTATTTTTAGTAGAGACGGGGTTTCACCGTGGTCTCGATCTTCTGACCTCAGGTGATCCGCCCGCCTCTGCCTCCCAAAGTGCTAGGATTACAAGCGTGAGCCACCGCGCCCGGCCCCGACCTTTTTTTTAAGGAACGGGGTTCTCACTATTTTGCTCAGGCTGGCCTTGAACTCCTGGGCTGATGCAACCCTCCAGCCTCAGCCTTCCAAAGGCATGAGATTATAGGCATGAGCCACTCCCCAGCTTCCTAAGCATGTTTTCAGGGTTCATTCATGTTGTAGCATGTATCAGTGCTTTTTCCCTTTTTATGACTGAATAAAAGTCCATTGTATGGACTTTTTTTTTTTTTTTTTTGAGACGATCAAGCGATTCTCCTGCCTCAGCCTCTGGAGTAGTTGGGATTACAGGCATGTGCCACCATGCCCAGCTAATTTTGTATTTTTAGTAGAGACTGGGTTTCTCCATGCTGATCAGGCTGGTCTGGAACTCCCGACCTCAGGTGATCTGCCCGCCTTGGCCTCCCAAAGTGCTGGCATTACAGGCGTGAGCCACCACGCCTGGCCCTTTACCCATTTTAATTTTTTATTTTTTCTTGCTCTGCAGTCATCCAGGCTGGAGTGCAGTGGCACGATCTTGGCTCACAGCAACCTCTGCCTTCCGGATTCAAGCAATACTCGTGCTTCAGCCTCCTGAATAGCTGGGATCACAGGAGCTATTTTGAAGTATACAGTTACTCCAGTAACTTTTATTACACTCACAATGTTGTGCAGTCATTACCACTAATTCCTGATATGTTACTACCCACAAAAGAAACCCGGTAACTGGAGCGTGCCACCACGCCTAGCTAGTTTCTGTGTGTGTTTTTTTAGTACAGTTAGGGTTTTGCCATGTTGGCCAGGCTGGTCTCGAACTCCTGACCTCAGATGATCCACCCGCCTCAGCCTCTCAAAGTGCTGGGATTACAGGCATGAGCCACCATGCCTATCTTTTTGTTGTTGAGTTGTAAGAATTCTTTATATCTGATTCCTTTTATCAGATACACTATTGGGAAATATTTTTTCCCATTCTATGGGTTGTCTTTTATTTTGTTAATAGCGTCCTTTGATGCACAAAAGTTAATTTTGATGAAGTCCCAATTAATCCATTTTTTCTTTTGTGGCTCATGCTTTTAGTGTCACATCTAAGAACCATCAAATCCAAGGTCATAAAGATGTATGTACACCCGGGTTTTTGTTTTATTCTAAGAGTTTTATAGTTTTGGCTTTTCTTTTTTTTGTTTCCCAGAGACAAGGTCTCACTCCGTCACCCATGCTGTAGTGCAGTGATGAGATCTGGCTTATTGCAGCCTTGAATTCCTGGGCTCAAGGAATCCTCCCACCTTGACCTGCCAAAGTACTGGGATTGCAAGTGTGAGCCACTGTGCCCAACCAGTTTTAGCTCTTATGTTTAGGTCTTTGATCCATTTTGAGTTAATTTTTGTATGTGGTGTAAGAGTCCTACTCATGCTTTTGCATGTGGTTATCCAGTTGTCCCAGCACCATTTATTGGAAAAACCTTTTCTTTTTTTAAATGGTCAAAAAAACCACAACTTTTTTTCTTTAAATGGTCTTGACAGTGTTGTGTGTGTCTTTCCTGGATCATGATTCAAATAAAAAGAACCAAATACTGATTCTTGAAATGAAAAAATAAAGAATTGGCTGGGCGTGATGGCTCATGCCTGTAATCCCAACACTTTGGGAAGCCAAGGTGGGCAGATTGCTTGAGCCCAGGTATTTGAGAGTTTGAGACCAGCCTGGGTAACCTGGCGAAACCCCATTTCTACAAAAATACAAAAATTAGCCAGGCATGGTGGCATGTGCCTGTAGTCCCAGCTATTTCAGAGGCTGAAGTGACAGGATGATTTGAACCCAGGGAGGTTGAGGCTGCAGTGACCCATGATTGTGCCACTGCACTCCAACCTGGGCAACAGATTGAGACTCCGTCTCAAAAAAAGAAAATGAAAAAAAAAATACAACAACCAAAATTTAAAACCTAATGGATAGGTTAAACAGTTGGAAGTAGTGAATTAGAAAATAAGTCAGAAAAAATTATTGAGAATGCAGGGACAAAAAACAAAGAGACATGAAGAGAAGACATGGAAGAAGAGTGGAAATGTCTATTATACATTATACATTTAATCAGAGTTCCAAAAGGTGGCAGATAAAATGTTTGAAATGATAGGCCGGGCACGGTGGCTCACGCTTGTAATCCCAGCACTTTGGGAGGCCGAGGCGGGTGGATCACGAGATCAGGAGATCGAGACCAGGTGAAACCCCGTCTCTACTAAAAATACAAAAAATTAGCCGGGCGTGGTGGCGGGCGCCTGTAGTCCCAGCTACTCGGAGAGGCTGAAGCAGGAGAATGGTGTGAACCCAGGAGGCAGAGCTTGCAGTGAGCCGAGACTGCGCCACTGCACTCCAGCCTGGGTGACAGAGCGAGACTCCGTCTCAAAAAAAAAAAAAAAAAAAAAAGAGTAACACTCAGAAGTCAGAATCTCTATTTGAACACTTATAGGGGCAACTGACAGGTTAGTTCTGAAACTCAGGATGATTAAACCTAATAGACTCCTGGGTGAGATGCAAAGAACATCAAGAGTGAGCTCATTGCAAAGTCTGGAACCAAAAATGATACTATGTCAACAAGGAAAGAAATGATAGCAGAGTTCTTTTCTTCCAGAAATATTTTAATACAATCGTAGTACAGTTATGAAGTCACATTCAATCCACTGAATATATTCAAGGTATTAATAAAAATATTATACATCTTTATTCACTACCTTAATATAATTAAATTATTTGGTTCTTATAGATAAGATTAATTACCATATTCATTCATATATGCACTGCTAGTCAAACAACATGGAAATAAATGTATGGATTGATAGTGGGGGTTCAGTCCTTTTTGATCTGAAGTCTAAGTTTCAAAAGTGAATGTTTTCTTTTTTAAATGCCACAATACTTGAATCCTAGAAAGAATAGGCAACTAATTTAAGGCAAGATATTGAAACTTTTATACAACTTTAATTTGAAAAAAGAAATGATCAAAAATCATACATGCCTTAACATTTAGATACCTATAGATTCATATAAAGGCAGTAATAAAAACATCAGTGCAAGTTCTACATTGGGTTCCTCAGTAGAGAAAATAATAGGTTCTTTGAGTGAACCATTATCTTCAAATCCCAAAACACTGGCAAGAAGAAATAATTCTTCTGATGCAGGACAACCTGTAGCATAATTATTTTTAGTCGATAAAGGTGAGTATAAAATATTGTGATTATACATAAAAATTAGTGTCTTGGCCAGTTTGTTAAACTCTTGTTTTTCAGATTTACTTTAATGTCAGCTTTTAAAAAATGCTTAAAAATCCAACTGATTTAAAATCGATTGATAGTAGTAGTGCAAAGAGGCTCCACTCTTTTTTACTTTTTGGTATGGGCTGAAGATTAGCATTTCATAAAGAAATAAACTATATGTAAAATGTATGTGTGTTTGAATGAGTAAAGAAGGCACAAAATGAGTTAAATTAAGAGAAAACATTACCACTTGTTCTGAACTCTTAACTGTACAGTATTATAATATACACTTTTAGATATGAATCCAGATTTCTTATAATGGAAGTGACAGGACATTTTTTAGCTCTATTATTTGTGCTAAAAGACACTGTCATAATAGACTGCAAAAAGGCAGTACATGTTGAGTCTAATTAACGACCTCTGTCAAGACAGTTTTTGTTTGTTGTTTTTAAATTACAGTGGCTAAGTGATAACTGGTGGAATGGAATTTGGTCTCAAAAGCTTAAGTGAAAATTACTAGTACATTTGCATTTGCAAAGGTACTTACACACTTTAAGGAAATGTTAATGATCTGTGGAAAAGCAAATGGTGGTGCTTTGATCTGCATTTTAATTAACTTATTAAATAGACAACACATTTTAACATTTAAAAAAGACATTCATATACCATACCCATGGGTTTAACTACATATGGACCATTAGTGTTAGGCACCAAAAATTTCAAGTTTTTCCCCCACCCCGTCCCACTGATATATTATCAACTCTCCTATTTCTTCCCTGTAGATATCACCATTTACATTAAACATTTGTGCAGTTCATAAAAATTCTGTTCTGGGCAATTGAATTGGCGATTGTCCTTTCTCTCTTGGTATTCTTTATTGCATATTTTGTCAGTTTTCTCACAGCAACCTGATTGGTACAATTTCTATTACCATTTTTAAAGTATCTGAATTTCTATTCTAACCATGAGTTCTTATTATATATACGTATATATCCAAATTAACAAAATTGTATCTGAAGTTGAGTAACTAATAAAAATGAATCTTACTCTTTTTTTTCTTTTTTTTTAAGACGGAGTTTCGCTCTTGTCACCCAGGCGGGAGTGCAGTGGCATGATCTTGGCTCACCGCAACCTCCACCTCCTGGGTTCAAGCGATTCTCCTGCCTCAGCCCCCCAAGTAGCTGGGATTACAGATGCCTGCTACCACGCCTGGCTAATTTTTGTGTAGAGACGGGGTTTCGCCATGTTGGCCACGCTGGTCTCAAACTCCTGACCTCAGGTGATCCGCCCACCTTGGCCTCCCATAGTGTTGGGATTACAGGCAGGAGCCACCGTGCCCGGCCGAATCTTATTCTTACTGGTTACTGTAGAATAATTTCAATCCTGTCCCTTATGATTCTGAATCCTATTATATAAAGGAAAATAACTTTTCATGTGAATGTAAAATGTTTACACACGTAAGTAAGACAGTTTACAAGACAAACTGGTCTACACAGACAAAGGTCTATATTAAAGTTCAATCTGGACCCTAGAATCCTTGTCATGGGCCTCTTGGGAAGAGTCTGCCCTACTCAGGAATGGGCACATGGGTTAACAATTTTCACTTATTTACTGAAGGAGTGGAGTATAGATGTAGGGAGGTGAAATTACCACTCCTGGGAATAAATGTAGGATTTTAACGGAATGACAGAATTTATTGTACAATCACATTGGTGAGTCTTATTCAGGTATTAGGCTTAACTATTTAAATAACTAATTCATATATCAGAAATAAAGGATTTTTTTGTGGGAAACACATTAGTACATGTACATAATTTCTTGTCTTTAGTAAGCTGAAAGTGAGTAAAAACTATGTACTAATTATTTATCAAATCAGGAAAAAAATCAGAAACGAAGTGCCAGGGAAGCATATAAAGTTAAGGCACCATTATTTACAACATCAGTGATTGGCACTTATTCTGAAAAAGGCTTTAAAGACATGAATAAAAAGCAGTATTACGTTTTTCCCTACTTCTATAAACTACTTAGTAGTTCTTAACATAGCTATCTATTATTTGTGCTTTGCTTTTCAGCTCCATGAATAGCAGCCGGATTTTACGGTAACATCCTGCATTTTTCCTTTACTTTGGTGTTTGTGAACATTACACAGTGGTAAAGGCTATAAAAGGCGCATAACAGGAAAACACATATGCTTTGCCTCCTTATAGAAAACAATGCAAAATAGGTGGCTGAACTGACATAGTACTGTCTCAAAGTCTTTTTCAGGAATTAGTATATATTAAGTTTAGGGTTTGTAGCATTCTGCATAATGACTTTAAAACAGCAATGGCTTCCAAAAATTCAAAAAGGTTAGTTATGTGACTGTTGGTCCAACAGATGTGTTGAAATGCAGCAAGTATATTTAACTTTATAAGTTCTGTCCAAGTATAAAAAAATACTATACAAAATTAACAAGTGTGTGTGTGTCTGTGTGTGTGTGCATGTATGCATGCACATTTATAACTGTTCATGCTTCCAAAGCTCAGACATTCACTAGTTTACAAATATGTTGCTGCAGTTAGCTGATACCATTTAACCGTCTCTTTGCTCAGGTTGAAATCTTTCAAAGGCAGGGTTACTCCACCCAAGAAAAAATTCTCCTGCAGAGATTCTGCACTCAGTACACTTAGTTGAAGTTCTCGCTGTCTTAGGGTTTCTTTGCTATATCCACTGTATACAAGCTACAACAAAGGAAAAAAGAAACAGTAAATCACAAATTAAAGTTTGTTTGGTTTCTTGGAACATTTCAAGTGAAAACGTGAGAATATTAGCCAAAGAGTGACCATAATGAGTGACACTGATTATGACACATCTGGTAGGTTTTGTCTCAATACTTTAGAAGGACATTTGTATTTTAGGAGTCTTGGATTGTACTATCATCCTTGTGATGTCTGACATAGAGAGATACAAAGCAGTACTAATCATTAGCTAAAAAATAAAAACTAGAGGCCAGGCATGGTGGCTCCTGCCTGTAATTCCAGCACTTTGGGAGGCTGAGGAGGGTGGATCGCCTGAGGTTAGGAGTTCGAGACCAGCCTGGCCAACATGGTGAAACTCTGTCTCTACTAAAAAAACACAACACTAATTACTCTACCTTTTAAGAATACCCATTGGTCTTTACCAAGCATTGTATGTGCCTTTAAAGATGTCAAAGGATTGGCCGGACACGGTGGCTCATGCCTGTAATCCCAACACTGTGGGAGGCCAAGGCAGGTGGATCACCTGGGGTCAGGAGTTTGAGACCAGCCTGGGCAACAGGGCAAAACCCTGTCTCTATTAAAAATACAAAAATTAGCTGGGCATGGTGGCACATGCCGGTAGTCCCAGCTACTCGGGAGGCTGAGGCACAAGAATCACTTGAACTGGGAGGTGGAGGCTGCAATGAGCCGAGATTGCACCACTGCGCTCCAGCCTGGGTGACAGAGTGAGAATCTGTCTCAAAAACAAAAAAGTCAAAGGATTTTCTGTAGGTTTTAATAAATTTATAACCATAATGAGAAATCAGAATTATTTGCTTCCGATTTCTAATCAGACATTGTGTGGATATAATGTTAATGTACAAAAAATGTGTTTATCCTAAAGAAGTAGTTTAATAAGAGAGAAGTGGGGAGAGCTTTAGCATGTTTTAATAGGTAGTAAGTTTATAAGTTTACTGTATTTCTCAGCAAAGTCACAGTTATACTCCATGCAATTCAGTTGATACTTTGCTTACTTTTTTTTTTTTTTTTTTTTTTTTTTTAAAGAGGCAGTGTCTCACTCTATTGCCCAGACTAGAGTGCAGTGGCACAATCATGGTTAACTGTAACCTCAAACTCAGGAGCTTAAGCGATCCTCCAGCCTCAGCCTCCCGAATAGCTAGGACTACAGGTGCGTGCCATCATGCCTGGTTAATTTTTTTTAAAATTGTTTGTAGAACAGGGTCTCTCTATGTTGGCCAGGCTGGTCTCAAACGCCCTGCCTCAAGCAACCCTCCTGCCTCGGCTTTCCAAAGTGCTGAGATTAGAGGTACAAGCCAATACCTATGGCCCTGCTTTCAATTTTTTTTTTCTGAGAGACAGTCTGGCTCTGTTGCCTCGGTTGCAGTGCAGAGGCACAATCATAGCATACTGAAGCCTCAACCTCCGAGGCTCAAGTGATCCTCCCACCTCAGTCTCTTGAGTAGCTGGGACAACAGGTGCACGCCACTATGCTAGGCTAATTTCTTATATTCTGTAGAGACAGGGTCTCACTATGTTGCCCTAGCTGGTCTAATACTCCTGGGCTCAACCAGTCCTCCTGCCTTGGCCTCCCAAAGTGTTGGGATTATAGGCATGAGCCACCGTACCTGGCCTGCTTTCAATTTTGAGTACTTTAAGAAGGTTACTAAAAGAGGAAAACAGGCTGGGTATGGTGGCTCACGCCTGTAATCCCAGCACTTTGGGAGGCTGAGGTGGGTGGATCACCTGAGTTCGGGACTAGCCTGGCAAATATGGTAAAACCCCGACTCTACTAAAAATACAAAAATTAGCCGGGCGTGGTGGCGCTCACTTGTAGTCCCAGCTACTTGGGAGGCTGAGGCACGAGACTCACTTGAATCCCAGAGGTGGACGTTGCAGTGAGTTGAGATTGCACCACCGCACTCCATCCTGGGTGACAGAGCGACAGTCCGCCTCACAAAAAAAAAAAGGAAAACATTTGAAGGACAATGATTTTGAAACTATATCCTATCAAGTTAATTAAGGTAAAAGTACTAAAGATGTTTTAAAAGAATGGGAAGGACATCTGATCTTCAATTATCTGAAAGGGCTGTCGCATCGAAGGAAGAAGAATACCTGTGTGGTTCCAATAGGTACAGCTGAGACCCCACAGATGGCCTCAGAAAATCAAGACTTTAGCTTTGTATAAAAAATAATCTCATGGCCAGGCACAGTGGCTCACGCCTGTAATCCCAGCACTTTGGGAGGCTGAGGCGGGTGGATCACCTGAGGTTGGGAGTTTACAACCAGCCTGACCAACATGGAGAAACCCGTCTCTACTAAAAATACAAAATCAGCTGGGCATGGTGGCACATGCCTGTAATCCCAGCTACTCAAGAGGCTGAGGCAGGAGAATCACTTGAACACAGGAGGCGGAGGTTGCAGTGAGCCGACATGGCTCTATTGCACTCTAGCCTGGGTAACAACAGCGAAACTCTGCCTCAAAAAAATAAAAATAATACAATAATAATAATAATAATAATCTAAGAGGTGGAGCGATCTGACAAACTGAATAGTCTGGAATTAATTAAGCACAGACTAGACAACAACTTTTTTGACTATTATAGAGGTGGGTTCACACACTGGAAATGTAGTTGAATTATGGCTCCTAAGGTCTATGAGGGCTCTATTTTATATCATTTTGTTAAATACTATTGGACTGTTATTGGTGTACACTGTATAACAAATAGTTCAGCAACTGATACCTAAAAACTTTAAATTTGTTTTTTTGAGACAGGGTCTTACTCTGTTGCCCGGTCTGGAGTGCAGTGGCATGATCATGACTCACTGTGGCCTTGACCTCCTGGGCTCAAGCAATCCTTTTACCTCAGCCTCCCGAGGAGCTGGGATTACAGGTGCGTGCCACCATGCCTAGCTAATTTTTTTTTCTTTTTTTTTTTGTAGAGATGGAATTTCATCATGTTGCCCAGGCTGGTCTCAAACTCCTGAGCTCAAGGGATGTACCCACCTTGGCCTACCAAATTGCATTACAGGCATGAACCACTGCACCTGGCCTTAAAATGTTTTAGAATTTAAAATCTCAAAACAATGGACACAGAGAAGGGAACAACACACACTGGGGCCTGTTGGGGGATGGGATGGGGGAGGAAGAGCATTAGGAAAAATAGCTAATGCATGCTGGGCTTAATACCGAGGTGATGGGTTGATAGGTGTGCAGACCACAATGGTACTTTTAGCTATGTAACAAACTTGCACATCCTGCTCACGCACCTCAGAAATTAAAAATGAAAATAAAAAAAAATTCAATAAACCAAGGAAACTTCTAGAAATGATTTTAACTTACCATTTCATTGAATGTCGGATTCCTCGTTTTTCGTGAAATTTTGGTTTTACGTTTGGATGTTTTGTGGTTATCTGGAAGTAGGTATGTTTTGACATATGGATTTGGGTCAGCTCCATCTTCAGTAACCTAAAAAGAAAAGCAGTCCCTTAATAGTAATGCTTCCTACCAAGGTAAGGGGTTCCTCTACAACCATCATTCTTTGTAATCACTCACAAGATCTTTGATGTGCATCACCATGATGAAAAGAGTACCATTTCGGTAAGAGATGGATAATTTCACAGCTCCTCCTATTTGGCCTGGAGTAGGACTGAAGGAACCTGCATCTGAAAATACAAATATTTTCATCTTTATTTACTGGTTGTAGTGGTTCAAGCTGCAATAAAAGGATTTTACTTTATTTTCAAGACTGTCACATGTGGTGCGGACAGAAGGGAGGGGAAAAAGGAGTAAACAACCTGATAGGTCATTGATTTATACTTCTTTAGTAATCACATCTATTAGGAAAGTTATATTTATTCAGAAATAGACTGGCTTAGAAAGAATACTCTCCTCCCATTCTCAGACTACAGCTAGTAAGCCTGCTGTCATTCTACCACATTCATTGAGAAGTTACAGACTTGCAGATCATGAGTTACCGATAAAGAGAAAAAAAATAATCTCACCTGCAGACCTAGCTATTCCTTCAGCTTTCTCATCACGAAGTAAAGGGTGGAAGAAAGTACAAACAAGATCACACTAAGAATAAAGAGAAAACAATTCATTAGTTTAAATATCATGTAACACAAAAGGTATAAGATGTTATTACTTCTCATTTAGTAAGGTTACCTCTGCTACATCCGTTGAAGCATTCATCAAACTCTGTAAATAACTGTTTAACTCAATTTTCCTTTTGGCTGCTACATCTTTTATGTGTGTTCTTCCTAGAACCATCCTATTAGGAAAGCTACAAAAAAAAAAAAAAAAAAAAACAAGTGGGATTTAAATAAGTACAATATTTCCTTAGAAATACACTTTTTTATATATACTTAAAGACAATGTAGTCTTAATCCATTATAAAGTAATATTTTGTGGCCGGGCATGGTGGCTCATGGCCTTTGGGAGGCCAAGGCGGGTGGATCACTTGAGGTCAGGAGTTTGAAACCAGGTTGGCCAACATGATAAAACCCTGTCTCTACTAAAAATACAAAAATCAGCGTGCTGATGCCTATAATCAGATGCCTATAATCCCAGCTACTCGGAAGGCTGAGGCAGAAAAATCACTTGAACCTGGGAAGCGGAAGTTGCAGTGAGCCGAGATCACTTACACTCCAGCCTGGGTGACAGAGCAAGTCTCCGTCTCAAAATAAAGTAAGTAATTTTTGGTGATTTCTCTTCAAAGTATTGGAGATGACATTGTTCAGTTACCCATTATCCCTTTATAAGCCTTGGTTGAAAAGGTATATGTGTTGATTTCCTATATTTATTATGAGCTTGGTGCAAAACTAACTGTGGTTTTTGACATTAAAAGTAATGGCAAAAAACGCAATTACTTTTGCACCTACTTAATACTTATTTTCAATATTTCTTCTCAAGTTTAATCACTCATAAATATTTTATCTAGATCTGATCCCTAAAAAATAAAATCACTACTCAATCAGCCATAACTATTACATATACCAGTAAAATCCACAAATAATAACATAAGGCCTAAGTAAGGTGCTGAAAGGATAATCTTCATTCCACTTATTTTGGTAGCAGTGGAAAAATGAAACTGTACATGGAAACAAACTCTAATACCCACTTCACCTCCTCCTTACTTTTCAAATCTACTCTGAAGAAAATATGAAAAAACTCAACACAGGAAATCTACTGGTCATTGAGCTACATTAAAACTGAAGACTGCCAAAGGGTATCGGATACAAAACTAAGATTTTGATTGACAGTCTCGATGTTTGCTTGTTATTTATTTTTTTTGAGACGGAGTCTCGCTCTGTTGCTCAGGCTGGAGTGCAGTGGTGCGACCTCAGCTCACTGCAAGCTCCACCTCCTGGGTTCACACCATTCTCCTGCCTCAGCCTCCCGAGTAGCTGGGACTACAGGCGCCTGCCACCATGCCCAGCTAATTTTTTGTATTTTTTAGAAGAGACAGTGTTTCACCACGTTAGCCAGAATGGTCTCCATCTCCTGACCTCGTGATCCGTCCGCCTTGGCCTCCCAAAATGCTGGGATTATAAGTGTGAGCCACCGCGCCTAGCCATGCTTCAGTTTTTTAGCAGAGGAGCTCAGTATGGCCCATGATCGATTATTTCTGCACTGATTTAGCATATGACTTTTTTTTTTGGGGGGGGACAGGGTCTCATTTTGTCACCCAGGCTGTAATGCAGTGATGTGATCTTGGCTCAATGCAACCTCCACATCCTGGTATCAATCAATCCTTTCACTTCAGCCTCCCGAGTAGCTGGGACTTCAGACATGTGCCACCAGCCCAGCTAATTTTTGTATTTTTTATAGAGATGGGGTTTCGCCACGGTGCCCAGGCTAGTCTCCAACTCCTGGACTCAAGCTATTTCCCCGCCTCGGCCTCCCAAAGTGCTGGGATTATAAGCTTGTGAGCCACCACGCCTGGCCGCATATGACTTTTTTCAAAACCAAGATGCCAAATTATTATCTTGTGTTGCTTACTATGGTAGAGACAGCAAAGTTAAAGCTTCAACAAAAGTTAGAAGTCTAGAAAATCTCATATTTTAACATCCTGATCATTTATTCATTCAACAAAAACTTACAGTTCCTTGTTCATGTCTAGTTTTGTATTAGGTCCTTGTGATACAAAGGAAAATAAGACACACATGGCCGATAATATCTTACTAAGTGTTAACACAAAGCTTTCCACCTACATTTGATAACAAGTTGTTTCGTACAAAAAGGATTAATGTACAAGGATGGATACATACCCTGGTAACTTCCAAAGTGGAAAAATAATACTGAGCTTATTGTGAAGTTCCTGAAATTCGTCAAATGTTCGGAAGACAAATGATGGTTCAATCTGTCCTTCCCTCAAAATTCGGACTACATAAATCTGAAAAGCAATCACACCACAAACACATAAAATTTATATTTAAATCCTTCTTTCCAGGCCGGGCACGGTGGCTCATGCCTGTAATCCCAGCACTTTGGGAGGCCGAGGTGGGTGGATCAGCTGAGGTCAGGAGTTTGAGACCAGCCCGGACAACATAGTAACAGCATGTCTGGCCGGGTGCAGTGGCTCGTGCCTGTAATCCCAGCACTTTGGGAGGCCGAGGCGGGCGGATCACAAGGTCAGGAGATCGAGACCATCCTGGCTAACACGGTGAAACCCCGTCTCTACTAAAAAAAAAAAAAAATACAAAAATTTAGCCGGGCGTGGTGGTGGGCACCTGTAGTCCCAGCTACTCGGGAGGCTGAGGCAGGAGAATGGCGTGAACCCGGGAGGCAGAGCTTGCAGTGAGCCAAGATCACACCTCTGCACTCCAGCCTGGGTGACAGAGCGAGACTCCGGCTCAGAAAATAAATAAATAAATAAATAAAATAGTCCAGGCATGGTGGCTCACGTCTGTAATCCTAGAAGTCCGAGAGGCCAAAATGAGTGGACCACTTGGGGCCAGAAATTCGCCTGGCCACGTGCCTGGGCAACATGGTGAAACCTCATCTCTACTAAAAATACAAAAAAATTAGCTGGGCGTGGTGGCGCATGCCTGTAGTCCCAGCTAGCTATTCAGGAGCTGAGGCATGAGAACTGCTTGAACCTGGGAGGCACAGGTTTCAGGAAACGAGATCGCGCCATTGCACTCCAGCCTGGGCAACAGAGTGAGACTCTTTTATATTTATAAAATAGTCTCAACAGAGTGAGACTATTTTATAAAATAAAATAAAATAACATAAAATAAAATTAAAATAACAAAATAAAATAACATAAAATAACAACATAAAATAAAATAAAAATAAACAAAAAGTCAGTTAAAAAAAGGCAAAAGGTTTATGGGGGGGTGGTGAAGGAAAACTTGTTTTGTTGGCTAAACTTTTTTTTTTTTTTGATACAGCGTCTTGCTCTGTTGCCTAGGCTGGAGTGCAATGGCACAATATTGGCTTACTGCAACCTCCACCTCCCGGGTTCAAGTGATTCTCCTGCCTCAGCCTCCCGAGTAGCTGGGACTACAGGCACATGCCACCACACCCAGCTAATTTTCATATTTTTAGTAGAGACGGGGCTTCACCATGTTGGCCAGGCTGGTCTTAAACTCCTGACCTCAGGTGATCACCTGCCTCGGGCTCCCAAAGTGCTGGGATTATAGGCGTGAGCCATTGCACCCGGCCTATTTAAACTTTTATAAAGTTACAATACTTTAAAGAATATAATACTGGTGCCAAGTAGGATCTATCTATAGAAGGCCAGAAACAAATTTGGGGAGATATACATAAACTTAAAGGTAGTAGTATATATTGGGGAGAGAATGGACTATGCAATAAAATGGTGTTAGGATAACTTAAATAAACACACAAAAAGATACTAAAATTTATTAACAGAATAGATGAAAATTAAAACAGTAGTAAAATAGCTTTTTAAAGACTATCAATTTGCCAAAAATTTAAAAACTGGCAGTTCTAGAAAGTATTATCTAACAAAAAAGTTAGCACAAGGGTGAAAAGTAACAACAAAAAAGATAACACTGTAGTCTGGAAGAGGAAAAAGCATGCTGAAGTTCCTGTATCTGTTCAAAGACAATGTGTGTGTGTTTTATATCAGAGACTGGAATAGGAACTTTGACTTTTTACTTTATATACTTCTCTATTGATTGAATTTGTTACAACAAGCACACTTTATCTTTGAAATGTAAAAAAACTGATGAACAAAAAATAAAAATAAAAAAATTGAAGAATGAGAAAAAGCAGAATAGCACCACTCTTTTAGCTTTGTCTCTAAAAGACAGAATATCACTCGGTCCTTATTGTTTGAAGCAAATATAGCAAGAATTAAATACCAAAAAAGTTAGGGATGCTTCAAGTACATTTACTTATTTATGGACCATTCATGGAAGAAACAAGCATGAATAGAACAAATGCTTGGAACTTTAGCAGAGTCAGCAAAGGAAGTAGAAAGGACAACAATAATACATGCATGATTATTTATAAATATTGAAATCAAACTTACATAATGTTTATCTGGGTTGTATTTCTTATGATATGTAAAAACAGAGACTTCCTTGATTCGACCATCTTGTCTAAAGGAGTATGTTTTAGGTGAAAATGAAAGGATTGGCTCATCATTAGAAGGAAGACCAGAGAAACGAATCTGAGCAAGGTTGTGAATGAAGAAGTTAAACTTTGTGGCAATGCTTCCCAAACTTGATTCAATAAGCCTACAAAGTAATCAGAAAATTCGTTAACAGTAAATGAGAACACATGGTAAATTCTTTCAATGTAATAAATGACAAAAACCACTTTCATTCCTTTAAAAATATTAAGCAGATTGTCACTTTGCCAAGGATTCCCTTTGTTCTACAGGCCAAAGATTTGTTAAAACACATCTCACCCCAACAAAATAATTTATCCCAAGAAAGAATTCATGCTTGGTTCTCTTGAACCCTGTAGGGTCCCCAAGACTAATTAAAGAGCTATTATAGATAGATGATGATTGGTATAATGCTAAAAAGATGACTTCATTAATTTATTCCCTTTTAATAAAGGAGAAAGATGACAAATAGGTGGGAAAGAAAGTAATTCAAGGGCCGGGCACGGTGGCTCATGCCTGTAATCCCAGCACTTTGGGAGGCTAAGGGGAGCGGATCACTTGAGGCCAGGAGTTTGAGACCAGCCTGGCCAACATGGCAAAACCCTGTCTCTACTAAAAATAGAAAAATTGGCCAGGTGTGGTGGTGTGTGCCTATAATCCCAGCTACTCGAGAGGCTGAGGCAGGAGAATTGCTTGAACCCAGGAGGCAAGAGGTTGCAGTGAGCTGAGATTGCGCCACTGCACTCCAGACTGGGTGGTGGAGTGAGACTGTCTCCAAAAAACCACAAAAACAAAAGAACAAAAACAAAGTAATCCAAATTTTAAAAATTCTCTCCTGTCAAACAGTAGAATTGTAGAATTCAGTGTCAGACTCCTTCAGGTAGTCATATTTTCATTCAGTTGGAAAAAGAAGTTTTGACAGGATGGAGAGTTTGGAAAGTAGGTCTGGAAAGAACATTTTAGGCAAGCAAATGAAGTAAGTCTCAGAAACAAGGTTAAGGAAGCTAGAAAGAAGAAGGATATTCAAAAAGAGAAGTGAGAGAATCTCAAACACAGGCTTTTGCCCCACTATGGACTGAATGTTTGTGTTCCCTCAAATTCATATGTTGAAGCCCCAACCAACACTGCCACTGTATTTAGAGATAGGGCCTTTATGGAAGTAATTAAGGTTAAATGAGGTCATAAACAGTAGAGCCCTAATCCAATAGGAGTGCCCTTCTAAGAAGAGATGAGAGAGCTAGCTCTCCCTACCATGTGACGACACATTGCGAAGGTGGCCATCTGCAATCTGGCAAGGGAGCCCTCAACAGTAATGTAATCGGCTGGCACCTTGATTTTGGACCTCCTAGACTCCAGAACTGTGAGAAAATAAGTATCTGTTGTTTAAGCCACTAGTCTATAGTCTTTTGTTATGGAAGTCTAAGCAGGCAGACGAATACATGCCTGCTTTGTAGTTTTGCCCGGGGGAGCCAATGAATCTCTTTTAAAAAACAAAGCAAAAGAAAACCCATCAATACCTAAATTGTCAGGATTAGTTTGGAAGGCTATACAAAAGTCAGCATCCTTCAATTCATTTCAGCCCAGACTCTTGAGACTAGGGAAATCCAGTCAGTGTTTTATACCTCTTCTCCACTGAGAGGAAGAAGGCAAGAGAAAAAGGAGAGAAAAGAACATGAGCTCAGGTACCCCTCCCTGCTATGGTATTGTGATGATGTGGCAGCAGTAGTCAGTAACCAGCCTGATCACCAGACCTTTACAACATATTTGTCAAGAAGATCTGGGTTTTTTTTGAGACAGAGTTTTGCTTTTGTTGTTCAGGCTGGAGTGCAATGGCGTAATCTCGGTTCATCACAACCTCCATCTCCCAGGTTCAAGCGATCCTCCTGCCTCAGTCTCCTGAGTAGCTGGGATTACAGGCATGCGCCACTATGCCCGGCTAATTTTGTATTTTTAGTGCAGACGGGGTTTCTCCATGTTGGTCAGGATGATCTTGAACTCCCGACCTCAGGTGATCCGCCCGCCTCGGCCTCCCAAAGTGCTGGGATTACAAGCGTGAGCCACTGCGCCTGGCCGGAAGATCTGTTTTTAAAGCAGTAACAAATTCAAGTACCAGTCATTGGTATATGTGTTTGAAGTACTGGGCCATATAATAGTTTACTTGCAGCAGTGACCAGGGTTTGCTGGATTAAAAACACCAAAGGTCTCCATGGAAATTGTTAAGACAAAATCCTGAAAAATAGATTAGTACAGATAACATTTTAGAAAGAGACTTTAATAAGCTGGGCTTAGTGGTGTGCGCCTGTAGTCCCAGCTATTCGGGAGGCTGAGGCAGGAGAATCGCTTGAACCCAGGAAGCAGAGGTTGCAGTGAACTGAGATTGTGCCACTGCACTCTAGCATGGATGAAACAGCAAGACTCAGTCTCAAAAAATTAAAAAAGATTTTAAAATGGTACATGGCACTGTAGAAAAATGTTTTTATCATTGAAATTACATATTAAATAAACCTTGAGATATTTTGAGGCAAATAAGTATATTTCAAAAATATTATTGCAAATCCTTTGTATTTATTAGTAAATCAACTTTTGACAGCCTACTATGTGCAAATTACTGTGAATCAGAATTTGTTCTTATAAATCAGAATTTTGATAAATAGCATTTGTTTAAACTAAGGTAAAACAAATCAAAGCAATATTTTATGTTCCTTCTGCAATATACTTAAATATGCCTTACCTAGTAAAGAAAATTGTAGCTTCTGCATCTGTAGTTTGGGGTTGAAGTGCATCTCTAACATATTTCAAATCTTGAATACTTGTAAGTTCTGGTAACCCTGAAGGAATCATCTGTAGAAGAAAACAAAAAGTTCTGTGAGTTAAATTTTTTAAAACATTTGTTCCTCACTCCTTCCTGTGGGCTGCTCAAGTAATCAGAACTAAAGCAAACAAAAACAGTCAGTCTTGAGGGGTTCATTAGTGTATTGGGGACCTAGGTGATTATCTAACAAATAAGGAAATGGACACCAAGAAGTCAAGCAATTTGTTGGTGGTCACAAACCCAGTTTATAGAATTAAACCTGTGAGATCCAGATCTCCTTTTGGCTAGGCTCTTTTTTGGGGGGTGGAGGGCGCAGGCTGTGATCTTGGCTCACTGCATCCTCTGCCTCCCAGGTTCAAGCAATTCTCCTGCCTCAGCCTCCTGAGTAGCTGGGATTACAGGTACGTACCACTATGCCTGGCAAACTTTTTTTTTTTTTTTTGATAGAGATGGGGTTTCGCCATGTTGGCCAGGCTGGTCTCAAACTCCTGACCTCAAGCAATCCGCCTGCCTTAGCCTCCCAAAGTGCTGGGATTACAGGCATGAGCCACCCCGCCCGGCCTAGGCCACTGTTTTTACTTTCATAGATTTAGGGGGTACAAGTACAATTTTGGTACATGTATGTATCACACAGTGGTAAAGTCTGGGCTTTTAGTGCATCACTTGAATAGTATACATTGTACCCACTAAGTAACTTCTCATCTCCCATCCGCCATCCCCCTTCCTACCCTCCCAAGTCTCCAATGTCTATTACTCTACTCTTTATGTCCATGTATACATATTATTTAACTCCCACTTATAAGTGAGAACACACAATATTTAACTTTCTGAGTTATTTCACTTAAGACAATTGTAGCCTTCTGTTTATTACCATATCAATTTAGTCATAATAATCATAGTGGGTTTGTGTTTTTTACTTTTTACTTAACTATAATATATACCCAGGAAAGTACAGAAATCTTCATTGTACAGCTGAGTAAATGTTCACAATTCACACCCATATTAATACACAAAACATTCATTAGCATCTCAGATGCCTGTCTTGGGGTCCAGCTACTAATACTTCCCATCCCAAGGGGAGCCACTCTACTGACTTATTTTTTGTATTGTACACAAATGGAGTCAGACAGTAGGTACTCTTGTGTCTGGCTTATTTCACACAGCAGTAAGTTTAAAATATCTGAGCAATAATGTATCTGACATTTGTGACTAAAGCAAATTTTATTCCAAAATCACAAAATAATCTTTTTTAGATATTGAAACATAGATGCATTAATATAAAACTAATTAAGTGCTTATAAAGAATAGTTACCAGTGAAAGGAGGTTAAGAAAAAGGTTTGTCTGCTTTCTTATCAAGTTGTAGGCCTGACAGCAGAGGTCCACAAACAACTGAAAACGAATGGTGGGCTTTTCACCCCCATTAATGACATATGCCATATCAGAGGTCAGCACAAAAGGAGCCCGATCCCTATTTAAAATGAAAGTACATACAAAATATTATTTACAGAAGATACTCCAATAGTGCTATTACATGATTATTAAACTAAGCTATCTGAGGTACGGCCATTTCCACCTAGGAAACTTAATACCACACACTTTTGAATTTCCATAATTTTAAAATAACATTTTTCTTTTTTTTTTTTTTTTTTTTTTTTTTGAGATGGAGTCTTGCTCTGTCACCCAGACTGGAGTGCAGTGGAGCGATCTAGGCTCACTGCAAGCTCTGCCTCCTGGGTTCACGCCGTTCTCCTGCCTCAGCCTCCCGAGTAGCTGGGACCACAGGTGCCCACCACCACGCCTGGCAAATTTTTTGTATTTTTAGTAGAGACAGGGTTTCACCATGTTAGCCAGGATGGTCTCGATCTCCTGACCTCGTGATCCGCCCGCCTTGGCCTCCCAAAGTGCTGGGATTACAGGCATACCACCACGCCCAGCCTCTAAAATAACATTTTTCAAGAAAGCTATCACATAATAATCTCATTATTTAGAGAGAACTTACGTATGAAATTTCCTTATATATAAAAATAAGGTGATATTTATAAATCCACAAACCCAAAGAGAGATCAAACAGTAGTTACAAACACAGAAAACTACTTACTGCTGTTATACACATGAAACCATTTCTTTCTAAGAGTTATCGCTAAGTAGATAAAAAAATATATATGTACCTTAATTCATTTCAACAAAGTTTAGCCGGGCATGGTGGCTCACGCCTGTAATCCCAGCACTTTGGGAGTCCGAGGCGGGTAGATCACGAGGTCAGGAGATCGAGACCATCCTGGTTAACACGGTGAAACCCCGTCTCTACTAAAAATACAAAAAAATTAGCTGGGCGTGGTGGCGGGCGCCTGTAGTCCCAGCTACTCAGGAGGCTGAGACAGGAGAATGGCGTGAACCCGGGAGGCAGAGCTTGCAGTGAGCCAAGATGGTGCCACTGCACTCCAGCCTGGGTGACAGGGCAAGACTCCATCTCAAAAAAACCCAAAAAAACAAAACAACAACAACAACAAAAAAACAAAGTTTATACACACTTAAGACACATTCTTGTCTACTATGTGGTATGGTCATATCTTTGGGCCTTTTTCATTCCCAGTTATGTTCAAATGGAGCCACAAGGCAAAACGCACAAGGCAAAATGCAAAGCTTGAGACAAACATTAATTTGGGAAACAGGAAGTGCCTCATTTCTTTGGCAACAGCAATAACATTATACCTTTTGAAGCTGCCAAACATCTGTGCATGTCCCAAAAACTTTCCAAAGTCAATGTGAAACATGTGTCCCGTGCTTCGAAGCATTATATTGTCATTGTGTCGATCACAGATGCCTAAAACATAGGTGGCTACACAGCATCCAGCACAGGAATAGATAAAGTTCTCTGAAGCCTATAAAAAACATATACAATTATTTTAGAAAATGAACTATTTTTAAAGTAGGCAGAGTTTATAAATAGTAATTTATCACTCTTTAAAAACACTATTGTAATCCACTCTCTCAATAGCATACAAACTGGGATACAGTAATGGAAGCCAATCTTTTCATATTTCAAAAACAAAAACACTCTTCTAAGGGTGGTTACTGCCCCTTCTCTAGCTTTTCTCTTTTAAAAGTCTGGGATCCCTACCAGTCCCTACTTAGGTACGTGCTGCCTTCGAACAGCTTTTAAGCATCATGTTTGTGGAATCCTGCACCTCTCTGACTCTGCTGCTTAGAATCGGTGAGGTGCAGGATTCCACAAACATGATGGATAGAAGATTTTTGCTTTTTTTCCTCTGCCTGCAGGGAAGACATGTGTAAGGAAAATCAGCTTATATCTGAAAACATTCAAGAATACAAGAAATGTGTGTTGTTTCCCATGTGGTGATTCCCTGTGTGTCATCTTAAGTTCTCCCTCTCCTGGGGATTATTAAAATTACTAATATAATATCGTATAGAAGGATACAGCAGGACACATACAATGAGGTTTTTCTTTAATCTAAAGCATGTGTATTTAGTTTATTTATACAAAATACTGTATTTCTGAGTGGTACATTCATTTGGCCTGACTTTCTCATGTAGTTAATTTTATTCCATAATTCTCCAGAAATCATTACCAATGATGATTAACAGCAAATGTTTATATAGTCTTTAGCACAAACCAGGCACTTCTCTGTGTATGTGTGTGTATGTATGTGTGTGTATATACATTAACATATTTAGAATCTCACAACAATCAATGACTTAGGTACTATCATCATAACCATTGTACAGATGGAAAACTGGAAGAGAGAGACGTTGTTTGCCCAAGATCACATAACTGTTAAGTGGCAGAGTGAGGATTCAAATCTAGGCAATATGGCTTCACTAAGTTATATTCCCTCTTACTTATTAAATCACATTAAAAAGCCAAATTCATAAAAGATGCTTAATGTATGCTACTTGGCCATTATTTCCTTACCAGGAATCACAAAGGGCCAACATTACTAAAACAAGTATGGGCTTCTGCTGCACTGCTTTTTTTCCCAGACAACAAAGAAGTATGAAAAGGGAGTGATCTCACAGTTTAAATGATCTAACAAACGTCAAAATTCCCCAGCATTAGCTTTGTAGGTCAACAGATGGCACGTGTATGTCTATAAAGGTGATCCATTAATGAAACATAAACTAGGCAGCTCCATGACATTAAAACGGGAGTCTTCCTACATCACCACTCAGTTTTCTTGGGTCTTCCTGAGGCCAAGTTAGGATCATTAGAGGCCTTATGTCCTGAAAGATTGCCCTTTCCTCATATGTAATTTCAAATAATAGTAAAACAGAAAATTGATGTTTCCAGTAATAAGACCTATCAATTATACAACTTTCAATATGCAGTGCTTCATATAAGTCACTTAATTTTCACAAAAATCTCAATGCTTATGTTTATAGCCATAGTATATGTTATAATACCATAATATTATGGTACTATATAGCAGAGGTCACTGAGGCACAAAGATGTTAAATAATTTGCATAGGTCGGGCGCGGTGGCTCACGCCTGTAATCCCAGCACTTTGGGAGACCGAGGCGGGTGGATCACAAGGTCAGGAGATCGAGACCATCCTGGCTAACACGGTGAAACCCGTCTCTACTAAAAATACAAAAAATTGGCTGGGCGTGGTGGCAGGCGCCTGTAGCTTACTTGGGAGGCTGAGGCAGGAGAATGGTGTGAACCCGGGAGGCGCAGTGAGCCGAGATCGCGCCACTGCACTCCAGCCTGGGCGACAGAGTGAGACTCCATCTCAAAAAAAAAAAAAAAAAAAAAATTTGCATAAGGCCCTGTTGCTGAGTGACTTGGGACCGGACCTGAATTCAAACCCAGAGAGTTTGGCCCCTAATTTATGTTCTTAACTACCACATGATGCTGCCCATTTTACTCATTTCCCTACCTTCTTCCAAGATCTTTGTGAAATATAACATTCTGGGTTAGAAAAATGCCTCTGTTTTGCTGGCCTCTAAGTATGTGCTTGGAAATTTTTGGGGGCGTAATTTAGCATTGGTTTCACTCAGATTCCTGCCATTAAATGCATTCTGTTTTACATTCTTTCCTATACTTAGAAAAAGATGCTCTTTTCCTGACTTAGACTAAATGACTATTTGGTCACCAGAGCTGGAAAATGAAAGCACTTAAAACCTTTGTAATACATTTTTGACAAAGCTTTTTAGAATAAGGAGACATGCTAATTACCTTTTCATATTCTTCTTCAGAGGGATTGTATTTCCTTAGCCACTCTGCAAGTGGTTTATCTTTAAAGGATCCTGTCACACCATATTCCACTTGGATTTTCCTGAGGGTATCAGAAGCAGGAACCAGCTCCACCATGCCTTTAACGATAAAATATTAAGCTATGTAAAACTGTCTCCCCAAAATAAGCCTTTAAACATTTTAAAAAATTATTATTGCTTTTTAAATTTTACTTTAAGTTCTGGGATACATGTGCAGAATGTGCAGCCTTGTTACACAGGTATACATGTGCCATGGTGGTTTGCTACACCTATCAACCCATCATCTAGGTTTTAAGCCCCGCATACATTAGGTATCTGTCCTAATGCTCTCCCTCCCCTTGCCTCCCACCTGCCAACACGCCCTGGTGTGTGATGTTCCCCTCCCTGTGTCCACGTGTTCTCACTGTTCAACTCCCACATATGAGTGGGAACATGAGGTGTTTGGTTTTCTGTTCCTGTGTTAGTTTGCTGAGAATGATGGCTTCCAGCTTCATTCATGTCCCTGCAAAGGACATGAACTCATTCTTTTTTATGGCTGCATGCCTTTTAAAAAGTTATAGTTTTCAATCTTTGACATAAGAAACCAGCTAGCAATTGTTACTTTCAAAAAAATTCAAGTCTGGCTGGGTGCAGTGACTCACACCTGCAATCCCAGCACTCTGGGAGGCCGAGGCGGGTGAATCGCTTGAGGTCAGGAGTTTGAGACCAGCCTGGCCAACATGGCGAAACCCCATGTCTACTAAAAATACAAAAATTAGCTGGGCATGGTGGTGGGCACCTGTAATCCCAGCTACTCAGGAGGCTGAGGCAGAAGAATCCCTTGAACCCAGGAGGCAGAGCCAAGATAGCACTACTGCACTCCAGCCTGGGCAATAGAGCCAGACTCTATCACAAAAAAAAAAAAAAAAAAAAATCAAGTCTGGCCAGGCATGGTGGCTCATGCCTGTAATCCCAGCACTTTTGGAGGCTGAGGTGGGTGGATCACTTGAGCTCAGGAGTTTGAGACCACCCTGGCCAACATAGCAAAACCCCACCACTATTAAAAATACAAACATTAACCAGGCACGGTGACACACACCTGTAGTCCCAGCTACTCTGGAGGCTGATGCATGAGAATTACTTGAACCCAGGTGGCAGAGGTTGCAGTGAGTCAAGATGACACCACTGCACTCCAGCCTGGGCGACAGTGAGACCCTGTCTTAAAAAAAAAAAAAAAAAAAAAAGTCTGGCCGCCAATCAAAATTGTTCTTTATTTTCAAAAGTATCTAACATGTAAACATCAATTTTGACTATTTGAGACTCTTTAGTCTGTACATCCATATACTAATCCCCAAAGGAAAACTAGCTGAGATCACAGGTGCCCAACACCATGCCCGGCTACTTTTTGTATTTATTTATTTTTTTTTAGTTGAGATGGGGTTTCACCATGTTGGCCAGGCTGGTCTTGAACTCCCAACCTTCAGTGATCTGCCTGTCTCGGCTTCCCAAAGTGCTGGGATTACAGGCATGAGCCATCGTGCCCAGCGAGGAAAACTATTTTAATTACAAACAAGACGACACTGACCTAGCTGGTAAAGTTACATATAAGATACACACTGTCCCACTTCAGCACAAAAAAATTTCTTTAATCATATATTTGGGTAAGATAAGAATCTTCCAGAATACATTAGCACTTTCAAAAGGAAGAACAGATGAAGACTGACCTTGTGATATAATTAAATCTCAAGTATATATTTTGGCCTCCTAATTGAAATATAAATGCCTGGCTGAACAAACTTTGGAAGGCAGAGGCGGGCGGATCACGAGGTCAGGAGATCGAGACTATCCTGGCTAACACGGTGAAACCCCGTCTCTACTAAAAGTACAAAAAATTAGCTGGGTGTGGTGGCAGGAGCCTGTAGTCCCAGCTACTCGGGAGGCTGAGGCAGGAGAATGGCATGAACCCAGGAGGCGGAGCTTGCAGTGAGCCGAGATTACGCCACTGCACTCCAGCCTGGGCAACAGTGCAAGGCTCCGTCTTAAAAAATAAAAGAAAAAAATAAAATAAAACAAGTATCAAACAAATAAATTATGTGACATTTACACAAAAGAAAACAATGAGGGAGGAATTATGTGCTTTGATAGAAAGATCTCAAAAATAATGTTAAAGACAAAATCCAGATGGAGAACTGTACTTCTGTGTTTGAAAAGAAAGATGGTTGTGCATATTAGAATATACACAAAACATTTCCAGAAGGCTACATAAGTAGTTATATTGTGGAAAGAGGGTACCTAGAATTGAGGATGAAGGTATGAGAGAAAACGAGCATTTACTTTTCAATTTATTCTACTATATGCTATCTGGATATTCTACTATGTGCAAATATTATTTATACAATTAAAAAATTAATTGATGTATTTTTAAAAAGAAGGAGATGCATTTGTGTTAAAATAAAACATATGAAAACAGAGCTCTGCTTTGGACAAAGGACTGGAGGAAACAGAAGTTGACCAAGGCTGCCAGGGTACCCAGATAGAAAGTATGTGGGGCCAGATTGTAATTCTAGTAGTCTAGATACATATGACAGAATGAATTCATTTGGCTCCTTTTTTTCTGGTTGTTTTCTGAGACAGAGTCTCACTCTGTTTTCCAGGCTGGAGTGCAGTGGTGCCACCTGGGCTCATTGCAACCTCTGCCTCCCAGATTCAAGTGATTCTAGTGCCTCAGCCTCCCAGCAGCCAGGACTACAGATGTGCACCACCACGCCTGGCTAATTTTTTGTATTTTTAGTAGAGGTGGGGTTTCACCATATTTGCTAGGCTGGTCTCAAACTTCTGGCCTCAAGGGATCCGCCCGCCTCGGCCTCCCAAAGTTCTGGGATTACAGGCATGAGCCACTGTGCCTGGCCTCTGCTATGTGAATTCTAAAAGAGTTGTAACACTCAAAAATTAGGTTTTAAAACGAACTCAACAAATTGAAAAGTATTGTATCAAATATAACAAAGTTAATAGCTAAGGTCCTACACATGGTTCTAAGATACAAAAATGTACAAGTACATAGCTGGACACAGTGGTGCATGCCTACACTCCCTGCTACTTGGGAGGCTGAGGTGGTAGGATTGTATGAGATCAGTTTGAGGCTGGCCTGGACAACATAGTGAGACCCCTGTCTTTATGAAAAATTTTAAAAATTAGCTGGGTGTGGTGCCATGTCACAGGTGCATGCCATCATATTCAGCTAATTTTGGGAGGCTGAGGCAAGTGGAATGCTTGAGCCCAGGAGTTTGAGGCTGCAGTGAGCTATGATCACACCACTGCACTCCAGCCTGGATGACAGACAGAGTAAGATCCTATCTCTGAAAAAAGAAAGAAAAGAAAAAGAAAATGTACAAGTTACAGGATGGCCAAGATATGGCTTAGCAGAAGCTGGTATGATGACAACTTACTGATTTTATTTATGAATAGTTTCACATGTGTGACACTATGCCCACCCTTTTGTATTCTACAAAATCCAGGTGCCATTCTTAGAGACAAGAGATTACCTGAACCATTTGCAAGGAGAATAATAAGGTGATAAGGTAATTTGAAGTAATCTTTCATAAGTGGCTGAAGAATTTGGAATTCAGAATCTGAGGCCACAATACTGGTAAGGGTGAAGACGGATTTAACTTAATTATATGATAGTCCCTGAACAGAACTGAAACCAATGGGTAAAAGACAACAGGACTCAGTCCCCATTAATCACTTGAATATGAAAAAGAAATCGATAGCTATCAGAGCTACACAGGATAGAATGAACTGTCTTGAAATGCAGTGAATTCCCCTTCACTGTAGGCATTTAAGCATAAATCGAATGTCAAATATTGGAAGGATGATTATCTTTCAGGTGACTTCCTAGTGCCTATGCATAGAATTTGTGAAGTGTTTCTCATTTCCACCAACAGCAGATGATCTTTCCTTTAAAACCTGATGGTATTGCCTTTACAACTTTTAGAGCTTTCAGCTTATTAAAGCATACTCTGATTACTTGTATGTATTATTGCTTCCTTCTAAAATATGAGTACCACATATTCTTACCATTTTATAGATGGTAAACAACAAACATTTGTTGAATAAGAATAATGATGGTTGCCATTTATTGAGCACATAATACGTATCAGATATTAGGATGTTTTACATTCATTAATAGTAAGATAGATATCTGCTATTAGTAGAAAAGAACTTTGTATGATTTTATTTTATAAAAACGAAATCAAAGTTGATTTAACTTAGATATGGCCTTATTTATTTGGTTTTGAGACAAGGTCTCACTGTTTCACCCGGGTTGGAGTGGAGTAGCATGATCATGGTTCACTGAAGCCTTAACCTCCCAGGCTCAAGTAATCCTCTCACCCCATCCTCCAGAGTAGCTGAGACTATTTCTTTTTGTAGAGACAGGATCTCCCTGTGTTGCCCAGGCTGGTCTCAAACTCCTAGACTCAACTGATCCTCCTGCCTCGGCCTCCTAAAATGCTGGGATTACAGGTGAGAGCCACTGCACCCAGAGATATGGCATTATTTTTAAGCTTAAAGCTAAAGACCATAAAGTCCTCACTGGGTCAATTAATGGACACCTCTGATTACTGCAAAGCATTTATTTAGGCTATACTAAGTTAAAAAAAATTTTTTTAAATTTATTTTGAGATGGAGTCTCACTCGGTCACCGAGGCTAGAATACAGTGATGCAATCTCGGCTCACTGCAGCCTCCGCCTCCCAAGTTCAAGCCATTCTCCCATCTCAGCCTCCCGAGCAGCTGGGATTACAGGGGCACGCAACCACACCTGGCTAATTTTTGCATTTTTAGTAGAAACAGGGTTTCACCATGTTGCCCAGGTTGGCCTCAAACCCCTGACCTCATGTGATCCACCCACCTCAGCCTCCCAAAGTGCTGGGATTACAGGCATGAGCCACTATGCCCGGCCACTAAGTTATTTTTAAAAGAGACTTAATTATGAGCAACTGAATCAATAAAGTAACACTGAATTAAAATAAGAATCAACTGTGATACCAGAGTATCTGCATCAGGACCTTTAGGGCAGGTACACTTTAAGCTAAGTTCAAGGAAAAAAATAAGACATCAAGACACAGCTAATAAACTTACCTCGATCTCTGCCAGTCGAGAGACATTTGAAAATTACCATCCTCAGATCTAGTCCTTCTTTAAGCCAGATCTTATCCATAATCTTTATCATCTGTAAAGCTAACATATCTTGCCGAAGATCTTCACCAACCTTGAAATCAAGGAAACAAAATGAAACTTATACATCTCCAAAAGACTTAACAGATTACATACTATGAAAGCTGTAATCCCAGCACTTTGGGAGGCCAAAGCGGGCAGACCACCTGAGGTCAGGAGTTCGAGATCAGCCTGGCCAACATGATGGAAACACCGCCTCTACTAAAAACACAAAAATTAGCTGGGCATGGTTGCACACACCTATAAGTGAACAGAAATGCCTTTTTATTTTTCTGCAGCATTCTAGGGAAAGGTACTTAACTTCTTCATATCTCAGTTCCCTGAACTGTACACTTTAAAAGGTTCAGTTTTATGGTATGTGAATTATATTCAAATATTTATTTATTTTTTGAGACTGAGTCTCTCTCTATCGCCCAGGCTGGAGTGCAGAGGAGTCATCTCGGCTCACTGCAACCTCCGCCTCCTAGGTTCAACTGATTCTCCTGCCTCAGCCTCCTGAGTAGCTGGGATTACAGGCGCCTGCCACCACACCCAGCTAATTTTTGTATTTTTAGTAGAGATGGGGTTTCACCATGTTGGCCAGGCTGGTCTCGAACTTCTGACCTCAGGTGATCTGCCTGCCTCAGCCTCCCAAAGTGCTGGGATTACAGGCGTGAGCCACCGTACCTGGCCTATATTCAATTTTCTAAAAAGGCAACATGGAGAATCTGTGGGATGATGAAATGTTCTACATTTTGACTGTATCAATGCCAATATCCTGATTGTGATACTGCACTACAGTTATACAAGATGTTACTATGAAGAAGAGTACACAGGATTCCTCTGTACAGTTTGTTACAATTGCCTATGCATCTATAATTATCTCAAAATGAAAAGTTTACTTAAAAAAATTAACTCTCCCAAAATGAATTACTTTTTAACTAAAACCTGAACAACTTTTCATTTTTTTTTTAAACTGGATAAAATAATTTAAAAACACATAATAATGAATACATTCTGAGACTAGCCAAGAAAATTATGGAAAAGAATAAGGAGAATTTGCCTTAAAAAATATTGAAACTTGGCTGGGCACAGTGGCTAACACCTGTAATCCCACCACTTTGGGAGGCCGAGGCGGGCAGATCACCTGAGGTCAGGAGTTCGAGACCAGCCTGGCTAACATGTGAAACCCCGTCTGTACTAAAAATAAAAAAGTTAGTCGGGCGTGGTGGCACATGCCTGTAATCCCAGCTACTTGAGAGGCTGAAGCAGGAGAACTGCATGAACTAGGGAGGTAAAGGTTGCAGTGAGCTGAGATCACGCCATTGCATTCCAGCCTGGGCAACAAGAGCAAACTCCGTCTCAAAAAAAAAAAAATAAATAAATTAAATAAAAAAAAAAAACACATAAAATTCTTGTATTCAAAACAGATATTACTGGTTTAGAAAAAGGCGCCTACATCAATAAAACATAGAGTTCAAAACCAGATCTGAGTACAAAGGAATTTATTATATGTATATATCAAAGGTGGTTCAGTAGAAGCAATCTTTATGAACCTCCACATGTCCAACTCATTGAATTAACTAAAATTCTTCATCCTGTCTTCAAAATATACAAATCATGATCAAAACACGTAACATTTTTGGCTGGGCACGATGGCTTACACCTGTAATCCCAGCACTCTGGGAGGCTGAGGTGGGTGGATCACCTGAGGTCAGGAGTTCAAGACCAGCCTGGCCAACATGGTGAAACCCCGTCTCTACTAAAAAATACAAAAATTAGCCGGGCATGGTGGCAGGTGCCTGTAATCTCAGCTACTTGGGAGGCTGAGGCAGGAGAATCACTTGAACCCAGGATGTGGAGGTTGCAGTAAGCCGAGATTGCGCCACTGCACTCTAGCCTGAGTGTCAGAGCAAGACCCTGTGTAAAAATAAATAAATAAAACAATAAAAAAAAATTAAATAAAATCACCTTTTCAATTTTGGGAAGGTAATTTGATAAAAAAATTTCTAAATTGCCATTAAAAAATGTAACATTATTTACTCACCTTAAACATGACATTAATTTCTTCTCCCATAGGGTCAGCATTCACCATTGCGACTTTTAGGGGGACAGCATTAGAACTGAAGAAGGAACACGACTGCAAATACACATGTTAAGCATTAGAAAGATAAATAAAAATGGATTTAGAATTTTTTTTGTCCTACGCATTTCCCCTTTCACTTCTTCCTTTGTGTCTTGTTTTTAGATTTATTTTTTATTTTTATTTCTGTTAGAGACAGCATCTTGCTTTGTTACCCAGGCTGGAATGCAGTGATGCAACCATAGCTTCCCACAACCTCTAACTCCTGGCCTCAAATGATCCTCCTGCCTCAGCCTCCTGAGTAGCTGGGACTACAGGCATGCACAAACACACCCAGCTAAACACTTGTTCCTTTGAATTACAGCAAATGAAGTAACACATGAGAATTGCTTTTTCATTTTATTTATTTTTTTTTTAGATAAGAGTTTTGCTCTTGTTGCCCAGGCTGGACTGTAATGGTGCAATCTCAGCTCACTGCAACCTCTGCCTCCTGGGTTCAAGCAATTCTCCTGCCTCAGCCTCCCAAGTAGCTGGGATTACAGGCACCCACCACCACGCCCGGCTAATTTAGAATTGCTTTTCTAGACTCTCTGGAAGATAACAGATATGCAAAAATACTTTTTGAAACTTAAACATAGCATATATGACTAAAATATCATCTCGCTAGGCAGAGAAGCAAAAACTTGAGACACAAACTTTTAAAGTTTGAGCTTTGTAAATGTCTTAATCCATCAACAGAACACAACGTCTTGTGATATCCTTTTCCTTCTTCTAAATCACTGTGATCTGAGACCTCCATTCTTCTGTTTATGGTACTATTTTAATTAATTAGCCATGGAAGTATTCCCAAAAACTAAAAATTTTATTAGCAATGATCACATCTTACTTTTAAAATGAAACTACTAAAAAGCTAATTTAAGACAGTGAGACCAGTCGGGCATGGTGGCTCACGCCTGTAATCCCAGCACTTTGGGAGGCCGAGGCAGGCGGATCACTTGAGGTCAGGAGTTCGAGACCAGCCTGGCCAACACGGCGAAACCCCATGTCTACTAAACATACAAACATTAGCCGGGCGTGGTGGCAGGCACCTGTAATCCTAGCTACTTGGGAGGCTGAGGCAGGAGAATTGCTTAAACCTGGGAGGCGGAGGTTGCAGTGAGCCGAGATTGCACCATTGCATTCCAGCCTGAGTGACAGAGCAAGACTCCGTCTCAAAAAAAAAAAGGCCAGGCATGGTGGCTCACGCCTGTGATCTCAGCATTTTGGGAGGCCGAGGCAGGTGAATTACGAGGTCAGGAGTTCGAGACCAGCCTGGTCAACAAAGTGAAACCCCATCTCTACTAAAAATACAAAAATTAGCTGGGCATGGTGGCGTGTGCCTGTAGTCCCAGCTACTCAGGATGAGGCAGGAGAATCGCTTGAACCCGGGAGGTGGATGTTGCAGTGAGCCGAGATCGCACCACTGCACTCCAGCTTGGGCAACAGAGTGAGACTTTGTCTCAAAAAACTAAATTAAAAAAAAAAAAAAAAAAAAAAAAGACGGTGAGACCAATTTAAAAAAATGAAGCCCAAGGCAGTAAATAATATTATACTTTTTTTTTTTTTTTTTTCCAGGAATGCTGTTTAGGTAAAAAAAAATATGCTATGATAAATATGGATCCTAATCACAACCATCCATGCTTATAACCAACCTATGCAGGTTTTACCTTCATTTGCCTTAAGCATACCTGCCCATTTGCCTTCTTCCTATTATTTTCAAATGTAATATGAACTTATAAGTATTGTATGTGTCACCTTAATATTTAATTCTTTTGCCACTAGACTTGGCTTGAGAGGGAGACGGCATTTATTTTTCTGAAAAAAGGACTGTACTCGTTCCATACTTCTTTGGAGAACAACCTATAGAAAGAGATGTGACACTGTAAGAACATAATGAAAATGAAGACCTATTTTTCACGCAGGTTATGCTGTAGATACAATTTATAAAATGGCCAGTTGTCAAATGGTCAAAAAAAGGTTGTTACTAAAGAGAGTTAATTTTTACTATAAAACTAGAATGGCCAAAGGCTATAAATATAGTGGGCAAAGGTACATTTGGCCAACCAATGTATACAAAAATGTTAAAGCTCACTAATAGTCAAAGAAAGAAACCAAACAAAAATGAATGCAATTTTTCACCTATCAGATGAAAATTTAAAACAACATCCTGCGTTAGGAAACAATTTCATAATTTATTGGTAGGGAGAGAGGTGTACACAGGTGTAGCTTCTTTTGTAGAGCAATGTAACAACTATTATAACTAAAAATATATGTCGCTCTTGACTCAGCTATTTCACCTGTAGGAATTTTCTGAAAGAAATACTAGCAAAGAAGTAAAAATGTACACACCAACCAAAGTTCATTGCAGTACTGTTTAGTAAACAGAAAACAGGTAAACAATGCATATAGAGGTAATAGTTTATAATTAAGATTGTATGTAATATTTCCCCAAATTAATCTATAATTCTTATCAAAATTCCAACTGCCTTTTTCCAGCAATGGATACACGGTTCCTGAAAATCATATGAAATTGCAAGTGTCCCCTGATGGCCAAAAATAATAATGAAAAAGAACAAAGTAGGAGTACTCACATTGTCCAATTTCAAAACTTACTATAAAACCATGGTAATTAAAAAAAAGTATAGGCTGGGTGGATGGCTCATACCTGTAATCCTAGGATTTTGGGAGGCCAAAATGGGAGGACTGCTTGAGCCCAGGAGTTCAAGACCAGCCTGGGCAACATGGCAAAACCCTATCCCTACAAGAAAAAAAAAAAAAAAGACAGGCATGGTGGCAAACACCTGTGGTCCCAGCTACTTGGGAGGCTGAAGCGAGAAGATCACTTGAGCCCAGGAGGTTGAGGCTGTGGTGAATTGTGATCACACCACTGCACTCCAGCCTGGGCAACAGAGAGAGACCTTGTCTCAAGGAAAAAAGGAAAAAAAAAAACAAAAAAACCCCAAATATAGCATATGGATAGACATATAGATGAATAGTATAGAATTGAGAGTCTAGAAATAAACCCATATATGTGGTCAACTTTTTTATTTAAAAATTTTTAACAGAACACTTCATGAATTTGCATGTCATCCTAGTGTAGGGGCCATGCTAATTTTCTCTGTATCATTCCAATTTTAGCATATGTGTTGCTGAAGAAAGCACAGGGTCAACTGATTTTTGACAAGTACGCCAAAACCATTCAAGAGGAAGGAGGGGGTCTCTTTAACAAATGGTGCTAAGACAACTGGATAACCTCATTCAAAAGAATAAAGTTGGGCCTCTACTTCATACCACATACCAAAATTAACTCAAAATGGATCAAAGACCTAAACATAAGAGCTAAAACTAGAAAAGCTTAGAAGAAAACACAGGTGTACATCTTTATGGCATTAGATTTGTTGATGGATTCTTAGATATGACACTAAAAGCATGAGCCACAAAAGAAAAAAACAGATAAACTGGAATTCATCAAACTTAAACATTTTGGTATTAATATATTAAAGGACACTATTAAGGAAGTAAAAAGACAACTGCAGAATGAAAAAAATATTTGCAAATAGTGTATGTGATAAAGGTCTAGTATCCAAAATATATAAATAACCCTTATAACTCAACAACAAAAAGACAGTCTAATTTAAAATGGACAAAGGACTTTGAATAGATATTTCTCCAAAGAATAAATACAAATGGCCAATAAACATGAGAATGTGCTCAATATCATTAGTCACTAGGGAAATTCAAATCAAAACCACAACAAGATACTGCTTCACACCCACTAGAATGGCTATAATCAAAAAACAGGAAAAAAAAACAATGTTGGTGAGGATGTGGTGAAACTGGAACCCTTCTATATTGCTGGTGGGAATGTAAAATGATATAGCTGCTACGGACAATAATTCTATGATTCCCCAAAAAGTTAAGCACAGAACTACCATATGACCTAGCTATGCCATTCCTAAGTGAAAACAGCTGTTTAAACAAACATTTATACATGAATATTCATAGCATTATTATTATTATTATTATTATTGAGACAGAGTCTTGCTCTGTTGCCCAGGCTGGAGTACAGTGGCACAATCTTGGCTCACTGCAAGCTCTGCCTCCTGGGTTCACACCATTCTCCTGCCTCAGCCTCCCGAGTAGCTGGGACTACAGGCGCCCGCCAACATGCCCGGCTAATTTTTTGTATTTTTAGTAGAGATGGGGTTTCACCGTGTTAGCCAGGATGGTCTCGATCTCCTGACCTCGTGATCCGCCCGCCTGGGCCTCCCAAAGTGCTGGGATTACAGGCATGAGCCACGCCTGGCCAGCAGTATTATTATTAATAGTCAAAAAGTGGAAACAACCCAAATGTCCAACTGACGAATGTTTAAACAAAATGTGGTATATCCACGCAATGGAATATTATTCAACCAAAAATGGCATGTAGTAAACATGCTGGAACATAGATGAACTCTGAAAACTTTATGCTAAGTGAAAGAGGCTAGACAGAAAAGGCTATGAAGTGTCCAGAATATCCATATAGAAGTATAGACGTATCCATATTGACAGAAAACAGTTTAGTGGCTGGGAGGGGAAAATGGGGACATGCTTTCTTTTTGGTGTGATGAAAATACTGTGGACTTTAACAGTGGAGGTAAAGGAATTCAAGAAAACAATTTTCATCAGAAAGGAATAAATAAGCACGGAAATAAATAAGCATGGGAAAATCACTGATTTTAATAGGTTGTGAAATATGTTCCTATATATTTTAAACAATCTTTGAATTTATCTGCCCCAAATAGCATGGGTGTAGTTAGAGTTCTATTGGGAGTCTACCAATAAAGAATAGCAACTTAATTAGTCAGCACCATAAAGATCCTTCCTTTAACATCAACACATTTATATTACCTTTTATGGGTACATACCTGTCTGGCTGATCCACTAGCCTGCCTTACTTTTTCTGCTACTCCTCCTAAAAGCTGTACAAGTTTCGTCTGTTTTAGAAGTTCTTCTCTAAGTCGTTTTCCTCCTACTGACAGGAGAGCACCCAAAACATGTTCGTATCGGGTACTAAACTGTACATCATGCAGGGCATCTTTGAGAAGCCTAATACAGCAAAATATTTATGTTAGTCACTTTTTGTTTTTTTTTTTTTTTTTTTTTTTTGAGACGGAGTCTCACTCGTTGCCCAGGCTGGAGTCTCGGCTCACTGCAAGCTCCACCTCCCGGGTTCATGCCATTCTCCTGCCTCAGCCTCCCGAGTAGCTGGGACTATAGGCGCCTGCCACCACGCCTAGCTAATTTTTTGTATTTTTAGTAGAGACGGGGTTTCACCGTGTTAGCCAGGATGGTCTCAATCTCCTGACCTTGTGATCCGCCCGCTTCGGCCTCCCAAAGTGCTGGGGTTACAGGTGTGAGCCACCACGCCCAGCCATATGTTAGTCACTTCTAAGAACTAGGTGAACCTCTCTGAAAAATAACAAGTTCAATTTTTTTTTCTTTTTTTTTTTGAGACCAGGTCTGTTGCCCAGGCTGGAGTTCAGTGGCGTGATCTTGCCTCACTGCAACCTCTACCTCCCAGGCTCAAGCAATCCTCCCACCTCAGCATCCCAACTAGCTGGGACCACAGGCACATGCCACCATGTTCGGCTAATTTTTTATATTTTTGGTAGAGATGAGGTTTCACCATGTTGCTCAGGCTGGTCTTAAACTACTGAGATCAAGTGATCCACTAGCTTCAGCCTCCCAAAGTGCTGGGATTATAGGCATGAGCCACCATGCTTGGCCTCAATTTTTGGTAACCAGAAATTTATTTTAAGCTATATAAGCAAGTCAAAACCCATTCATTATTATAGAGCTATAAGATACCAAATTTTTGTAATGAAGGTTTTCAAATTTTTGCATTAGAGGGTAAATTTAGCTCCTTTAAAATAATACCTTCAACAAAATATCTGGTATCCACAATAAGTAGTGTGGCATGCCATTTAGACTTACAGGGTATGCCATTTCTATAAATTCTAGGAATGGAAATACGGTAATTAATAAAATTTAAATCTTACCAATATAAACTGTGTGCTATCTGGATATTTCCCAATGCCCTGGACAGAAGGAATTGCACCAATGAACTATTCAAGTAAATTTCATATTTCAAAGCCTACAGTAAAAGAAAATAAGAATTATTGTGGTCTGATCCATACTAAATTGTTCCAATAAAACTATCAAAAGAGAAACTATATAAAGCAAGTATTACTCTTACTGATGAAAGATGATACTTATAAAAATTAAATAGATGAATTAACCTATGCCAAACTAATTAAATCAAGCACAAAAGTATATAGTAACATTCATTAGCTATGTTGAACTCACCAGTAAAGAAAAATCAAGGAAAAGCTCAAGTCTGGTTTGTTCTAAAAAGTCTGAAAACTAAAAATACAGGTACCTATATACAATATTCAAATGGGGCAGATGACAATAGTGGGAAAAAGTTCACACTAAATCCAAATGCAATGCCCCTCAATGTTCCCACACTACAAAATGACTTTTAATCTAAACAGAAGCGGGATCCCTTAGCAAGTTCCCATAAAAAACTAGAGTGAAAGTATAAAGGGAGGTAATCTAGTAAAAAACTCACTTGTACAAACTGTGGAAGAAGATCTGTTAGCTCATCATCACTAATGGCCTCAATCCAGGTCACAGCTAGGGATCTTACTTCCTGATCAGCAAATCTAGAAGATTACCATAAAACCAAGATTGGACAGTGATTTCTTTCCAGTGAAGCTGTATTTCTTGAAAACACAACCTCAATCTGGTCCTGACAAACAACACTAAGATATCTCTTTTATTCAAAAGCAATGTATTTCTTCTTTTTGTAAGAAGACAACCTTATTGTGCTATACAGATTCAATTTAGGGATAATTTAGGAATCTTAAGTTTATGAAAATTAATTCTGGCCCACAGCATAAAAATATAAATTATTCAAAATTTACAACCTAACCCTTCCTTTAGGCTAGTTTTAAAGGACATGAAATGCTTTACTGACAACTTCAATGCAGAAGATATGTTTGTATAAATATACATTTACGCATTTGGATTATATTGAATTGCTTTCATGTTAAAAGGAAAGGAAATGCCTCTGGCAACATACCTTACTGGAAAAACTGACAATAAAACAAGAGCAAATAAATGTATTTGACTTACTTTGAATCAAGAAGTTCCAATGCAATTAGTGGGTACAATGGAGGCCACTGGTGAAGCAATGAGTAAGTTTTGGCAAGATTAACCCATTTCCAGTTTGGGGCACTTGCTAATATTTTAGGAAGACAATTTGGGTGTTTGAAGCAATAATAACGTTTCTCCCATAAAAAAGCTTTATCTTCTTTAGAAAGTCTGCATATATAATAGAATTAAATTACTTCTCAGTGATAGCATAATGATATAATCTCAATGATTAAAAATACAAAGAAGAAATTTATTTATTTGGGACAGCTACTTCTTCATAAAATCATTAATACTAATTTGGAATAGAAAAATGCAATGTATGGCAAATGCCAGTAATTAATGCTAATCCGAGAACTGAAAGAAATGATTGTGTCTTGATAAAAGAGGTTTAGTTAGGAAAATGAAGGATAATTCAGTACAATAAAAATTTATTGAGCTCTAACTAGATGCCAGGCACTAGAAATCAGAGTTGAAAAAGCAGATCCCACCCTAAGAGACAGCAAGGATTTCATCCATTTCATACAAATAAAATCAAATGCTATGAAAAAAAATACTACTATAAAATTTTGGAACATATTTATACAGTTCAACTGAGAAATATTTAAAATGAAAAGGACTTGTTTTGAAGATCCTAACTGTTTTAAGCTTAATCACACGTTTACGTGAATGAAATATTTCACTATTTTACTATCCATCCATATATATAAATATATATATACATATACATGCACTGAAATTTATTCATTTCATGTGAAGTAATGAAAAAATTCAAATACTGCAAAAGGTATATAGCGAAATCTCTCTCCTTCTAATTCCCCTTCCAAGAGGCAACCGCCTAAGCTTGTATGCTCTTCCAGAGAGAGTTTATTCATACAGAGGCACACACATGGATATATGCAGATCCTCTTTTTTCATTTATTTTCGTGGTAATACACTATATACACAATTCTACTCCTGGTTTTCTTCAGCGAAAACCTATTTTAAACATTAGTACATACAGCTATAATCTCATTTTTATTTATTTTTGTTTGAGATGGAGTCTCGCTCTGTCACCCAGGCTGGAGTGCAGTGGTGCGATCTCGGCTCACTGCAACCTCCGCCTCCCAGGTTCAAGTGATTCTCCTGCCTCAGCCTCCCAAGTAGCTGGGATTACAGGCATGTGCCACCATCTCAGCCTCCCAAAGTGCTGAGATTACAGGTGTGAGCCACCACATTCAGTCTATAATCTCATTTTTAATAGTTGCATGGTTCTCTACCAGATAAATGTACCTTAATTTAATCCCTATTGATGGACATTTCCAATCAATTTTTCTTTTCTTTTCTTTTTCTTTTTTTTTTTTTTTGAGACAGGGTATTGCTCCGTTGCCCAGGCTGGAGTGCAGTGATGAGATCATGGCTCACTGTAGCCTTGACCTCCTGGGCTCAAGCAATTCTCCCACCTCAGCCTCCTGAGTAGCTGGGACTACAGATGCACAACACTGTGCCCGGCTACTTTTAATTTTTTTGTAGAGACGGGGTCTCACTATATTGTCAGGGTTGTTCTCCAACTCCTGGGCTCAAGCAATCCTCCCACCTCAGCCTCCCAAAGTGTCAAGAGTACAGGCATGAGCCACCATGCCCAGTCTCCAAACAGTTTTTCAATAATCCAAATAAATACTGCAATGAATATTCTTGATTCCATAAGCAAATATAAAAGAGTTTTATATAACTGGAAATGGCACTGCTGGGTCACAGAATATACACATTATAACCTTGTAGATTTTGCCAAATTGCTCTCCAAAGGAGACATAGCTTTTTGTACTTCTGCAAATAGTACAATTCCCATTTTATGTATCCTTATCAACACTTTTAACAAGGTATTTTAATTTTTGCCACTCTGATGTGTTAGATGGTATCTTGAATTAATTTATATTTCCTTGATTACTGAGAAATTGAACATCTTTTCAGATTGTTTAAAAGTATTGTATTTTTCTAAAAAAAATTGCTTGTTCATACTTAAGTCTCCTTGACTACTGAGTTCTGGGTCTTAATCTTATTAATAAGAAAAAGTTCCTTACGGTTAAAAAAATCTCTTGATATTTATTGTAAATATAGTTTCCAGTCTATTGTTTGCCTTTTGTTTAAGTAAAAAGGTTTGACTTGACAATTTTCTAAACTTTTATACAGTTATGTAGTCTTTTCATATAATTTTAAAAGTCAGTTAAATACTAGCTGGCCCTCGAGACAAAAATTTTGTAGATTATTTAAAAAAAAAAAAAGGAAAAAAGGAAAAAAAGTAAGTTAAATAGAAAACTTTCTACACCAAGAAAGCTGATAAATCATGAACAGAATCAGGTTATTTAATGTAAGCCTTAACTTGACTTTTACATTATAGGAGATACTTAGCCCAAAACAGAATAAACAGAGCATACCGAAGTGATGAGTCTTTATGAAGAATATCAAGAAGTTTCTCTTTTATATCATTCTCTAGTGTTTCTAAGTTATGTTGCTGTATAATGCTTCTGTCAACTTGAGGAGTTGTATAAATAATATCAAATGCAGGAGAAGGAAAATCAACCTTTAAAATTTAACAGAAATTGATCAAATTACAGTCTACATATTTACCACGTTAACCTCTTTGTCTTTAAGAAAACAGATTTTTCTTAGCAATCAGGGTGTATTTACATTGAATATTAAATTAATGCTTCTTGTTGCAATTGATTACCATTGTTGGTAATTCTCAATAGCACATACATATTTCTTGGGATGGGTACAGTGCATGTTTTACTGCTTCTCAGAAGTATTGATATTAAAATAGAAGATAGATCCTGAGATTAAAACAAGATCAGTTAGGTTTCTTTAACAACCCAAATCATGGTATACACACACACATTTTACGAAGAAATTTTAATTTACACCTCTCTACATGTCAAGAAGTACCATTACCTGTAGCACTATTCTTTCCATGACATATCCTTTTTTGGTAGCTGTTCCAGGAACAGAATTTGTATGTGATGAAGTCCAAAGATATAGAAGTTTAGTTCCACATGTTAAAAACCTTCATGGATGTAAAAAGAATAATGTGATTTTCATTTTAAAAATCAATTCAAAATTCACAACACATGTAATGAATTTGAAAAGTTAGTATGAGATCAACTAAATAAAAAGATATCTTTAAGAACATACCAGAAGGATTCACTCTCCACATTGTACTGAAACTTTTTAGGTGTAGGGTAAATGTATTGAAATGTAGGGTGGGAACAAAGAGAGGGAGAATTAAAGGACATTATCTTGGGGAAAATGGTGTTGAGGACAGAACACAAAAAAGGTAAGGACTCAGAAAACAACTTCTATAAATAGGAAGGTTAAGAATAGTCTTTGAAGATTTTCTACAAAGAAATATATCTCAAGGTGGTGGTTTGGATTACAGAACTGCTTCCCGACTTTAATCATTAGATCAAAAATACATGCCAAAGAAAACAAGTTTTTTTGTTCTGTTTTGCGACAGGGTCTTGCTGTCACCCAGGCTGGAGTGTAGTAGCACAACTATGGCTCAGTGCAGCCTTGACCTCCCTGGGCTCAGATGATTGTTCCACCACAGCCTCCCAAGTAGCTAGGACTATAGGCATGTGCCACCATGCTCAGCTAATTCTTGTTTTTTTTTTTTGTAGAGAAGGGGTTTCGCCATGTTGCCCAAGCTCGTCTTGAACTCCTGAGGCTCATATGATCTGCCTGCCTCAGCCTCCCAAAGTGCCGGGATTACAGGCGTGAGCCACCGTACCTGGCCAGATATGAGAAGTTTTATCTGTTTCCTAGGCTAGGGGTCTGCCAATTTTTCCTATAAAGAGCCAGAGAGTAAATATTTTGGGCTTTGTGAACCATACAGTCTCTGCTGCAAGACTAAATTCTGCTCTTGTAGTTCAAATTTGCCAAGAACAACACATAAATGTATATGCATGCTATGCTCTAACAAACTGTATTTGTATTTATAAAAAGCAGCAATGGGCTCAAGTATGCTGACCCTTGCCCTAGACTACTAATTTATGGCCTACTCAATCAAAACATTCTTTAAAAGATATTGACATATCTTTATACAGAAGAAATTTCTGAAAAACAACATAAGATATACAAAAGCAGAAAACTATAGTTTGCCAAATCTTTGTTCGTTTTATTCAAACAGCAAATATCTTTACCAAAACTAGACTCTAGTTGTAAATTTTTCTCTTGACAAACAGGCTTTGAATCTTTGATACGTTATAATCCATCATATATATATATAAGGGGATCGGTCTCACTCTGGCATGCAGTGCTTGGCATGCAGTGGTGTGATCATAGCTCACTGCAGCCTTGAACTCCTGAGCTGCTGGAATTACAGGTGTGAGCCACCACACCGGGCTATAGTCCGTTATGTCTAAGAACCACCCTTACTTCCAACTAGACTTAAGGCAAATCCTGATCATATTATCTCATCTATAAATACTGTTATATATCTCTAAAAAATAAAGTTTCCTGTAATAAGTACAATACCATTATCCCTCCTAAAATAATTAACAATAATTACTTAAGACCATAAAATATCTATTCACTATTCAAATTTCCCTGATTGTCCCATAAGTGATGTTTCTTAAAAACAGTTGGTTTGCTTAAAACAAGATCCAAGCAATGCCTAACACTTGCATTTGGATGTCTTTTTTTTTTTTTTTTTTTTTTTTTTTGAGACGGTCTGTGGCCCAGGCTGGAGGGCAGTGGCACAACACATTTGGATGTCTTTTTAAGCATCTTTTAATTCAGGGTCAGCAAACTCCAACCTGCCTTTACAAAGTTTATTTATAGCCACGTATAAACAAACTGGCCTTTACACCTGGCTTTGTAAGTAAACTTTTACCAGACATAGCCATGCTCATTTGTTTATGTACTGTCTATGACTGCTTTTGCATTTGTGACAGAGTCTATATGGTCTGCAAAGCCTAAACTACTTTTATCTGGCACCCTTTACAGAAAAAGTTTGTTAACTCTTGTTTGGTCTCCTTCTCTTTTTTTCTCCACTTGCTATTTATCTGTTGATACCAGGCCTTTTGGTCTGTAGAATTTTCCATATCCTGAATTTTGCTGGTTAAATGACTCCTCTGGTGTCATTTAACATATCCTCCTGTATTTTCCATAGAGAAGAAGTTAGACCTAGAGGCCTGATTTCATTCAGATTTAGTTATTTGGCAAGAATACTTACTATTTCGCAATTGGTATTGTATACTACTTCTTATTCTATCAAATTAAAAGGTACACACTGTTTGGGTTATCTCTCTGTGATGTTACTATTGATCAGTTTAGTTCTAGTGCTATCCAGTTTAAGCCATCAATTATGAAGTTGCAGAAAAACTATTTAATGGTTTTAGGAAGGCATTTTCACAGATTTTAAGGTTTTAAAACAAAAAATAAAAAAGGCAACACTGATGATCACTGCTTGGATCAATGATTCTCAACTGGGAGTGATTTTCCTTCCAGCAGACATTTGGTAGTTTGCAAATAATTTTGGTTGTAAACTGGGGGGGACAACTGGCATCTAGTGGGTAGAATCTAGGGATGCCGCTAAACATCCTACAATGCACAAAACAATCTTCCACAACAAAAAATTATTTGGCCTGAAATGTCAATACTGCCAAGATTGAGAAACCCTGGCCGAAATATATTATTTCAGTATGGGTTGCAAAATTATAATATTCTAATTCTATCATTCCTTCTGCATCTATTATCTAAAGATTTTCACTTTTTTTTTTTTGAGATGAAGTCTCGCTCTGTCACCCAGGCTGGAGTGTAGTGGCGCAATTTCGGCTCACTGCAAACTCCACCTCCCCGGTTCAAGCGATTCTCCCGTCTCAGCCTCCCAGGTAGCTGGGACTACAGGCACGAGCCACCACACCTGGCTATAACTTTTTTGTATTTTTAGTAGAGACAGGGTTTCGCCATATTGGCCAGAGTTGTCTCAAACTCCCGCCTCGGCTTCCCAAAGTGCTGGGATTACAGGCGTGAGCCACCATAACGGGCTAGCTAAAGATTTTCTATAAAAAAAACTTTGTCATATCAATTACTGCTAGGCGCGGTGGCTCACCCCTGTAATCCCAGCACTTGGGAGGCCGAGGCAGGTGGATCACTCGAGGCCAGGAGCTCGAGACCAACCTGGCCAACATGGCGAAACCCTGTCTCTACCCAAAATACAAAAATCAGCCAGGCGTGGTAGCACACACTTGTAATCTCAGCTACTCTGGAGGCTGAGGCATGAGAATCACTTGAACCCAGGAGGCAGAGGTTGCAGTGAGCCGAGATCATGCCACTGTACTCCAGCCTGAGTGACAGAGTGAGACTCCATCTCAAAAAACAAAAAATACAAAAAAAAAAACTTTGCCACCTCAATTATTTGGTAACCCTCAGAAATAACTGTAAAGGAAAGACAGGTTAACTGCTTAATTCTGTTTATGTGCCAGTTTTCAGAAAAATTAGTTAAGAACTCATTTATGCTGGACATGGTAGCTCACGCTATAATCTGGAATCGGATGGCAGGAAGATCGATCACTTGAGGCCAGGAGTTTGAGGCCAGCCTGGGCAACATAGTAAGACTCCATCTCTACAAAAAAACAGTTTTTTAAAAAAGAACTCATTTGTTATTAAGGCTGAATGAAATGCCTTTGAGTCATTTGGCTTCAATAATAGTGACCATTAGGTCATATAAGATTGCATCTTCAACAGAAATTATTTCATAAAGAATTTCAAGACTAGGATTACTAATCGTTATAACAGTGGTTAACTCAACTGTATTATACACTTTGTTTCTCTACATGACACTTTGTTTCTCTACATATACTAATGTAGAGAAACAAAGTGTAATAATAATAATCATCTCTCTTAATCATCTTCTCTCTTAATTTCTGAGTATTGCTTGAACGTGAAGTCCCAACATTACCAAGATCGCCTGCACTACTTGGCAGTCTCAAGTTTAATACAATCTATTCACTATTTTAACAGCAGAGTGTTGGATGCAAACTATTTAAATGTCTAGCAGAAGTCAACTGCCCTTCATTTGATAGTCTCTTGAATTATGAAAGAATATTATCTCATTTATCTAACACAACCATTTATTACTAGACAATAAAAGTGGCAAAATGTGATAGTTCTCTAATTATGCAAAGACTCCTGGTGCTTTCAAGAGCAAGAAGGTTTTCAGAATTTATTTATAAAAATTAATGATAATGATGAAATTACATTTAACTTTCACATAACTGCTCTCTGACACTAATTTATCAAAGACAGTGGTGAATACAATTCTTCACAGTATATAAACATATTCTGTTTTAGAGTAGTAATGTATTATATTTAGCAAAAGGTTCCTAATACACACCATTAACAGTAATCCCTTCAACTGCCTTTCTTTAGCCTTTGGTAGTTCAAAATTATGTCAGGTATTAAAATCTGAACCCACCAAAATGTAGAAAACAAAAAATCTTATACTGCCTCCTCAAATATGGGGGAAGTGATTAAAATAAAGAAAAATATTTTTTAAATAAATGTGTATTTTTTTTTTTCTTTTGGAGACAGAGTCTCGCTCTGTCACCCAGGCTGGAGTCCAGTGGTGCAGTCTTGATTCACAGCAACCTCTGCCTCCCAGCCTCAAGCAATTCTCTTGCCTCAGCATCCCAAGTAGCTGGGATTACAGACGTGTGCCACCACACCTGGCTAATTTTTGTATTTTTAGTAGAGATGGGGTTTCACTATGTTGGCCAGACTGGTCTCGAACTCCTGACCTCAAGTGATCCACCCACCTCAGCCTCCCAAAATGCTGGGATTACAGGTGTGAGCCACTGTGCCCAGCCAATAAATGTTATTTTTAAGCACATGGGAAAAGAATATTTCAAGAACAAATTTGTCAAGTCAGTGTTTTGAACATCCTATTATTGTCAACAGATGATTACTGGCAAATCAAATGGTGTATTTGCCATTTAAGAAGAAAAGGTATTAGATTAGCAGAAATTTTCATTCTCAGTATTTGTTTTATCTTAAGTTAAATAGATCTATTATTAAAGCATTTCCCAAACTGTCCCAAGGGACACAAGGTTTCAAAAGATATATTCTAGAACAACAAAAAAGTGTCATAGTATCATCTAAGTTTCAGTATGTTAATATAGGGTAATAGTTAAGAATATAGACCCTGTAGCCAAACTGCCTGGTTCAAATCCCAATTCTACCACATACTAGCTAAGTGCCCTGGGGAAAGTCACTTAATCTCTGTACTTTGATTCCCCCCCCGCCCCAGTAAAAAGGGATAAAAACACCACTTACTTCATAGAGCAGTTGTGAGAAATATAAGGATACCTGTGTAGCACTCAGATGAATACCCAGCACATAGTAAGTGCTATATAAGTGTTTTGTTATTATAATAAATATATTGTCATAAGACCCACTTAAATAGTCTTCTTGACTACAAAGCTTTAGGGATGCTTTTTTTTCCTTTTAATTTTTCTTTTAGAACTTTAGAGATGCTTTTTTTTTTTTTGGCAGGGGGTGGGGAAAAGCTCACTGAAACCTCTGCCTCCGGGTTCAAGTGATTCTCATGCCTCAGCTTACAGAGTAACTGGGATTACAGGGGTGTGCCTCTATGCCCAGCTAGCTAATTTTTATATTTTTGGCAGAGGTGGGATTTCACCATGTTGGCCAGGCTGGTCTCAAACTCCTGACCTCAAGTGATCTGCCTGCCTTGGACTCCCAAATTGCTGGGGTTACAAGCATGAGCCACAGAGCTCTGCTTAGAGATGCTTTAATATGCCAATGTGCATCATCTATTCTCTAGAATGCACCCATGTGCTGAATGTAACATATCCCGAACTTACCCAATTTTTTTTTCCTTTGGAAAACTCTTGATCATCTCATGAAACATTATTCCTTAAAACATAATTAAAATATTCAGCTGAAAGGCCAGATAGATTATACTATTCCAGTGGCTATTAACAGACACCAAGCTCAAAAGAAATTCCCTTACCCCTAAGGATAAGGGGAAGAATCCCTAATAGGGTTTTGCATACTTGTGGGATGTATGGCAATTAAAGACTAGGGGCATTTGGCAGTAAGGGATAGATTAGTAAAGACAATTAAGGAAGGGAATAATGTGCACCTATAGATTCTCTGAAACTGGAGAAGAGTAGGAAAGAAATGGGAAAAGGGAAAACGAAGTTCTTTGGTTAATATCAAGGGAACATATAAGACTGTGGTATTATGTCAACAATATAGTACTTTATATAAACGACAGTCATTGGCTACTGCTTTTCTCCATGGAACAGTGAGTGGCAAACAAAGCTGTGCATACCTATTCACATATGTTCAGAATATAGCAGAATAACTTTGATTTCCTCTAACCTGTCTCTGAACTGACCTCCTTTTATCACATTAGAAAAACTGAAGAGGCTCATTCACTCATCTATGTTCCTCCCCTCACCTCCTCGTCATCTAGCCAATTCTGATGTGCAGATGTGTCCACAGTGACTCACCATTACAATTTAGTAATACTTACCGTTTAAAGTCAAAAAGAGGTAACGAAACTTTGCCCAAAGCTTCTGGTCCCTTTCTCTGCTTATTAGAATCAGGGGAACTTCCACTGCTCTGATTTAAAATTCCAAAAAGAGTAAGGTGAAGAAGTGATTCTAACGGCAATTGTGATATCTGGATGGGAAAAATGATTCTATGGAGGGAAAAATGTATTAATAGAACAAATTAGATTGAATGATTTTGAAATTTAACACTTTAATGAGACTGACAATTTTAGGCATTGTATTTAACCTTTCAAATGATCTTTATTTTGGTATTTTTATTTTATTTTATTGAGACGGTGTTTTTGCTCTGTTGCCTAGGCTGGAGTGCAATGGCACGATCTTGGCTCACTGCAACCTCCGCCTCCTGGGTTCAGGTGATTCTCCTGCCTCTGACTCTCGAAGTAGCTGGGATTATAGGCACCTGCCACCACGCCCGGCTAATTTTTGTATTTTTACTAGAGATGGGGTTTCACCATGTTCACCAGTCTGGTCTCGAACTCCTGACCTCAGGTGATCCACTCGGCCCCCCAAAGTGCTAGGATTACAGGCGTGAGCCACCATGCCAGCCTCAAATAATCTTTAATACTGAGTAACCTTTAGCTAAATGGAAGTCTGGCTAACTTGTCCTATTAAAAATTTTAAATAAATTTTATTAACAGTATAAAATTTCAAAACATAACATTTCTTTCTTTAAAGACTTGCAAATGCCTTTGAGATTTCTAGTGTCAATTTCCAGGCAAAATAATATTAGTCATTTTTATTTCCTTTTGGAAAAACTAGATGAATGTTTATGAGAATTTCTGTTTTGGGATGTAAGAATGCACACAAACATATATAATAAGTATATACACAAACAGCCTTCCTTCCTCCTTCCTTTCCTCCCTCTCTTCCCTCCCATGAAAAAAAAAAGTATATACACCAACAGACATATGTTTAGCAATGCATTATTTTTTTAAGTCTGAAAGAACACTTGAAGTCAACAGTAGGCACTCTGAGATAGCAAATGTTGAAAACAGAGTGACACCTTCTACTTATATGCATTTTTGTGTTACTTGATTGCTTTCACAGACATGTATTATTTTATAATATGAAAGAAAATAAGACAATAGGAAAACATTTAATAAATGTGGAACTAATAGTAAAAAGTTCTGCAACTGTCTATCTGCCTAAATAATGAGAGTTCCCTTAGTTTAAAAACACTATTTTAGGCCAGGCACAGTGGCTCACACCTGTAATTCCAGCACTTTGGGAGGCCAAGGTGGGCGGATCACCTGAGGTCAGGAGTTCAAGACTAGCCTGGCCAACATGGCAAAACCCCTTTTCTACTAAAAATACAAAAAAATCAGCCAGGCATGGTGGCACACACCTGTAATCTCAGCTACTCAGGAGGCTGAGGCAGGAGAATCACTTGAACCCGGGAAGCTGAGGTTACAGTGGGCCGAGATTGCGCCACTGCACTCCAGGTTGGGTGACAGAGTGAGACCCCATCTCAAAAAAAAAAAAAAAAAAAAGAAAAGAAAAGAAAAGAAAAACCACTATTTAAAAAATATGAATAGTATAAAATATCATCTTGTACATGGATTTAAGATAAAGTTTTTTCGGCTGGACGCGGTGGCTCACGCCTGTAATCCCAGCACTTTGGGAGGCTGAGGTGGGCGGATCACCTGAGGTCAGGAGTTCAAGACCAGCCTGGCCAACATGGTGAAACCCCAACTCTACTAAACATACAAAAAATTAGCCAGGCATGGTGGCGCAGCATGCCTGTAATCCCAGTTACTCAGGAGGCTGAGACAGGAGAATTGCTTGAACTCGGGAGGCAGAGCTTGCAGTGAGCTGAGATCACACCACTGCACTCTAGCCTGGGCAACAAGGGCAAAACTCCATCTTAAAAAAGTAAAAAGATAACTTTTTTCGTTAAGTGTTGATTAAGAGCCAGAATTGTTATATAGTGTTACAGAATAAATACTGAAGTGAGCAATGCTATAAAATACCGTCTTTCTATAACTTTCATTCCTTTCTATAACTATAAATTTATATCTTTAACTTGATAAAGTCTAAAAAGAATGGTATGTTTTTGCAATTTAATAATATGAAGGCTTAAAGGGGTATTTCTTTTTTTTTCTTTTTTTTTTTTGAGACGGAGTCTCACTCTGTCGCCTAGGCTGGAGTGCAGTAGCTCAATCTCGGCTCATTGCAAGCCCCGCCTCCTGGGTTCATGCCATTCTCCTGCCTCAGCCTCCCGAGTAGCTGGGACCACAGGTGCCCGCCACCACGCCTGGCTGGCTAATTTTTTGTATTTTTAGTAGAGATGGGGTTTTACCGTGTTAGTCAGGATGGTCTTGATCTCCTGACCTCATGATCTGCCCACCTCGGCCTCCCAAAGTGCTGGGATTACAGGCGTGAGCCACCGCGCCCGGCCAGTATTTCATATTTTTTAATGAGAATTTCAGTCTGTTCTATAAAATCATATCTAGAAGAGATCTTAAGACATAAGTAAGAAGTTAATGAATTTCAATGAAAATTGCAATAAAAATTAAAGTTAGGATGCACACATTGGAAAAAGTAAAGAACGGGACACACTGAAAGAATAAAAAGCCAGAAATTTCACTTACAGTTCATCCCATTTAATAAGATAGAAGAAATTCTTGTAAGTGCCAACCTTCTTTGATTGAATAGGTTTAAAAAGATCCTTTCCATTGTGAGACAGTGAACATATCAAGTAGTATTTTTCGTAACTGAGAAAAGAAAGTTTAACTTGATTTCTATCATAATACAAATTAGTTAACTAATACAAATACATTAGCAGCTCTTCCTCCAAAGAGAGTAATATCTGAAATAATCTGGTCACCTTTCATTTGAATTTTTAGAAGTCCATCTGAAATTTAACCACTGCAAATTCTATGAAAATAGAAAAGAGGTTTGGTAAAGGGGATAAAAAGGGGAATGTATGTTCTTAGGTCCCAGTTTAAAGCACGGTCATAATAACACCAGCTGGAAAATTTACTTTAATTTTGTGCTCAGTTAGTTATTAGCTTCAGATTTTAGTTGAACAACACTGAATAATGTATTTATTCATTTCTAGGTAGAAAGAGTACAAACATTACCTTCCCTAGGTGCATTTTCCTTTGCTAAGCTACTGAAATAGAGTCAGCTAAGCATGTGCCTCACTTGCATTAAGCCAATCTTCCTAGTCTATTGGGAGTCTTCCATTTATGGGAACAGATGCTATTGTATTCTCTCATTAGATTGCAGTGACTCAGCCACTAACTGCCAAGTACACAGCTGGTTGGATACAGTCAGGTAATCTTGTAAAGCAGGAGTCTTAGATTCAATAAAATTGTACTCTACTTAATCTAACTTACTGCTAGCCTTACATGTTAACCACTCTGTTCATATATACAATTTATTTATCATTCTAAATTTAATTCAAATCAAATTTCGTTGGTTCACACAATACCCCTAAGCTAACTATTTGGTTATTTTTCTCAACTTTATTCCATTTACTCCTATTTATGTCAGCATTTTATTCACTTACTTTCTATCTTTCTCACCGTTTTCTGTATTGTCTTCTACTGGGTATTTGTTCACCTCATTAGTGTCCCTATGTATATTTGTGTGTGTCTATGTACAAACGTGTGTGTGTGTGTGTGTGTATGTCTATGGAGAATGTGGAGATTGTTATCTCTGTAATGAAATACCTTCAGATACCATCAATATCCATTTAAATGCAAGTTCCAGAAGAGTACAGGTTTTTTGCTGCCTTGTACTACTTAATCTCCGGTACTAAGAATACTGCCCACAGATGGTGCTCAATAAATATTTATTGAATAAATTAAAACATCACTTTTAAGTCACTAAATTATTATTATATTTTAATCTAAAGCCCAATTTAAGCAAAACTTATGTTTGATATTTCTTCAGTAGACTTTTTTATAGCATTAAGCTACTATAAAACTATTTCACTAAAAATATTTCTGACTTTTCAGTTCATACATTCATTTTCAAACACACTAAAACTGGCGGCCGGGTGTGGTGGCTCATGCCTGTAATCCCAGAACTTTGGGAGACTGAGGTAGGCAGATCACTTGAGGTCAGGAGTTTGAGACCAGCCTGGCCAACAGGGTGAAATCTCGTCTCTACTAAAAATACAAAAATTAGCCGGGCATGGTGGTGCACACCTATAATCCTAGCTACTGGGGGCGCTGAAGCACAAGAATTGCTTGAACCCTGGAAGCAGAGGTTGCAGTGAGCCGAGATCGCGCCACTGCACTCTACCCTGGGCAACAATGCAAGGCTCCATCTCAAAAAAAAAAAGAATGAACGAACACCAGTCTTAAATTGGCTAATTAATTGACATTTGCTCTGTTTTCCTGCTATATTTGCTCTGTTTTCCTATTTTCCTGCTTTTGGCATGTAAAGAGTTACTTTTTTTTACTGGAAGTGCTTCAAACACCTCTGTAATTTTTAAGAGAATAACGTAAGTATCTGCTGGTTAGCCATTTAAACACCAAGATAACAGTGGTTGATGACATTTTACAAGATTAGAATAGTTGCTAGATAAAGCTGCACATATTTTCTTTTATGTTTTATTTTTATTTTTTTGAGACAGGGTCTTGCTCTGTCACCCAGGCTGGAGTGCAGTGGCATGATTATAGCTCACTGCAGTCTTCATCTCCTGGCTTGAGCAATACTCCTGCCTCAGCCTTCTGAGTAGCTGGGACTACAGGTGCACACCACCACTGGCTATTTTTTTTTTTAAATGGAGTTTAGCTCTTGTTGCCAAGGCTGGAGTGCAATGGTGCAATCTTGGTTCACCGCAACCTCCACCTCCTGGGTTCAAGTGATTCTCCTGCCTCAGCCTCCCAAGTAGCTGGGATTACAGGCATGTGCCACCACACCCGGCTAATTTTGTATTTTTAGTAGAGACAGGGTTTCTCCATGTTTGTCAGGCTGGTCTCGAACTCCTGACTTCAGGTGATCCACCCGCTTCAGCCTCCCAAAGTGCTGGGATTACAGGCATGAGCCACCGTGCCGGACCAGCTAATTTTTTAAAAATACTTTTCAGTAGAGATGAGGTCTCATTGCCAAGGCTGGTCTCCAACTCCTGGGCTCAAGCAATCCTCCCACTGTGGCCTCACAAAACCTTGGGATTACAGGTGCAAGCCACCATGCCTGGCTGCTTAAACCGTTACTTACTTTGATACCCAATTACTTGAAATTCCATGAGCAGCAAAAATAGTAAACTGGAGCTGCTCTGTTGTAGTCCATGCTTCCTTGACACTCTTGCTACTTTGGGCACAGTCTGTAGGACTCCTACCAGAATTTGCATGGAGTCTGAGAAGATCATAAATTGCTGCAGTTAATTGGTTTATGCTTACTTGAACAGGATTTTCAGGATTAAGTGAGCCTAGATTTAAAAAAAAAAAAAGTTAATAGATTCTCTGAAAAGGCGATATTATTGCTAAAATTTAAAGATTTAAACACATACCCCTAGTTGAACTCTTGCTAGTGTCTTCTCCTCCAAACAAAGAAGTCACCTACACATGCACACACACACACAATAGTCAGAAAATTGCCTATGACATAATATAAAATGTCAAATACTATGTCAGAGAAACTCTTTCCAGGGGAAACCTCCCAAGTATCTACAGAATTAATAAAACAATAAATAAATAATGCAAAAAGAAAGGGAAAACCACAACCAAGATTATTTTTAGTATTAAGAAAATCAGAATAACTAAAAACTACTGTAAAATATCACAGAAACACAATAAAATCTGCTTGGTTAATATTAATTTGGAATCTAGAAGTGACAAGTACAGTATTTTTCCATTAGTCGCTCTAAAACAACATAAGAATATCCTTAAAGAAAAAAATCTAGAACTCTATTACCACCTGGTTGGTGACTCAAAAAAGTGCTTATAATTACCTAAACTGACTCCCCTCCTATCTATTGTCTGCTCCTTTATCCAGCAAATGGGTAAAATAAATAGAAGCCTCAGACAAAATTAGGTCCGTGGTAGTTGATCACCTCCAAGTAATTTCATATATATGTGTGTGTGTGTGTGTGTGTGTGTGTGTGTATGAGTGTATGTATATATGTATGTTTCTAAAAAGAAGCACATAAAAAAGTAGAAAAAAAGAAACCCACATCTCTACATACCATATGGATAGGATATCTCTGAGAATGTATGGACTATGTTATCTCCTAGATATCGAGGGGCACACCATCAACATAACTTTTCTATCCTTTGTATTTATTGTGGCCTGTGAGACACACCTCTTCTTTTATCCTCGCAATTAAAGATATAAACGTCCCTATGAAGCAAGTTAATTAAATCCCCTTGGAAATATCATGAGGGACAGCTTTTATTAAAAGCAACAGTATAATCTAAAGGGAAGGCCCCTAACTTGGCTGCTTCTGAGGCATTACAGCTGAGGCCCTTGGTCTTTTCAACAGGGAGTATTAGCCAAAGTAGAACTTCCCCCACTGATAATCAGGATGCTTCCACCCCAAGGGAGAAGTGATAGTTATTGTCCTCCAGGTTTTCTAAGCTCAATTATCTACCCTTAAACCCCAACCCAACTTATTTATGCCAGAGATCCTCCTCTATACACAAAGGGTTCACAGTTTGACATCCACCTGTTGAATGTCAACTCTCATAAAGCTCTTCCAAGGCAGCCCAACTTCTTACCAAGGAATCCCCACCTAACCAAGTAAGTGATTCAACCCAAAAGTAAAAGCCAAAGTTAAAATGACAATATTTTGTCTAGGAGAAGGCAAAAATCTCCTGTTTAAGTGCATATTTGCATGTAATAAAATCCTAGTTACCAAAAATACTCACATCAGCAGTTTTACTCCTTGGAAGATTAATTGCTCTCTTTAGCTTCTTTACTGATTCTGTAATGGCAAGAGTCTCGACACCATCTAAAGCACTACAGATTTTTCTTACAGCTTTAATTACTTGATCTACTGCTCGGTGCTGGTTCTTTAAAAATAAAAAATAAAATAAAAATAGGTAGGTGAAATTTAAAGGACCAATTCCAGAGACAAAGTCAGAAACTAGGTATCTTAGATATCCCTAACAGATATCCTCTACTCTTTTGTGATGAAAAAGAAAAAAGATAGCTTTTCAATTGTATAGTTTATTTCAAAGTAGGAAAAGGCAAGGCCTGGTTAATTTTTACTTCATCTGACACAATTATTCATATGCCAATTGCTATTAATTTTACATTAGAATCAGAAGTAGAAGCATAAATTAGTAACAAATCACTAAAACTAGAGCTATTTTTTTCTTATTCTCATTTGGAAATAATTTCCACATTGAAAATAACCCTTCTCTTCCTCCTGCAAAAATACGGTATCAAAAACCAAGTTCTTCAGAGGTCGGACACATATTAATAACACTGGACAACATTTACCTGAAAAGTACATATCTCATTAAGAAATATTCTTATATAATGTATTAATTCATAAAACATTTATGCCAAACTTTTATGCCAAGTACTGTTAGAATGGGCTGAAACTCAGTACTATACCACCCCTCAAAAATTTAAATTTTTCCACCCTTGAGGCTTGGCTACTATAAACCTTCACCTTTAAGCTTAAATGAAACCACCTAATTTTCTCAAATACCCAATTACCCTGCAGTCTTCGGGGCCTGTTTTCTAGCTCCTCATTTTTGCTTATTTGACTTATACTTCCTGCTTCCTTTTACTTCACCTTCATGCAAAAATCTTTCCAGTTTTGAAGGTCATGCCATTCTCCTATATTACTTCATATTACTTTGCTCTTTTTTTTTTTTTTGACGGACTCTCATTCTGTTGCCCAGGCTGGAGTGCAGTGGTGGGATCTTGGCTCACTGCAACCTCCACCTCCCGGGTTCAAGTGATTCTCCTGCCTCAGCCTCCCAAGTAGCTGGGATTACAGGTGTCTGCCACCATGCCTGGCTAATTTTTGTATTTTTAGTAGAGATGGGGTTTCACCATGTTGGTCAGGATGGTCTCAAACTCCTGACCTCAGGTGATCTGCCCACCTCAGCCTCCCAAAGTGCTGGGATGACATGCGTGAGCCACTGCGCCCAGCGTACATTACTCTTTAAGTGCCAATCATCAATTTATTGTCTATCAGTTCCAAATCCACCCTTCCTCTGCTCTCCTTTCTGATACTAGAGCTAGACCCTATAAACATTTCTCTTTGCCAAGCTAGTGCATTTTTAGGTTTTGTCAATTGAACACACAGAAAGGACCCTCCAAGGCAAGAGCATTAGGAAGACACTTCCTATTTGGGTTCCTGCCTTCTAATTTTTTTAAAAAGTCTTTTAATTTTTATTACTCAAAAAAGCTTCATCTTTTATTTAGCTTTCTGACTCTGTGCTTGTGCTATCAACACTTTCACAATGATTTTCTGCTCCTTGATAAGGAAAGCATGCTTGATCCTGTCACTAACACATTTAGCACACATGGAATCACCATAGGCCCTGCTGACATGTTTTTTGTTTTGGACAATCTCATAAGAGCTTTAGGTCTCACAGCACGAACCCCTCAAAGTCTACCTGAGTACACACCACATGCAGATTTTGGTGCCTTCTCAACCTTCTTGGTACAAAGGTAAACAATTCTATTACCAGGGGTTCAGGACAGCCTAGTTTTGTTAGAGGCTAGGAAAGCTTATGAGGGTATGCCAAATGCCCCAGAAGAGGAAAAACAGCCAGCTTGCTTTTTTTTTTTTTTTTTTTTTTTTTTTTTTAATTCAGTGTGAGAGCTCAGTAGTCCTCAAAAGCTACCTCTAGCTGCACCCTCATGCTACGTTCTCCTACCTGACAGCTTTGGCTAAAGTTATCTAGCAGGTTTCTTTGCCATAGGCAACTATGTATTCCTGTGAGAGCCATACTCTCTTCAAAGAGGCTAAATTTCAGTCTAAGGTTGGGGGAGAGACTTTATCACAGTCCTTAGAGTGTTTTACTGTCCTTTTTTCCTCAGCCTAGAGGTGACAGCTGCTTTTATGCACCTCCTATCGCTGGACCCCTTAGAGTAGTATTGGCAAGCTTTTCCTTTAAAAGGCCAGTTAGTAAATATTTTAGGCTTTGTGGGCCATACAGTCTCTGGCACCAATTCAGCTCTGCCATTAAAGCATGAACACAGACACAAACAATACATAAACAAATGACCAAATGACTGTCACTATAGGTCCAATAAAACTTTATTTACAAAAACAGAGAGCAGGCCAGATTTGGTGTGTGAGCCATAGTATGCCAATTCCTGCCTTACAGTCCTCTTTCACCCTTTAAAGCAATTAATCATCTTTTACTAATTTATGATTTTTTTTTTTTGAGACAAAATCTCACTTTTGTCCCCCAGGCTGGAGTGCGATGGTGTGATCTTGTCTCACTGCAACCTCCACCTCCCGGGTTCAAGCGTTTCTCCGGCCGCAGCCTCCCAAGTAGCTGGGATTACAGGTGCCTGCCACCATGCCCAGCTAATTTTATATATTTTTTTTAAGTAGAGACAAGGTTTCACCATGTTGGCCAGGCTGGTCTCGAACTCCTGACCTCAGGTGATCCGCCTGCCTCCGCCTCCCAAAGTGCTGGGATTACAGGCGTGAGCCACCACGCCCGGCCTAATGATTCTTTAAATTTCCTTTTTTTTTTTTTCTTTTTTTTTTAGGTGGAATCTCACTCTGTCACCCAGTCTGGAGTGCAGTGGCATGATCTCAGCTCACTGCAACCTTCACCTCCTGGGTTCAAATGATTCTCCTGCCTCAGCCTCCCGAGAAGGTGGGATTACAGGCATGTGCCACCATGCCCGGCTAATTTTGTAATTTTAGTAGAGACTGGCTTTCGCCATATTGGGCTGGTCTCGAACCCCTGACCTCAGGTGATCCACCCACCTCCACCTCCTAAAGTGCTAGGATTACAGGCGTGAGCCACCATGCCATGTCTAAATTTCCCTTTTCAAATAACTTAGTACAGTTTCCGTCTCGTGGCTGGCCCACGCTGATACATCTTACTACTGACATGGTCATTTCTCCCACTGCGTGCCATATTTTTGCACTGGATATTTATCTAACTTTCTACCCTACATCCTATAATACAAGCCTCAGTTACATAAACGTCCATGTGGAAAATTCACAATATATTCAACCCCCAAACTGTATCCTATTGAAACGTTAACTACAATATCATATCTGGTTACAACCCCTTTGCTTCCAGTCCTTACACCCTCATTCTGACCAAACTCTCTTCTGTCCTCACTGCCTCATTCTGACTAAACTCTTCTCTGCTTCTTCTACCAGGCAGCTGAGCACTTTTAGGAAAATCTTATAGATTCAACAGTCCTCAGTTTCAGCACGAACTTCCATGGCACCCAAAATTCCTTTTATCTGCCCTTGGTCAGGTCTCCTTCCCATTCCCTATAGGATATTAAACCAAACCATTATTCCTTGCCTCAAAACCCCTACTGCCATCCTAACTTCATTTTAGCAAATTGAATTAACATTCTATCTTCAGAAAACTAAAGGCCAGGTGTAATCAAAACCTCTGCAACTTCCTAGCTGGGCACAGTGGTGTGTGCCTATAATCCTAGCTACCTGAGAAGCTGATGTGAGAGGATCTCTTGAGCCCAGGAGTTTGAAGCCAGCCTGGGCAAGACAGTGAGACCTCCATTTCTTTAAAAAAGATAAAATAAACAAAAACAAAAAAAGCTTCAGCAACTTCTTGATCTCCTCCTAAAATCCATCCAAAAGAAACTAAAACATATATCCACGGGCTCATACATAAATGTTTATAACAGCATTATTCGTGATAACCAAAAATTATAAAGTTTAAGTCCAAATGTTAATCATTTGGCAAATAAACAAAATGTAGGGTAGCCTGGAATATTTTTCGGCAAGAAAAAAGAGAACTATAGATGCCTACTACAACATGGATGAACCTCAAAAACAGTATGGTGTGTGAAAGAAACCAGATGTAAAAAACTACATAGTACATGATTCCATGTACATGAAATGTCCAGAAGAGGCAAAGCTATAGAAATAGGAATCAGATTAGTAGTTGTTTGGGGCTGAGGCTGGGAGTGAGGATTGACTGCAAATCAGTACAAGGAAACTTTTTTGGGAGTGATGAGAATGTTCTAAAACTGGATTGTGGTGATAATTATACAACTCTATGCATTGGCTAAGAATCACTGAATTGTGTGCATATAATGGATACATTTTATGATATATAAATTATACCTCAATAAAGCTACAAAAATAAAGGAGGGGGATAAGTATAATATAGAGTTACTATTTTAGATAAGATGGTGAGTAAAGAAATCTCTGGTGATATTTGGGCACTGACCTTAAAAAAGTGTAAGGGTGAGCCATGCAAATGTCACAGGGAAAAGCATTTAGAGGGGAACAACACGCACAGGGGTCCCCAGTGGGGAACATAACAGGCAGATAATCAACCAGAAAAAAAAGAAAGGGAAGTGATAAGAAGCCAGATCAGAGAGGTAGTGAGTCATACTATGCAGAACCTTGAAGCTACAATTAGGGCTTTGAATTTTACTAAGTAAAATAGTAAACAGGATTCTCAGCGAAGGAGTGACATGATCTAACACTTTTTAAAGGATTTACAAACGTTATCTTTTCAAAGCCCCACCTTCTGCCTTTGATTTTCTCTTATTTTGCTTTCTGCTCTTCTTTTCTTTTCTTTTTTTTTTTTTTTAAGACAGGTCTCATTCACCCAGACTGGACTGCAGTGGTGCGATCTCAGCTCACTGCAACCTCTACCTCCTGGTTTCAAGCAATTCTCTTACCTCAGCCCCCTGAGTAGCTGAGATTACAGGTACACACCACCATACCCGGCTAATTTTCCTATTTTCATTTTTAAAATCTTTACCTTTTAATAATTTTAAATTTATAGACAGTTATAAAAAAATACAAAGTTCCCATATAATGTTGGAAGACTAGACTAAGTAAATCTTACATAAACCATGTTACATTTGTCAAAGCTAGACATTAACACTGGTATATTCTATCAAGTAAATTTCAAATTTTATTCAGATTTCACCAACTTTTCCACTAATGAGCTTTTTATCTTCCAGAATATAATCCAGGATATCAAATTACATTTAGTGACTTATTTTCAAAAGATCATTTTGGTTGCCTGTGGAAGACATAATGCAGAGGGCAGGGGTAGACACTGGGAAATTAGTAAGAAACTACTGCAGTTGACTAGAGTTATAGCTTCGGTAGTGATGAAAGTGCTCACATTCTAAACGTGTTTTCAAGGTAGAGTTGACCAGAATTAGACTGAATGTGAAATGTATAAGATCTTTTTCTTGAGACATCAAGGATGACTCCAGGGTTTTGGCCTGAGCAAATGGAAGACAAAATTGCCATTTATTAAAAAGGGAAATAATGAGGTCAGGCTATGCATGTGTAGGGAAGGGGGTATATGAGATATCTCTGTACCTTCCTCTCAGTTTGCTCTGAACCTAATATTGCTCTTAAAAAATAAATTCTTAAAAAGAGGAAGGGAAAGCTGATGAATAGATATGAAGGATACTATAAAAATTCAGTTTTGTACATCTTAAATTTGAGATGTCAATTAATTAGATATTCACATAAAGATGTCAAGTAATAGATATTTGAGTCTGGTGTTGTGGAAAAGGTTAAGGTTAGACATATAAATTTCAGAGTCAATCAGTATAGGGATATACCAAGATCACCTAGGATGTGAATACAGAGAGAAGAGGTCCTAGAACTGAGCTGTGGGGATATGCTGATGTTTAGTAGTCAGAAAGATAAGGAAGAAGCCACAAGTAAGAGTGAGACAGAGCAGCTAATGGAAATAAGGAAAGCAAGAGGGTGGTATCCCAGAGGCCAAACTAAGTATTTCAAAAAGAAAGACATGATCAACTGTATCAAAAAATACAGACAGGTTGAGAAGAATAAAGAGTTGGTGGGCATGGTGGCTCACATCTGTAATCCTAACACTTTGGGAGGCCGAAGCAAGAAGATTGTTTGAGCCCAGGAGTTCAAGACCAGCCCAGACAACATAGAGAAATCTGCAGGGGGTTGCAGCTGCAGTGATCTGTGATCACACCACTGCACTACAGCTTGGGCGACAGAGTGACACCCTGTCATCCATCCATCCATCCATCCATCAATCGATCAACAGATTAGGAACTGACTACTGAATTTAGGATCATGGAAATCCTTGATGACCTTAATAAGTACAGTTTCAGGGAAGTACTAAACTGATTGGAGTGGGCATATAAGAGAATGGGGAGAAAGGAAATGGAAGCGGCAAAACCACTTAGCTTTCAGAAGTTTTGCGGCAAGGAGAATAGGGAAATGGTGTGGCTCCTGAGGCGGGGGGCGGGGTGGGGATTTTTTTTTTTAAGATGGGCAACTCTTCTTCTTCATCTACAATGATTTTCCTGGTGACCTCATCCTGCCTATGGCTGCAAAATACAATTTATATTCTGATGATTTCCAAGTTTATTATCTCTAGCCTGGACACTCCATATGAAACTCCAGATTCTAGTAAACTCCAACTTACCAGAGATATTCAGTGAATATTTTTGAATAAATATATTTATATGTTGATAAGAATGTACTTGTAGATAAAAATATGGAAGCCATCCTACACTCATACTCTTTCCCCTTCACTCACATCTCATAACCTATTAAAATCTTTTCAATTTTATCTCCAAAATATTGTTAATCAGTTCTCTCCTTTTTAACTTCTCCATGCTCTTTATCTTTCACCTGGACTACTATAAAAACCTTTCTAAATACTCGCTCTGAAACCAATCCCAATCTGAAATCTAACTTCCACAATACAGCCAGAGTGATTTCAGATCACAGGGCTAAACAATTCACCCAACCTACCCTAGGCTAAAAACACCTTAAGTGGCTAGAGCAGGAGTCGGCCAACTTTTTCTGTACAGGGCCAAACAGTAACAGCTTAGGTTTTGCAGGATATACAATCTCTGTTCCAACTACTCAACTCTAGTGTTGGAGCACAAATGTAAATGACAAGAGACAGTATGTTTAAAAAAAAAAAGGAGGAGGGGGTTATGGGGCCAGGCGCAGTGGCTCATGCCTGTAATTCCAGCACTATGGGAGGCCAAGGCGAGTGGATCACTTGAGGTCAGGAGTTTGAAACCAGCCTGACCAACACGGTGAAACCCTGTCTCTATCAAAAATACAAAAATTAGCCAGGAGTGGTGGCACACACCTGTAATCCCAGCTACTAGGGAGGCTGAGGTGGGAAGAATCACTTGAACCCGGGAGGCAGAGATTACAGTGAGCCAAGATCACATCACTGAATTCCAGCCTGGGTGACAAGGTGAGACTCTGTCTCAGAAAACAAAAAACAACAACAACAAAAAAATCCAGGGGTGTGGTTTTGTTAAATTTTTTTTTTTTTAATTTACAAATTAGAAAGTAGACTGGATATGGTCTCCTGACCTAGAAGATAAAGTAAAATTGCTTAACATGGATTATAAGTATAACAATCACAGCTATCAATGTCATCTGCTAATCTTCATTTTATACTTTGTACTCTTATCACAGAATTGCTTATACTTCCATGTAAATATCACACCTATCTGCTTTTGTGTATATACCCTTCCCAATTTTTTTCTTGCTAACTGTATAAGACTTGGTTCAGGGAACATCCCTTCTAAGAGGCCTTCCTTGAACCCTCAACTTAGGTAAGGTGCCCTTCCTTGATCTCCTTTACTCCAACGCATACCTCTATAATACATTTTACTATACTATATTGAAGTTTTGTTTAAATCCCTCGCCACTAGTTTTTAAGTTCCTGATAGGTGGGGACTAGGTCATTCATTTTCATAACTCTAGCATTCAGCATATAGTAAGCATCCAATAAATGCTTTTAGAGTTGAACTGAAGGTTCTTCTTGGCAACAGAGCTGAAGTGAGAATAAACATGTTAATTTAAGCATTACTGAAAATTTTGGGGGTAAGTTAGGTACAAAAACAAGACATTAAACATTAATGTCAAGAATATAGTTTTGGCTGGGCACGGTGGCTCACGCCTGTAACCCCAGCACTTTAGATGGCCGAGGTGGGAGGATCACTTGAGGTCAGGAGTTCGAGACCAGCCTGGCCAAAATAGTGAAACCCCATCTCTACTAAAAAATATAAAAATTAGCCAGACATGGTGAGGCATGCCTCTAATCCTAGCTACTCAGGAGGCTGAGGCAGGAGAATCACTTGAACCAGGAGGCAGAAGTTGCAGTGAGCCAAGATCGTGCCACTGCACTCCAGCCTGAGCAACACGTGGAGACTCAGCCTCAAAAAAAAAAAAAAAAAGTCTTTAAGCTTTAATGACTGCCCTATTGGATTCTGGACTTGCATGGGGCCTGTAGCCCCTTTGTTTTGGCCAATCTCTCCCATTTGGAACGGCTATATTTACCCCATGCCTGTACCACCATTGTATCCAGGAAGTAACTAACTTGCTTTTGATTTTACAGGCTTATAGGTAAAAGGGATTTGCCTTGTCTCAGATGAGACTTTGGACTTGAACTTTTGGGTTAATGCTGGAATGAGTTAAGACCTTGGGAGACTATTTGAAGGGCATGATTGTGTTTTGAAATGTGAGGACATGACATTTGGGAGGGGCCAGGGACACAATGATGTGGTTTGGCTCTATGTCCCCCCCAAATCTCACCTTGAAATGTAATAATCCCCATGTGTCAAGGGCGGGACCAGGTGGCAATAACTGAATCACGGGGGTGGTTTCCCCCATGCTGTTCTCATGATAGTGAGTGAATTTTCATGAGATCTGATGATTTTATAATGGGCCTCATTCGCTTGAACCTCATTCTCTCTCGCTGCCCTGTGAAGAGGTGCCTTCTTCCATGATTTAAGTTTCCTGAGGCCTCCCCAGTCATGCTGAACTGTAAGTCAATTAAACCTATTTTCTTTATAAATTAAAAAGAAGAATATAGTCTTAAAAGTCCTAAAGTATTTAATCCAATGCCAACACTACCATTTAAGAGAAAGAAGCAGCAAGAATCTTTAAGTCATTATGCCAAAATGTGAATTAAGACTTACTTCAATTTGAAGAGCCAGTTCTACTTGGTTGTGATAAGAATCTAAGAGTTCTTCAACAGGGTGTCTGAAAGAAACAACAGTTATTGTTGCTGAAGGATGCTACACACAAAATGATTGTTTTAATCACCAAAATAAGCGTATTTGCATCCAAAAACAAAGTCTGAAAACCTGCAATTAATGCTTTAGATATACCTCCTCATGGCTTCTTTGTAAGGTTTTTCTATTTGATACAGGTGTTTGTTTAAATCCACGGGTGTTTCATCATCTTCTGCCTAAACAAACACATATACACAAAAAAATCAAATCCACTCTTTGGTCTTTCTATTGTAAAATTAAATATAGTTAAGTGTATGATAAAATCTTGAAACTAAAGTGTTTTTCTGAGAACTGAAAATAAAGTTCTATCAGAATTAAATATTATTTGTAACTGACTCAGAAAAAAAGTGAGTCAACATCCTGAAAAAAAACTTGTTTGTTAAATGGAAAACATAAATGCTTTCAAGTCTACTTTCAGATATATAAATAGCTTTTGGAACAAAAACTATTTCTGTTCTATATATAGAGAATAGAGAGCTAAAAACACTTTAAAGATGGCTGATAGCCAAATGAATATGGGGTAGAAAACAGATGGGGAAGAGGTCATTTAAATTTCTGCATTATTTTTTCTAATGATAATAAATTTTCCTCCCACTCCCCATCATGAACAAGGTACTTGCTCTTCTACCCTAAGTCTACATTATGCAAATGTAGTCAAAAACATCATTCCTGGCAGGGTGCGGTGGCTCACGCCTGTAATCCCAGCACTTTGGGAGACCGAGGTAGGTGAATCATTTGAGGCCAGGAGTTCGAGAACAGCCTGGCCAACACAACAAAACCCTGTCTCTATCAAAAATACAAAAAAAAAAAAAAAAAAAAAAAAAATTAGCTGGGTAGGTTGGTGCATGCCCGCAGTTCCAGCTATTCCAGAGGCTGAGGCACGAGAATCGCTTAAGCGTGGGTGGCAGAGGTTGCAGTGAGCTAAGATCACACCACTGCACTCCAGCCTGGATGACAGAGGGAAATTCTGTCTCCAAAAGAAAAAAAAAAGAACATCATTCCTTAAGAAACTGAAAAGTTACCAATGACTGCCAAAATGTACTAAATTTTATGTAATAGTCTTTACCTAATTGAAATGAATTCTACCTAACATAAAAGCAAAACTCAAGGAAACCAAGAAAAAAAGAAAGCAGACATCACTGATATTTTTCCATCCAAAATTCTAACAAATGAAGAATAATTCTCTTTAGAGATTAAAAATTCAATTTTAAGTTCATCAAGGGTTCATGCAGTAAAACAAAATGGCTAAATTTGCTGCATTCTATTTTGCTTTAACCTCAAAAGAAAGCACTGAAAGCACTTTTTTTTTTTTTTAAAGAACATCCACCTACTGAAGTAGTGAACTTTTAAAACAGGGAATTAGTTTTCATTTTGTGATGAATAATTTATTTTTCTCAGTTTGGTACAAAGGTCAGTGTGGATTTTCTTTTCCTCTCCAACCCATATTTAGTATTCAAAATTTTTCCTTCTTCCTCATTCTTCCCTGACTCACCCTAATGTTTTCACTCTTGTATAAAGCTATTACCAACCAAACTTTTAATTTCTCCACTTTGATTTTCAAATATGCCTCTATCTCTAAGGACTATGTTACCTAAACCTCCATGATTGAACATCTCCCCTCATTTGCTAAGAAGATTCCTGTTGAGGATGAGTTCATCACCCCATTCCAACCATGAAATCATGAAAAATGTACAAGTTGAAAATTGGCAAATTAGCAGAATTATTCAGATTCAAACAAATGGAATTCAGTTATAAGGTACACACTTACTGTTCGGGCCAGATTTTGACATATTGCACTGAAGGTCAAGAGTTGTAGTCTAATTTCTGTGTCCCATTTTCGACAGTTTTGAATATGCTCATGACTTCCAAGGCAATGATTACTGTTAAAATATATTAATTATTCACTATTATTCTATTCAAATTAGAAATTATAAAGGTAAGGGTAAAATTTAAATTGCACCTGCATCAGAAATTGAAGAGAATGGTAAAACAGAGACAGTTTTAAAATAAAGTCTGAGCATTTAAACAGAGAAATTATTCTGTACGAGAAGAGTCAATGTAAAAAAGAAAGAAGAGGAAGACAAAGATGAAGAAAGAAATAAGAAAAATAGGGACAGGGCATTTCTAGCAGCCTAGGGGAATAAAATCTGTAAAACAACTGGACTAAATGCTAGATATAATAAATTACAAGGCTGGGCACAGTGACTCACACCTGTAATCCTAGCACTTTGGGAGGCCAAGGCGGGTGGATCACCTGAGGTCGAGAGTTCGAGACCAGCCTGACCAACAGGCTGTATTGTGTAAAAATACAAAACTAGCCGGGTGTGGTGGCACATGTCTGTAATCCCAGCTACTTGGGAGGCTGAGGCAGGAGAATCACTTGAACCCAGGAGGTGGAGGTTGTGGTGAGCCGAGAGTGCACCATTGCACTCCAGCCTGGGTAACAAGAGTGAAACTCTGTCTCAAAAAAAAAAAAAAAAAAGACATAATAAATACCTGGGTAAGAAAAAGATTCATATAATGATTATTTCAGGCAACTAAAAGGAAATCACAGCTGACTACTGTGCATAAAGTAACAGTGCATATTGCAAAAGGAAAATAGAGTCTATGATGATGTGACTATTGACTCTTTACAGTAAGAAAGACCCATTATATCACTTATTAACCAACTGCCTGAAATTCTTCCTGTAAAGACTACAAGCTCCTTAAGGGAATACAATGCTCACTTATCTCTGAAACCCCACCACTGTCTTAGACATGACATCTTAGACATCATATATTTCAATAAAAGTTCACTGATTCGATAAATCAATTCAATAGGACCCAATGTATTTCTGCATTATAAATTTAACTTGAAATTCTTCTAGATTAAACCATTAAAAATGAAATTTCCAAGGATGTTGCTCAGTAGTTAAATAAACTTACTTCTGCAGCACTTCCTCTTGACCGCAAACTTTCAGAACATAGCTGCCAACATCTACTTGATTCAAGTCATCATGTACCCAGCAAAGGGCTTGCATTATAATGATTTCTACAGTAGAACTCACTGTAAAAGAGTTAGTCATCATTTGCATTTTGCTCATTTATACTTATTCAAGACTGTATTACTTATAATTTAAGACAGCAGTATACAATAGAAATATAATGCAGTCCACAAATGTAGGCCACATATATAATTTCAAATTTTCTAGTTGCCACATTGAAAAAAGTAAATGGAAAGAGGTGAAGCTAATTTTAATAATATGTTTTATTTAACCTAATACAGTTGGCCCTCTATATATGTTGGTTCTGCATCTGTGGATTCACCAATCATGGAACAAAAATATTTGAAAAGAAAAAAACTGCATCTGTACCAAATATGTACACACTTTTTTCCTTGTCATTATTCCTTAAAAAATACAGTATAGCACATATTTACATAGCATTTACATTGTATTAGGTATTATAACTAATCTAGAGATGATTTAAAGTATACAAGAGTATTACACATTGTATGCCTGTATCAAAACATCACGTTACCCTTTCCCTTTGATACTTCAAAAAAAATCACATGTACCCCATAAATATATATATATATATCTACTATGTACCCATACAAGTTAAAAATTAAACCAAAAATAAATAAGGTATACAGGAGGATGTGCATCAGTTATATGATAATACTATGTCTTTTTTTATCAGGGATTTGAGCATCCTGGGATTTTGGTATCTGAAGGGGGTCCTGGAACCAATTCCCCACAGATGATATTTAGCAGTATCTAGCAAACAATGATTTAAAATGAATTATAAGAAAAAGATTCACCATTTTAAATGTTTGACATTTGCCTGGTATATTTTCCAATGAAAAATAAAAATACAGCAGGTAGGCTATATATATATATATATATTTTTTTTTTTTTTTTGAGACGGAGTCTCGCTCTGTTGCCCAGGCGGGAGTGCAGTGGTGCAGTCTCGGCTCACTGCAAGCTCTGCCTCCCGGGTTCACGCCATTCTCCTGCCTCAGCCTCTCCGAGTAGCTGGGACCACAGGCGCCCGCCACCACGCCCGGCTAATTTTTTTGTATTTTTAGTAGAGATGGGGTTTCACCGTGGTCTCGATCTCCTGACCTTGTGATCCGCCCGCCTCGGCCTCCCAAAGTGCTGGGATTACAAGCATGAGCCACCGCGCCCGGCCTCAGGTAGGCTATATTTTTGAGATGCGGTCTAACTCTGTCACCCTCACTGCAGTGAGCCAAGATCATGCCACTGCACTCCAGCCTGGGTGGCAGAGTGAGACTCTCTCTCAAAAAACAACAACAACAACAAAAAAAAAAACACAAAACTTTTCCTTTAACAACTAAAAGAATAATTGTTACAGTAGCTAATGGTTTTCTGTTTCAGATTTATATTTTTTCAAAGGGCCTTCAAAAGTACAAAGCTAGAAAGAATGTATCTGAATATTAGACACATTCCTAGTCATAACCATTAAAGAATAAAAACAGCATAATTCTTAGGCCAAAGTACTGTAGAAATACAGGATCTCATTCCTTGGTTGGAATCCCGTTAAGATAATATATATTATGAAATGCAATAAACTCTGCAAGGAAATAAAATTAGTTTTTAAAACTATAAGAAAAAATTTCCTACAGACTTTGGGAATACATCTCTAGAGAGGATACCCATACCAAGTTTGGAAGAAAGGATTAAAATAAAAGAGAATTATCTTCTCCATAGAAGAACTTAGCAAGATACCTGGAATTTCAATTTCACTGACAGCTCTTTATAAGGAAGCATGCTTCCTGTCATAAAATGAAGCAGAAAAATAAAGAATTAAATTATAATTAGCTTTTCTATCTAATGCTTTTTGGCCTTGGCCAAGAGCCACTGATTAACAAAAGTTACTCAGCACTTTTCAGATAATTATCTATTTATAAAGGTAACCTGATTCTCTCTCCACTAGTTCTAACCAGAAAACTATCCATATGAATGCCAAAAAGACACATAACAAAATTGGTTTATTAAAAGAATGATAATATTGATATTTTAAACATTTCCCCCTAACAGAGCAAAATAAGAGCTTGAGGAACCATAAACCTACCATCGCACGTAAAAGTAACTGGTAGCTGAAATCCTTCAATGTCAATGGAGACCTTCACACTAGCATTTTCTCCACATATGTTTCTTTGCGCTGTGACTGGACTTAACAAATAGCCTGGGTTTGTGCGGTGATTGGTATATGGAAATTTGGTCTTCAATCTGTTCACAAGAAAGAAGAAATTAAATTCTTTTTAAAAAAACTTCATTTGAGGGCTCTGAACAAGACTTTACATGTTTACAGCCACTCAGTTCTGTGTCTTTGTCCAACTCATGCAGCTCATGAAACTGCAATGAATGAACTCCTGTTGAAACTCCAAACACCAGCATTTTCCTTTTAAATAAACCCAAGGAAAAGGAAGAGATGAACTACTGCCAGGATATCTTTGGTAACATTATCAACACTACCCAAGCATATGCTTGGATAAATGGCATTTTAAATGAGGCCCTCTGCTTAAAAATCTTTTGCCACACAGTACAATTACACAAAATGGTACCTTTTAAATGATTCTATAGGAAATATAGTCCTAAAACTGTAATGGCCAAAAGGATAAAAGGTTTGTTGTCTTAAAAAATTTTTTTCTTCTAAGGACCTTTTTCCCACTAACATTGTTTTTGGCTGCAAGATAATGAACAAAATATAGACAATGGTTTTTTACAGTGCTACAAGGCCTTTCTTCCCTCAAAGTGATTTCTAAAACTTAGGGAATTGAAAGAACTGCCTGTGAAGGTATTCATAGGAGCAACACAGTTTAAAATTAAATACATGAATGTGGTGTATGGCTCATCTCCGGCCAGCACTGCTGTTATCATAAGACAAAGATTTGATAACTTCTTTACACTTGTGAGCTCTTTTAAACGGACTTTTTTCTAGAGGTTAGAAGACAGGTACCAGTCCTCCTACCTGCTTTTCATAGGGCTATGAATGGAATGAATGCTAGAAGTATTGTATATTTGCTTCTGTAGAGATTAAAATAATCAGGTCACATAATAAAACAGAAAAAACAGCTTGAGTTGACAGAAAAAGGTTCTGGAGAGGTAGCACATGTAACTATTAGTGCATAGCCTCTAGAGCCAGATTACCTTAGATTGAATCCTGATTATACTACTTTTTAGCTGTGTGAACTTATTCAAGTTATTAAATTTCCTTGTTGCTTCAGTTTTTTCTTCTATAAACTGGGGGTAATACTACTACTTACCTGATAGGGTTGTTGTGAGAATTATGTGAATTTAGTTTATAAAGCATTTAGAACACTGCCTAGTACATGGTAAGTGCTTTAACCTTCTTGTCAAATAAATGAGTTAGTTAAGGAATAAATCTGGTTTTTGCACTGAAATCTTAAGCAACACAAAGGATCCAATATTAAAAATATAATACACCTTTTCTTTATAAATTACGCAGTCTCAAGCATTCCTTTATAGTAATACAAACACTAAGACAGATGCTCACATCAAATCATGAAATTAATGTATAAAATGTTAGAGAATTTTTTCTACATCTAAGCAAGCTTTCAATTTTCAGAAACCGTTAAGGATGACAAAAGTAAAAGCAGAAATTCTTGATAGCTAAGACAAGAATTTATTAGACAAAAATTCCAGTGATAAAACTTAGCTTTGTTTGAGAGGAGGAAACCTGCATTTCCCTTTCTTAAAATAAGTCCTTTCTTTTACACAACAATGTGAATGTAATTATGTCACTGAACTGTACACTTATAAACAGTTAAAATGGTAATTTTTGTTATATATATTTTATCACAATTTAAGAAATGTTTTTATAATGAGTCCTTTTTGTATTTACTTGGTACCATGGAAGATACCAGATCCAGAAAATACACTAATTACCTTTTTCTGTAAAATTGATTTCTTCTAATCCATGGTTTGTTTGCTTTATAAAAATTGCCAAAAACCACAAAATACCTAAGATGTAAGATTCCTTACAATTGAGGTTTTTTTGTGGGGTTTTTTTGTAACTAAATCTTTAAACATTTAAACATACAAAATCAAATTATTAAATGAATAACTGCTGACTGAGTAAATTATTCACTTTAAATATAGACCAGATAAGGTATTTTTATGGATACTCTGAGCCACACATTACAGTTTGATGTTCTTAAGTAACTACCTATAAAGAGTATTTAACTCTAATTTTTATTTTCTCTAAAATTTCTACTTCCCTATCACCCAAACAAAAGGCTTTGCCTATTTAGTGTGGCTCTACAGTTCAGGAAATTCAGTATCTCTATGCAGAAACGAAAATCCTTTATGGTTTATTTTTCTACTTTTGTGTGCTCAATCAGACTAAAATTCTGCACAGATAACCAAATCACGCAAAATCAGAATATAAAAAGAGGAAAAGAAATAAAAATGAGGGTTTTGAAAGATTTCAAATGAATTAATATTATTCTATAGGAAAGTACAGTCAGCACTGTTTAGAATAAAATTAACCAAATGCAGAGTTGAAGTCCTTGAAAACATACAGGAAGTTTTTGGGGTCAAGATACTAGTATAGGATATAAATAGTATATAGATGAGTATATGAATATTATATGACCATAAAGCTATTCAGAAAGACAGGTGTAGAATGTGGTTTCTCATCTTATCCTAAAGGACCACAAATAAAGGGGCAATAACTTCTACTGGTATTTAACACTATTAGAAGAACTTTCTCGACCAGGTGCAGTGGCTCATGCCTGTAATGCCAGCACTTTGGGAGGCCGAGGTGGGCAGACCACCTAAGGTCAGGAGTTCAAGACCAACTTGGCCAGTGTAGTGAAACCTCGTCTCTACTAAAAATACAAAAAAATTTAGCTGAGCATGGTGGCACACGCCTATAGTCCTAGCTACTAAGGAGGCTGAGGCAAGAGAATCGCTTGAACCTGGGAGGCAGAGGTTGCAGTGAACCGAGATCGCACCACTGCACTCCACCCTGGGCAACAAGAGTGAAAACTCCGTTTCAAAAAAAAAAAAAAAAGAACCTTTTCAGCATCTGTAACTAGTAGATATCGCAAGCTTTGTCAATTATGATAGGTGTAAAAGGCAAGAAAGAAATAAGACAAAAAACTCAGTAATAATGAAAAGTAGTCCTGAATCAACGTATTACAGAACCTTAAACTGAAAGAGATCTTTGAAATCACTAGTCCAACTCTTTAATTTCACAGATGAGAAACAACAACAACAAAAACCAATACCTAGAACTGGTAATAAATTCCAAGTCTGTTTTATACTTTATCTTAACTATAAACAAGTATCATTCTGACAGCCTGACACTAATTTCACAGCTGAATTTAAATGAATAAATGAATAATTTTAGGAGATCTCAAAAAACAAAGTACTGGCTCTCTAATTAAAAGTCTACATACTTGTTTTAAAAATCCACTGCAAAATGAGCATAATGAAAAAAATAGAGCCACTAATTTCAAAGTACATCTCCTCATCTCAATCTCCATGGTCACCACAGGGGAAAAAGTGAAGTTCCTAGACCATGCCTTCAAAAACACCAGTACTTCTTACTGCTGTAATATTTGTTGCAGTCATAGTCTACTAATGAAAATAAAATTACGAAGAGAACTCATTCTCTCTTTAGTCCATTTGCAGTTTCGTATCACATACGTGTGTGCATGTGTGTAAACAAAAGCAATCATTTTCAATTAGTGGCAGAGTTTGTATAAATAGCTCTAAGATTCAAATGGGAGAAAAAAGGTAGGTCTCAGAAAGCCTAACTTCTCAACTTGCAAAGCTTAAATGTAGTAGTTACTTAACATGGCCTAACAGAAAAATACAAGGCCTGTTTGGGGAGAGTAACCTTTGCCAAGAAAAAGTGACTCTACTGATAATATTTTTTTCCTAAGGTATTCTGAAGAAAAGAAATGCTGGTTAAAAGGTAACATAAAGGAAGACAGAGTTTTAACAAAATATCACCAATGGTCCAGAAAATCTCATTAAATATTAAGTTCTTTAACATTAAAATAATGTACATACTCAAAAATGTTCTGGGAACCCCAAATCCTGCTATGCTTAAAGCAGACCACACTGAAGACAATGCTGGATTCAGAAAAAAATCTCCCAGTGGTGACCTACTTCCCTTTTTTAGATAACAGATCTCTCATCCTCTTGGCCACAAGGATTGTTGTTCCACTCTTTCCTCCTATGGGATTTTCCTATCTGGCTAGCTAAGGAGACTCCTTTTTCTTCTCTGCTACTGAGACCATTAAATTGCACGGAGGAAAGGCAGAGGAAGAAAAGTGAGGAAGGTGAAGGAAAGGAAATGGAGTGAACAAGGAGAATCGAAGGAAGGAGGGATGATTTATAGTAATGAATTCTGAATCTTGCTGTTAATGAACTCTGCCCCATCCTTCCTCTATCTGCTATTTGGGTTGTGAACCAATACATGACCCTTTTTAAGTTCAAGATGGGTTTCTAGCACTCGTAACAGAAGTCATGACTAATATAGTGATATAATGGGAAGAAAACATGCTTAACCAGAAGCAAAAGACAGTTGGTTCTAATACTGATATTACTGACTAGCCAAGTAAACTTTGTTAGGTTACTTCTCTGAGTCTTAGTTTCCTCACCTATAATGAATATTAGACACATTTAAGATTGAGAGAACATTCTATAAATATGTTTTTCTAAACTTCAGAAAATATATTTGCTCTTCTAAACTTGCCTGTTATAATATCATCTCTTAAATATGTAGAACAGTATTTTGAATGCTAGAAAGTTTATAGCAAAATTAAGTCTCTCTAAAACAAAAGTAGGTATTTTTTAAGTGTACTGAAACTTACAGGAAAGTCATATTTTTCACTGGTTATTACAGTATCAGAAGTCTACTGTCTGACCTCAATTTTTTCTTCCAAATATTAAGAAATCTAACAGGTGAAGATACAAGTTCAACTGTGGTTTGTGGTAATGTGCCAATTAACTCTTTGACTTGAAATGTTAGCCACAAGAAGAAAATAATCAAAATTTTTAAAATTTTAGAATTATTAGCACTAAACTGGTTTTCAAGTCAATTTTTCAAATGAACATTTATAAAGAAAAATTCCTTACTTTGTAATGGATTGACAAAAAGCTGCCATCTCCTCATTCTGTACTTCAACTTCTTGAAGAAGAGAACTTCCAGTTGGCAAACTACTGGTCCCATTTGGGTCTTTCTGTAATTAAAAAAGTGTTTTTATTTTAAAAGTGGGAGATCCACAAAATGCTATATAGCGGCACAGCACAAACATATTTTTATGAAAATATGTACAAAGCAATGGAGGTAAATCATATCAATAACAACTTTTTACATTATATATTTCTATCTTTGTAAAAGTAATGTCAACTAAGCCTTATTTTAGTTCATTGGTTTTACTTGCTCAGTAGTAGAAACAGGCTATACTTGTAAGAATGGAATGCTAAAGACCTTTCCATTCAAAATATTCCTAAAATAGACACTTTAGAAACTTTACAACTAAATGAAATTAAAGGACTCTCTGTTTTAAGAAAATGAAGAGATCAAGCCCATTTGGGACTCTTCTAATCAGCCACAAATTCTATATATTCAACTAGCCCCCAAGTTCCAAGAAAGAAGATGGTTTTTTATGTAAGAGAATGGGCATTTTCTAGGTTAATAAACTTGGACAAACATCCTCACAATCCCTCAAAAGTTAAGTTTACATCTGGTCAAAAACTGTTCACAGCTTTCAGGAGATCAATTCACCACCCAAGCATAGCCAAACAGCAGAGTCCATTGAGAGTGTTTCGACACTACATAAAAATACTTGATTTGGTGCAAATTTCAAATATAAATTCCCTTTAAAATTAGAACTGGAACATTCTCAATTCAAAATTCAGTGAGAACAAAGTGCATACATTTCAAGAGCTATAACAGATTTCAATGACTATGGCACACAAAAAGATTCTTTTTTTTCTTTGTTTTTTGAGACAAGGACTCATTCTGTCACCTAGGCTAGAGTGCAGTCGCTCAACAATGGCTCACTGCAGCTTTGACCTCCTGAGGTCAGGTGATCCACCTCAGCCTCCCAAGTAGCTGGGACTACAGGCATGGGCCACCCCACCTGGCTAATTTTTGTATTTTTTGTAGAGTCGGGGTTTTACCATGTTGCCCAGGATGATCTCAATCTCCTGGGCTCAAGCAATCTGCCTGCCTCAGCACACAAGATGATTCTATGTGAGAAAAACTGAAAATTTAGGTCAAAAATTCCTTTATGAGTTTCCTTCCTTTAAAACATGTCAGAGCCCTTTCTGCTAGAATGTGATATACACATTTGGAGAAAAAAATAAATACCTCGAGTTCTACAAAACCACAACTAAAAGTAACAAGTCTCCTGGGGAAAAGAGAGTTAAGGTGGACTACTGAATATCAATGTAGCCAGGTGTGGCATTGCACACTTGTAGTCCCAGGTACCCAGGAGGCTAAATTAAGAGGGTCACTTTAGCCCAGAAGTTCGAGGCCAGCCCAAGCAACACTGTGAAGCCCCATCTCTAAAAATAAAAATAATTTTTTATATCAATGTAACTCTGTAATCAAAGCCCTAACTAAAACAATAACAGGTCCTTATAAAAATACTAGCACAGTTAAACGTCTGCTCCCATTTGCACCTAGCATTTCATCCTTTAAAGCCTAAAACCCTGGGGCTCTTGTTTCCTCACTTGAGATATGAATTCTTCAGGACATATGCTTCTAGTCAACACCAATTGCAATGAAGTTTAAAGTACAGTACCACTGTGGGAGGCCGAGGCAGGCGAATCACCTGAGGTCAGGAGTTCAAGACCAGCCTGGCCAACATGGTGAAACCTTGTCTCTACTAAAAATACAAAAATTAGCCAGGCGTGGTGGCAAGTGCTTGTAATTCAAGCTACTCAGGAGGCTGAGGCGGGAAAATTGCTGGGAGGCAGAAGTTACAGTGAGCCAAGATCGCACCACTGCACTCTAGCCTGGGCAACAAAGTGAGACTCCATCTCAAAAAAAAAAAAAAAAAAAAATTCAAAGAGAAATGTTTTTGCAGCTTCTTGGTCTGCAAACATTGTTATAGCTGACAGATTAACACCGTGGAATGTGAAACTGTTCTTGAAGCCACTCATTTTCACTAATAAGAGGACACTTCTGCAGAATTCCCAGTGTTTTCCTAATAACTTCATATAGTGCTAAAGCTTTCTCTTAGGTTGTGAGAAGTTTGTTTCTGATTATTTCAAAAAGTTAATATGCTGGGAAAGATTACGTCTGAACTAATGCTACTTCCCCATTATACTGACTTCAGTCTCATAGTTACCAATCACATATCAATCAATTTGTATTACAGAAGCAACCACTATGACAAATTATGTTACTCTAAAGAATGGGATTTTATATTTCCTAGCAAATCCGCTGGTTTCACACTCCAAATCTGCCACAATCTAATCCAATCTTATTTCCCAGAACTTCCCTAAAGATTTCTATGTTCCAGTTAGCTTGAATCATATCCTGTTCCTATAAAACACAAATCAAGCTATCCTGCCTCTGGACCTTTCCCTTCACCTTCCTCTTAAACTTCCTTCACCACGTGTCAAAAATCTATTGATTTTTTGCTGGGCGCAGTGGCTCATGCCTGTAATCCCAGCACTTTGGGAGGCCGAGGAGGGCAGGCAGATCACCTGAGGTCGGGAGTTCAAAACCAGCCTGACCAACATGGAGAAACACCATCTCTACTAAAAACACAAAATTAGCCGGGCGTGGTGGCGCATGCCTGTAATCCCAGCTACTCGGGAGGCTGAGGCAGGAGAATCGCTTGAACCTGGGAGGCAGAGGTTGCGGTGAGCCGAGATCGTGCCATTGCACTCCAGCCTGGGCAACAAGAGCAAAACTCCGTCTCAAAAAAAAAAAATAATAATAACTATATATATATATATATATATATATATATAAAATTATATAAATACATCTCGAGGCATTCATTTATATACTTATTTATCAAAAAAGCTCTATTAGGTGGGAACTATTATTACTCCCATTTTATGGAAAAAATGAGGCACAGATAAGTTAATTAACTCACAAGGTCATACAGCTAATATAGGCAGAGTGTGAATTTCAACCCAGGCAGTCTGGCTTCAATATCACATGCTTAATCACCATGCTAATCTGTCTCTCAAAAGAATATCCTTAAAAATCCTTAAAAACATAATGTGAAAAACAACATTGTGACCTTTGTGGGAGCAGTGCTGGGAAAACCTAAAGCTTTGCTTGACCCAAGAATCATCTTTCCCTGAAGAACTGTTCTTCATGTTTTACTTATTTTAAAAACAGATTCTGAATCTCCTTAGGTGGCATTTTAGGATTTAAAAAAAATAATAATAGTTGTATTTTTTGCTGTGTCTCTCATGAATTAGGTCCTTCCTTTTATTCAAGTTACGAGTTTGAATTAACAACAACTGAATATGATAATTATCTAGTCACACATCAAGGTAATAATAGAATCTGGAAAGTTAACTCAAATGTTTTCTCTGTAAAGGGTAAAAAATAGCTAGGCTGCCAATATTTCACCTCAAACATTAACAGTTTTGGGTTTTTCCCTCTGCTCTTTCTGGGATAAAAAATACATATATTTTATACCTATTCCCTTCACCCATACTCCCACCCCACTTCCAAACTCCACATAAGCAAACCAAAGCATCAAATCATCTCTTTTCTCCATGGATCTTGCACAGACTTTTCTTCTGTGGCACTCAAGACTTTCTATTTTGTACTGCATTTATACGCATTCACATCTTGTCTCCCCTTTCTAGCCCAAGTTCTTCAATGGTGAAGTCTACAAATGATTAGTATGTGCAATCCTCACATTGTATAACCACACACAGTTTTTAACAAATGAAAGAGATATATGATAATCAGTAAGAAAACACTGTCAATGCATTAGCCAATACCTGAAACAAAGAAAGAAGTTTGCAGGGGAAGACACAAAGTTCTCTAGTAAATATGTTGTGTTTGAAAATCCACATAGATGTTTAGGTCATAGTCTAGAAATGTTCTACTCCAGAAATATTCTATTCCAGAGCTAGAGACAAAGATTTAGCAATTATCCAATTTCTGTAATTTTTTACAGGGAACTCTCTCTCTCTGTTAACTGCTGTCAGCATCCATCAGGATCACTGAGAGAGCAAATTCTCAGTCAGCAGTCTTTGGGTCAAGCTCCATTAAGAGGAAACAGTCACTTTGGGAAGCTAAAGGAGACATAAGGGCCTCTATCTGTGAGGCACAGAACTGGGACATCTTTATTTTCATATATATGGAATGGCTTATGCAATTATGAGCTGACAAGTCTCCGGATCTGCAGTTAGCAAGCTGGAGACAAAGGAGAGCAATGGTGCAGTTGCAAAACCCAGGAAGGGCCAATGCTTCCGTTTCAGTCCAAAGGCAGGAAAAAAACTGATGTTCCAGCTTGAAGGCAGTCAGGCAGGAGGAGTTTCCCCCTTACTTTTGGGAGGGTCATTCTTCAGGCCTTCAACTAATTGGATGAGGCTCACTCACATTAAGCAGGGAATTTGCTTTATCCAGCTGACCAATTCAAACATTAATCTGACCCAAAAACACGCTCATAGACATACCCAGAATAATGTCTGATCAGGTATCTGGACACCTCATGGCCTAGTCAAGCTGAAACATAAAATTAACCATCACAGCATCTCGATCATAGACAGCCAAGGAGTCACATTACTACAAGGGTCTAGATCAGTAGCTTTCAATCTAAGTAAATTGGAGCCTCAAGAATAAAGCACTGGCCAAGGGAAAACAAGCAAAGCGTTATTAAAGACAACCAAGAACAAAACCTTTGGAGGAATGCCTATGTTTAAAGGCTAGACAAAGAAAAAGGAGTAAAAAATCACAGGAAGAAAAATAGGAAGTAGATTTACCCAGGGCAACAGAATTTTCAAGAAAAGGATGTAGTCAATTTTTAAAAAATAAGCAAAAGGGCTAAATGGTGAATATGGTCAAGGGATTGGCAATTCTATAACATAATGCGAATAAGAGGAGGAGAGCAAGAGACTGGAAAGGCAGTGAGTACAAATTCCTTTTTAAAGAGTAATAACTTTAAGGACAGATGTGGTAGCTCTTATCTGTAATCCTAGCACTTTGGGAGGCAGGTGGATAGCTCTAGTCCAGGAGATGGAGACCAGCCTAGGCAACATAGTGAAACCCCATCTCTACACAATATACAAAACTTAGCTAGGTATGATGGCATGACCCTGTAGTCCCAGCTACTCAGGAGGTTGAGGCAGGAGGACGGCTTGAGCCCAGGAGACAGAGGTTGCGGTGAGCCGAGGTTGCGCCATTACACTCTAGCCTGGATGACAGAGCAAGACCCTGCCTTAACAAAACAAACAAAACAAAACAAACGAACAGTAATAACTTTGGGGAAGACAGGAACAAACAGGAACAAGAAAAACAGTTAAGTTTTGGAAAAGGGAAGGAACATCTCTTCCTTTCAAACCAGAAAGATGAGGGAAATGTGAGGTGAGCAGTTCACACATGGATGGCCTTGACCTCAATTTAAAAGAAAAAAAATAGTAGAGAGTTGGCAGAGGTGAGTTTGGAGGTTTAAGGAAAGTGGTGAAGGTTTAAAATAATTCATAAAAATTTATCAATAAATACTCTATAAAGTAGTTACAAGAATATGGGGAAGATTTATACCTATACAAGTTCAAGGTTCATGCCATATTACCCAGAAATTATATGGAACACAACACCAAGTTTTCAATAAATGCACTTTAAACATTAAGTACATGTTACTTTTCAGAAGAAAGTTGGTTACATCCTTATTTGGACTTTTTCCCAAAGAAACTTATATGTACTGTTCAAATATACTCAGTCAGACCATGAAAATCATGTTTTGTTTAACTTTCCCTCTTCTTTAAAATTAGTAATAGACATTTTGCCAATGGGGATATGTTTATAATGTTAATACAATTAACTTTTAGAAAGAGTTTACAACCACAGAACTTTGCAAAGCCACTTCTATGAAAATAATTTGACCCATTACTAAAATTCTTTGAAATCTGCCCAAAGTAGTTAAATTCACAGCTATTAACTAAAAGCCTGATTTAAACTTCAATTGCCAGAAGACACAGTTTTAAGTATTATATCTTTTACTGGTTTTGGTCACAAAAAATTGGAACTAAACTATTTAGATTATTATTAATAAAACAAAGGACACTAGATGGAAACAGGAAGTAAGCTTGCTGAGTGAGAAGAAAAATATCCTCTGTGTTGAGTTTTCACCACAAAGCACAAAATTCTTACAGGAAATGAACACTTAAGCATGCGAAGTAATTGTAAAGAATAGGCATTGCAATATTATTTTCCAATAAAAAATATCAGGGAAAAGTTTGTAAATAGAGATGAATGGTGTGTGAAAAATTAAAAGCTCCATGCCAATGAATTGTGCCATAGATTTCCAAAGTCAGCCTATGACCAGTGTTCAGTTTATCTCCCTATTTTGGTCTACATCAAACCAAACTTCATCTTCCTGTACACAAACAAAATGAAATCCTAGCACTACCAAGAAGGCTTAGAACTTTTTCATACAAAAATCCATTCTGGGCCGGGCGCAGTGGCTCACACCTGTCATCCCAGCACTTTGGGAGGCTGAGGTGGGTGGATCACCTGAGGTCATGAGTTCAAGACCAGCCTGACTAATAATGGTGAAACCCCATCTCTACTAAAAATACAAAAATTTGCTGGGCGTGGTGGCAGGCGCCTGTAATCCCAGCTACTCGGGAGGGAGGTTGAGAGAGGAGAATTGCTTGAACCTGAGACGTGGAGGTTGCAGTGAGCCAAGATTGCGTCACTGCACTCCAGCCTGGGCAACACAGTGAGACTCCATCTAAAAAAAAAATAAAATAAATCCTATCTATAGCATTTATAACAGGTGCAGGCCAAGCCTCTAAGTCAATGTCTCAAATAATTGTGTTTACAACTGTTAAATTTAGCCTAAACCTGCCTAACACATTTTAAGTTCAGCCTAAGAATTTCTCCATGCAAACTGAACTGTAACCTAACTGGATGTGTAAACAAACTGTAACCTACTCTTGTGCCAATCACCAAGTTTCAGCCAATCAAGGGTGGCCAACTATTCAAAACATGTTCAAATAAGGCAAACGTCAAGCCATAATCAATTCAGCTGTCTCTGTACCTTATTTCCATTTTCTGTACATCACTTTCCTTTTCTGACCATAAATCTTCCACCACATGGCTGCACTGGAGTCTCCCTGAACCTATTCTGCTTCAGGCGCTGCCTGATTTTTGACCTCTTCTTTGCTGAATTAAACAATGTTAAATATGTCTAAAGTTTTTCTCTTAACACAACCTGAGAGCAACCATCATGAAATGTCTCTTTCTAAGTTCCTTTATAGATATTTAACCATGAAACCTGTCTCCCTGAATTTTCTTCCCCATTGATTCCTGTTCTACTTTTTAGGACAACGGATTTTAAAATTAAGCTACTAAACTGAATTCTCAATTCACAGAAAAAAAAATATAAACAAATAGGACTTGTTTGGCCAGGCACGGCAGCCCACGTCTATAATCCCAGCACTTGGGGACTGAGGCGGGTGGATCACTTGAGGTCTGGAGTTCGAGACCAGCCTAGTCAACATGGTGTAACCCCAACTCTACTAAAAATACAAAAATTAGCTGGGTATGGTGGCATGCACCTGTAGTCCCAGCTACTCGGGAAGCTGAGCCAGGCGAATCACTTGAACCTGGGAGGTGGAAATTGCAGTGCGCCAAGATCACGCCACTGCACTCCAGAGCCTGGGTGACAGAGCGAGACCTTGTTTCAAAAAAACAAACAAAAACAAACAAACAAATAGGACTTGTTTAATTTTAAGCTTTTCTATGCAATGTATTTTAACTTTCAGCCCTTACTACCAGTTATTTCTCTTTGTTTTTTAGAGACAGGGTCTCATTCTGTAGCCTTGGCTGGAGTACAAGGCTTATCATCATAGCTCACTGCAGCCTCAAACTCCTGGGCTTGAGATCCTCCTACCACAGCTTCTTGAGTAGCTGGGACTACAGAATAGCTGTAGTCCCAGCGTGCATCACCACACACAGCTATTTTTTTTTTTCCATAGACACGGGTCTCCCTACATTCCCCAGATTGGTCTCGAATTCTTGGCCTCAAGCAGTCCTCCCACCTAGGCCTCTCAAAGCACTGGGTTTACAGGCATGAGCCACCACACCCACCCTTCTACCAGTTGTTTCTATTATAATCTAGCACAGATTGTCATCTAATGTAACACAAAGTAGTATACTTAATATATTTAACATACTGAAAAAATTAGTATATCAATATTTCATCCTGTTTTATAAGAGCACCATGACTTTCAGGTATTCTACTTCCTGAATTGGTTTGAAAATATATGTCCAAAATACAAAACCTTAAAAAAAAAAAAGTCCACTTCCTCTTCCACATGGCAACTTCCCAAATTTTAACTATTATTTATGAAAGGGATCTAGTCTAGCCAACTTTATTTAATAGATAAAGAAACACAGATTCAGTGACTTAACTCCAATGAATACTCTCTTCTTCAGACAAAATACCTCCAACAGTTCTTTAAATGGCATAAGTTCTAGATCCTGAAAACTACAGTCTTCTCTTTTCAAGACATACTCTAGGCTGGGCACAACGGCTCACACCACAGGGGGACCTCATCTTCACAAAACCTAAAAAAAATTAGCTGCGTGTGGTGGCGTGTACCTGTAGTCCCAGCCACTCAGGAGGCTGCATTAGAAGAATCACTTGAGCATGGGAGGTAGAGGCTACAGTGAGCCGTGATCGCACTGATGCACTCCACCCTAGGTGAAACAGTGTGAGACCCTGTCTTAAAAAAAAAAAAAAAAAAAAGACACACTTCAATTTCCTTACTGGTGGCCCCTCTTAGGATATACTCAAACAAAATTATTAGATGGGGTTTGATTAGAGTATAATGGAATGATGAACACTTCCTCAGCCATGCTGCAGTTAGACTGCCCTAAGACTGGCAACTAGCCTAAGCCATGTCAGTTCAGATAGCATGCTATCAGTAAAGCTGTTGATATGCTACACTGTGGTAATCTAGCTCCAATCTCTGATTGATCCCCTGATCAAGTCATATTATTGCTTACCCAGTTTCTGACTCATATCTCTCATAATCCATTTGCTTACTACTTTAATCCTTCCCCTATATTTTTTAACTAAGACCTAGCAATGTGTTTCTGCTAAAACTAATCCTGTCTGGCAGCCTAGTTAATTAATTCCTAGAGTTTGAGCAACTAGCAGCTCTCTGTAACACCTATGTGACCTGATTACCCAGATCTTGCTAGGCAAACTTCTTCCTATCTTTAGGAAACTACCCATCCTCACTATTCTTCCAAGATACTTTCTGAAAGCACCCCAAATAAGGAAAATATCAAGACAGTACTGTGACAAATATTTTAAATACATAAGAAAAAATAAATGTAGGGAGACTTACATGGGTGTCACACCCCAGCCCCACCAAAGGAAAGGGTGGAGAACACATGTGTTGAACTAGAAGTGACCAATCTAAACTAAAAAGGTCAAGCAAGGGCAGGAAGTTGAATTTTGCAATGAAAGCATGAGCAACCTATGCTTTGGGTTTTGAGCTGAAAAGAAACTGTTCCCAGGGTACTCTATTTTTATACTTTGCTATTTGTCTTGTCATTTCCCCAACTTTATAGGCTCCTAAGTATGAAGAAACTTTAAAATCATCTAGTCAAGAGGTCCCAAATGCAGGTCCAAGGGAGAAAGTTTTGAAAAAACTGGTTATCTTCCCCCTGAAATTTCATACTGTCCTTTGGCACCCCTTCCTCCAAATCAGGACTGCATAGGCCTAAACTCTGTAGGCTACTGTGACATATAACTAAATTTGGAAAGCCATTTGAACCATATTTGAATATCTCCTATGACAGGGAACTTACTCCTTCCAAAATAGCATGTTGTATCACTGGAGTTTGAAAAAGGGAGGGCTGGCCGGGCTTGGTGGCTCACGCCTGTAATCCCAGCATGTTGGACGGCTGAGGCAGGCAGATACCTGAGCTCAGGAGTTTGAGACCGGTCTGACCAACATGGAGAAACCTCATCTCTACTAAAAATACAAAATTAGCCAGTTGTGGTGGTGCATGCCTGTAATCCCAGCTACTCCGGAGGCTGAGGCAGGAGAATCACTTGAACCCAGCAGGCGGAGGTTGCGGTGAGCTGAGATCACGCAATTGCACTCCACGGCCTGGGCAACAAGAGAGAAACTGTCTCAAAAAAGTGAAGAAAAAAAAAAGGGAGGGCTTTTAGAGTCAGATGGGTTTGAATGTCAGAACTTTGCTGCTTACAAAGAGTTCTGCAGCCCTCTCCTTGAGCTCCAACTTGTTATCATGAAAATTTTCAAATATACACAAGGTAGAATAATAAACACCCAGGTATCCATCATTGGCTTCAACAATTATCAACATATAGCCAATCTTGTTTCATCTATAAGCCCTCCAAACCCCAACACCTCACTTGATTTTATTACATTTTAAATTCTACAGTATACATCTCTAAATATGATTCATTTAATTAATTAATTGCAATACCATTATTACACCAAAATATTAACAATAATTCCTTTTAACTTCTTTACATCTCAGTTTCCTCAACTGTAAAATAGGGATGGGTCATACTCTGGCCTCATAGGATTCTTGTGAGCTTTCTGTCTCAGTGATTAAAAAAAAGATGCAGAAGAGTCCTTTGGCTTTGGCAACATACTGGTAAAAAAAATAATAATAAATAAAGAGTTCGGTTTGAATACGTACAACATAGATAAAAAGCATGTAAGTTCTTGGGTTCCGAATCCCAATCTTGGAGCTTTCGACAGTAAATAACCCACCTACCCAGAAACCTCAACTTGCTTAAGATGATGACTACATTGCATCTGGAATGGTAATGTCAGCTTAGCTGGGATAATTTTTCTCTCAGTAGGTAAATGATTTTTCAATAATGGGAAGTTCAGAATTTAAGATATAATTAAATTAATCAATGTAATTTATAAACATCTGTATTAACTTCAAGAAAATCTATTGTAGCTACAATGCATTCATTGTAGGGCTCTGCCTTCTACCAGTGCAAGGGTTGAGCCTAAGCTTAGATCCCTACAAGACAAGGAGCTTCCTTTTCTTTGATAGCAAGACTAACTTTTCAGAGCCCCAGTGTCTGTCTCCAGGTTCGAGGCAGCTGCCCTTCCCAAACAACTATAAACAGCTGACATCTTAAATCCATACTACCTCTCAAATCCTGACTCCAGGCACTAAACACAGAATTCGTTTCTCTCATAAGAAAACTATAAAATAGAGACCCACAGCTGGGGAGTCATCTGCCTATTAGAAATTGACCCAAATATGAATCCAGCAGTCACCTGGGCCCTGCAGGACGGGAAGATTAGGGGGACCAGTGCCTTCCCCCCACCGCCCCTTTTTTTTGAGATAGGGTCTTGCTCTGTCACCCAGGCTGGAGTACAGTGGTACAATCATGGGTCACAGCAGCCTCAACCTCCTGGTCTCACATGATCCTCCCACTTCAGCCTCCCAAGCAGCTGGGACCACAGGAGTATGCCATCATGTCCAGCTAATTTTTTTGTAACTGTGTTAGAGACAGGTTCTCAATATGTTGCCCAGGCTGGTCTCAAACTCCTGGGCTCAAGTGATCTTCCCACCTTAGTCTTCCAAAGTGCTGGGATTACAAACGTGAGCCATCATGCTGTCTAAATCTTCTTAACACCTATTTCTCTTCCTTCCAGACATCCAAAATGTTTTTTTTTAAAGTCAACAATTTGGCTGGGTGTGGTGGCTTACGCCTATAATCCCAGCACACTGGGAGGCCAACGTGGGCTCTTCACCTGAGGTCGGGAGTTCGAGACCAGCCTGACCAACATGGAGAAACCTTGTCTCTACTAAAAATACAAAATCAGCCGGTGTAGTGGCACATGCCTGTAATCCCAGCTACTTAGAAAGCTGAGGCAGGAGAATCGCTTGAACCTGGGAGGTGGAGGTTGCAGTGAGCCGAGACTGCACCACTGCACTCCACCCTGGGCAACAAGAGCAAAACTCAAAAAATCTCAAAATAATAATAATAATAAATAAAGTCAACAATTCAACATAAACCGATCCAAATCATGCAAAATCCATCCCTCCCTTCCCCATCCAAATACTAGTTAACTCCCAATGACAAAATAGTAGATAAGTGCTGATCTAATTAGCTGAATGATATTAATTCACACTAAAGTGGGAACGAGGCTTAAACATTCCCAGGATACACAGATATAAGAGCAAAACACAAATCTGCAATGGTAATATTTCATTCTTCACTTTTATCGATAAAAGTGTTTAAAGGGAGAGTCCTTTAAATTGCTCTTCTCTCTGGGGTTATTTTTTCATTCATTGATTCATGGTTAAAAACAACAAAACAAAATGCATGAGAATTTCTATAATCAGGCTAAAAACCAAAATTCCTTATTTGCGTTAAAAAATAAAAGAAATAAGGAAGAGAAAGAAGGGATCATATGTAATGAGGAGACATGGACGGGCAAATTTAAAATATCTTAAACGCCTCTCAGCGACAGCCAGATCCTTCATTAGAGGCTTTTTATTTATAATCCTAGAAAAATATTAATAGCAAGCACTTTTTCAATTGGCCTAATCACATTTAATCCTTTGCCACACAAGCAAAGAATCAAAGCACACTTGAGAGCAAAAAAAAACAAAATTAAAAATGAAAAATTTTTTTTCTTAACAAATTACGAGCTGGACGTGGTGGCTTACGCCTGTTATCTCAGCACTTTGGGAGGCCGAGCCGGGTGGATCGTGAGATCAGGAGATCAAGACCATCCTGGCTAACACAGTGAAACCCTGTCTCTACTAAAAATACAAAACATTAGCCAGGCGTGGTGGCGGGCACCTGTAGTCCCAGCCACTCGGGAGGCTGAGGCAGGAGAATGGTGTGAACCCGGGAGGCTGAGCTTGCAGTGAGCCAAGATCACACCACTGCACTCCAGCCTGGGTGACAGAGCAAGACTCTTTCTTTAAAAAAACACACACGCACACACACACACACAAATTACGTACACAAATATGAACTCTGTGTTATATTAAGTTTGAGAAGTTAGTAAGAAAAGACTATACCTGAGATATATGGCCCTGGGCTTTTGCAAGCGGAGTTGTTCGAATATTTAAAGACTGGCTTCTTGTTACAGTTGCCACAGAAAGGGATTTTCCATTCACCTTTCTTTCAAGATGACAATTTGCTGGCGATCTCTCTTCAAGAAGAACAGCATCCCAAGGATCCTTTGCTAGCAAACTTGAAACATTTTTCTCTTCTTCATGGTCTAATACCTCCACATTATCCACCTTAGGCTTACTTAGAGGATCCAAGTCTAACCAATCAAATTTACTGATATCCTCAGACTTTGGAGATACCTGTAGATTGCTGACTTTTGAATCTGTTATCTCCAAATCAGTCCTTGCTTTCCCATGTTTTAAAAATTCTGATGTACTAGCTATTTTGTCAAATAGTTTTGCCATGTCAGGACTGACTACTGGACGATAGATAGGTAAGCTTCCTTGTGGATGAAAGGGTGTGGCAGGTGTCAAAGGATATGAGAAATATGGAGATTGTCCCGGAAGACTTAAATATATAGGTTCTGTAGATGGAAAAGTGGGCATTCTTGGATTGAAGCCATTTTGGAATGCAGCCTGTTTACTGTAAGTAGAAGGATAAATAGAAGGTAAAGTATAAGTGGAAGGCCCAGATAATCCAGGTGGCCACTGTCCTCTCTGAATAGTAGGTCTAAAATAGAGCTGTGCTGAAAAGGAAGGGCTCAGAATAGGAGTAACCGGTAATACAGGTGTTTTTCTAGTCTCGAAACTGTCATCCAGCAATAGTTTCTCAAGTTCAGCTTGGGTGAGCTTTTCTACATCAATATCTAATGCTCTTTTTTGGGAATCTGATTCGGGAAACACCATGAGATCATAATCCTGCTTGTTATAAACCTGTGCTTTTTTTCTGGTGCTGCTTGACAACTCAAAGCCTCTCTGATTGTCAGTCACTTGTCTATCCTTTTGCAGTTTTGCTAAAGCCTCTGCTTCCATCTGTAATGCTTCTTCTTTGTCCACATCTTTTGCTCTTGTTGGTTCCGGATGTGAAGATGGACATTCTTTAAATCTGCTGTTGCTGGGTATCTGAGCCATGTCCACTAAAAATACCAAACCTTCCTTCCTCAATTTTTTCTTGTAGCTTCCAAAATAGCAAGGCCTATTCATAAAAATAAACATAACACTCAATTAGATTTCTAAACATAAATATATTTTGTTTGCAACCTACCCCATATGACTTTGGACTTAAAGCCACTTAGAAAAATATACTACAAAATAAACAAAATAAAACAGTTGGATGAAATCTGGGTGAAGGAACACTTAACACCTTATACACTGTTGGGTTACAGAAGATGTTCAGATACACATTACTTTAATCCCATTTCCTGACACAACTGGAAAGCTGGCACAGTAAATGAACTTTAGACGCTTTCATTTCAGCAGTCACAATGGCTGCCATTAACCAGTGGTACTTCTGGCAGAATTCTTAGTATGAAATGACTTAAGTGATAGTCACATATTTTCAAGAGTTCAGACAGGGTTTACCGATACGCAGAAATAGCAAGTCAAAATGGTTTTTGATCTTTTGCTATTTGTTAAATTGCTCAAAAGCCAATTAGCAATAAAAACATCCAATACCTAGTCAATAAAACAGGAAACTATTATTTTATCAAAATACTATGTGCAAAACTGATTAAGGTTTAATAATCTTCCAGAAATATTAAAAATGTATAATGTAACATGGATTTGAATAATAAGACAAAGTGTTAAGGCTTATTAGAAGTTCTGAGGTAATATTTCACTCAGAGATTAAATTACAGCTGAATTGGTCATATAGTTTTAATTACATTTCTATTCTGATTATCTGCAGCCAAATCAATAGTTATAATACCAAAATTTCTCCTTTTCAAAATCCTCAAATATTTTTATTTACGAAAAGATGAGGAGTTAATTTTTAAACTTCGTCATAGATTAGCTTATAAAAATTTATACTCCTCTATTTAAGACAAACACTTAATTCAGACTAAGATTATCCTGTGAAGCAATATGACCAACTGAAAGGTTGCTTAGCTACTCTGTAACACAGAGCACATTTCCTGCTTCTAATCGATATGATAAAAGGGTTAAATATAGATTCTGGAGTCACATTACCTTAGTTTAAGAAGGTATATGACTGGCCGGGTGTGGTGGCTCACACCTGTAATCCCAGCACTTTGGGAGGCCGAGGTGGGTAGATCACGAGGTCAGGAGATCGAGACCATCCTGGCTAACACAGTGAAACCCTGTCTCTACTAAAAATACAAAAAATTAGCCGGGCGTGGTGGTGGGTGCCTGTAGTCCCAGCTACTCAGGAGGCTGAGGCAAGAGAATGGCATGAACCCGGGAGGCGGAGCTTGCAGTGAGCCGAAATCACGTCACTGCACTCCAGCCTGGGCAACAGAGAGAGACTCCGTCTCAAAAAAAATAAAAGAAGGTATATGACCTTGGGCAAATGAAAACTTTTCTGTATGTCTTAGTTTCCTAATTTTTTAAATAAAAAAGTATCAATCTAAATTAGAACACAAACTAAATGAAATAATACACATAAAAGTGCCTATCATTGGCCTTGGGCATAAGCATTAAATAAATGTTACGTATTATTAATCTAATCTGGTTTGTGATACATCATCCAGTTTAAATACCTAGAAAGCAAGAGAGCTCCTGTTTACATTCTATGGTCTTTCTTTCCAGCAAACACAATGCTTGTCTACCGTATATGCTCAATATATACGTGAGACAAGGAGGTAGGGAAAAACCCAAAATAAATTCAAATTAATATAATACAAATGAAAATCCTAAGTGTTGAGGTAATACTAAACAAAAAAAAAAAATATTAGTGAGGAGGTCATGAAGAAAGAGGAATTCAAAGAATGTCCTTGGAATGTTCTTAGAGTATTATTTTGCAATTCCTTCATACAACTATTTTCCCTTCTGTGGTAGACTACAAAGCATGGGCACAACGTATATTTAAAATATGCACACTTTACTGCATGTAAACTTTATATCAAAAGAAAAAGCTGTAAATATTGAACTCTTGCTAAATATGTACAAAGTACTTAGAGGAAAGTACTAATGCCTACAATTTACTTTGTTGTTCTTGTCGTTTAGAGATGGGGGAGGTCTCATTATGTTACCCAGGCTGGCCTTGAACCCCTGGCCTCAAGCAAGCCTCCTGCCTCAGCTGGGATTACAGGCATGATCCACTGTGCCTCGCTCTTACAATTTACTTTGAAATGCATTTTTTTAAAAGGTAAATTAATGGATAGCAGGATGGATAAATATGTGATTAGACAGGTACAGAAAAATGTTAACAGTAGAATCTAGGTGATACAAATATGAGTATTCACTTTGAAATTCTTTTAACTTGGTTGCCAAGACTGAAAATTTTCAAAATAAAAGGCTGGGTAGTTGGGAATAGGAGGAGCACAAATTCCTCCCATTTCAACACATACTCCCACCCCTTGGGATGTGATTTTGTTGCTCCTCCCATAAAGAGGAGGGATCTATTTCTTTACTCTCTTGAGCTGAGCGGGCCTTGTGACTTGGCTTTTACCAATGAAATGGAAGTGACACTGTGGGAATAGGAGTTCCAAATCTAGGTCCTAAGAGGCTTTACTACTTCAGTTCTTTGTCTCTTGAAATGCAGCCACTGCTATGTGAATGATCACTGAGGATGAGAGGGGCCAGCTAACAGCCAGCACCAACCACCAAACATGTGAGTGAAGCCACCATCTTAGACCATCCATCCACACTCCAGATGACCACAACTCCATGAGTGACCGAAGGTGAGACCAGCAGAAGAAACCACCAAGCTGAGCTAAAGCCAAATTGATAACCCACAGAATCATTTTGGAATGATTCTGTTACATGGCAATAGATAACTGAGAAACTTTTTCTTATTACTTTTAGAAAACAAAGCACAAGCCACTTTACTATTTAGCAACAAACTTCTGTTTTAACTTCCACCACCACCTTCCTTCACTTATCCTTAGGGAACAAACGGTTTTCTTTTCCTTTCTAAGGTGACTTCCTCCATGTGTATCCTTAACCTCAGATTTCTAAACATAAATATATTTTCCCCTCCACTTCATCATCAATGATTACCTCCTTTGCATTGTTAACTTATTTACTTGCTTAGGGTCCTGTGCCACAAAAAAGCTTAAGTCTTCCCCATATTGAAGGGGGAGAAATCTTAACATTCCCCTTTAGATTCCAGTAGCTTCCATTTTAATTTTCTTTTTTCACGGCCAAACTTCTCCAACGAGTGACCTAGAAAATCTTTTCTTTACACATTCTGCCTTGGAAAAACTCTACTTGTCCTTCAGGGCCCAATTCAAATACTGTCTCCTCTCTTTAGCTTTCCCTAAGTAGCTCTTATCAGAATTCATCTTTTTAGATCAACCAAAACATTTTTATCACAGCTTTCTCTTCTTCAGTTCTGTAGACCTTTTGCTGTTTTTGCCTATCAACATCTTTGCCTCTGGTTGTAGAACCTACAGCTTCCATTTTGGAGACTGATCTCCCTTTATCCCACATAGTTAATTAAAATAGAACTGGTCATCTCTACCCTTGTCCCCCACTCCCATCCACCCCAGAGGATCCAAATCTGGCCCATCAGAGTTAACTCCTGGACTTCTGCTGAAACTATTTGGAAAGAAAGCTTTTCTTTGAGCTTACTAAACTCAGATATAAGCCTGGCCCTGCTGTGGCCGTCTTTGTCACCACTTGAGGAGATACTGCCTAAGAATGAATCCAATCCACAAGAAAGCAGAGCTATGATAAAACGAAGAAAGACAGATTCTGGCTAATATTACATTAAGCATCTGGATCCAGCCAAGCCCAAAGCCAACCTTTCATTTATGTAAGCCAGTTAAGTCTCCCTTTTTGCTTAAGCCAGTTTAAAATGAGTTTCTGCCATAACAAAAAATGTCCTGATTAACACAGAATCTGTGAACCTATGTGTCTACCCAACAGACTAAAATAAGCTTAAGTGCAAAGTCCTACTTGTTTATTTTTGGAGTTCCCCACAACATTTAAAAGTACCTTGCTTAATGAATAAGAAACTTAATTTACTGAACATGCAGGGTTTGTCTGTTTGTTTAGACAGAGTCTCATTCTGTTGCTCAGACTGGAGTGCAGTGGCACAGTCTCGGCTCACTGCAACCTCTGCCTCCTGGGTTCAAGCAATTCTTCTGCCTCAGCCTCCCGAGTAGCTGGGATTACAGGCGCTCGCCACCACATCTGGCTAATTTTTGTATTTTTAGTAGAGACCAAAAAGTTTAGTAGAGACTAAGCGTTTTGCCATGTTGGCCAGGCTGGTCTTGAACTCCTGACCTCAAGTGATCCGCCTGCCTTGGCCTCCCAAAGTGCTGGGATTACAGGCGTGAACCACCTCACCTGGCTGAACATGTGTTTTAACAAGAGGGAGTGAGGGCTATTGGACAGTCTTAAAGAAGGCATTTCCAGTGGCACAAGAGTATGGATATATGGTAGGAAAAATAAATCAAGTGTAATCACCTATTGTGGAACACCAAAGTATACTGCCTATTTTTCACAAAATCAGATGTATTAAAACAAAACAGCAGCCACGCACAGTGGCTCACACCTGTAATCCCAGCACTTTGGGAGGCCGAGGCAAGTGGATCACCTGAGGTCAGGAGTTCAAGACCAGCCTGGCCAACATGGTGAAACCCCGTCTCTACTAAAAATACAGAATTTAGCTGGGTGTGGTGGCACGCCACGCCTGTAATCCCAGCTACTCAGAAGGCTGAGGCAGAAGAATCCCTTGAACCTGGGAGGCAGAGGTGGCAGTGAGCCGAGGTCACCATTGCACTCCAGCCTGGGCAACAAGAGCGAAACTCTGTCTCAAAAAAAAAAAAATAGCATTTTACAAAGAGAAAGGCTACTTAGATATAATTCATCTTCCACAAGCACAATGCCAATTTGTTATTTAAGTATTCTCCTTGTTGCCACATTTGGTAATGAACAATGTAACATTATTCTGAGAGAAGGATCTAGATTTTTTAAAATTAGTTTACAATAGTTTATTCACAGGAGAATACACTGGTTCTAAGTATTTCAAAAGAATGTTAACTCTCATTTACTGATAAAAGTATAAAATTAATCATTTGAAATATATTTTAATAGTGAGTATGGGTTTTTCTCACATCACCAATGTATTTGCTTGCTCTATTTCTAGTACCAACACCCGAAGTAGTATACGCTAAAGTAAATTCAACTCTAAGTAGTAAAAGTGAGCTGATTGCTACTAGCTAAGTTACCATATTTTAGTTTTCCAAGAGGTTATCATGCATATATACTAAAATGGCAATAAAAGGACTTAACAGAATGTCCAAAAGTAACCCTGTGCTTCAGCTGTTTTTCTGGGGCTGCGGCATTGACATGCTCCATTAATTTTTTAAAATAAAACTTCATTTGATGACAAACATTTAGCAGGAAATAATTTCCTACATCCTAATTCAAAATGAAAACTTCAATGCTAATGTTCCCCTAATTCAAGCTGAGAAAGACAATATAACTAGTATTTGAATGAGGCCTGCATATCATCTGCCAAAATTTTCTCAACATAAAGTAACCCAGTGAAGATCACAAGGCTGTGGCTACTTTAAAATTCTTCAAAAGTGGGTAATTAAACTATTTAGTTAAACGTTTGGACACCATTTGCATATCCCAAAACAGAAGAATTAATTTAAAAGTTCTTGGCTTCTTCTGTGCTAGACAGTCATTTACAATTTAAATTTAAACCCCAGAAAACAGAAAAAAGCAAGTTGGTGCTGCTACCCATCTAAATGTTTTCCTGATCTTAAAATTTCAAGACAACTAAGAAAACTAAGAAAGAATTATTTGAGTTGAACAATACAGATATTTGTCCTCCCAAATGAATATAAACCTTAAAGGAAAATAAATTATGGTACTTCCATGGAACTTTTTTTTTTTTTTTTTTTTTGAGACAGAGTCTCACTCTGTCGCCCAGGCTGGAGTGCAGTGGCGCGATCTTGTTCACTGTAACCTCCGCCTCCCGGATTCAAGGGATTCTCCTGCCTTAGCCTCCTGAGTAGCTAGGATTACAGGTGCCCACCACCATGCCCGGCTAATTTTTGTATTTTTTTTTTAGTAGAGATGGGGTTTCACCATGTTGGCCAGGCTGGTCTCAAACCCCTGACCTCAGGTGATCCACCCACCTCAGCTTCCCAAAGTGCTGGGATTACAGGCGTGGGCCACTGAGCCCAGCTGGAACTGAATATTATACCACCATTAAAAATAAAATCAGGGGCTGGGCGAGATGACTCTTAAACTTTGGGAGGCTGAAGTGGGAAGACTGCTTGAGCCCAGGAGTACCAGACCAGCCTGGGCAACATGGCCAGACCCTATCTCTATAAATAAATAAATATATAAATTTTAAAAATTAAAAAAAAAAAAGATTATGGGCTGAGTATGGCAGCTCAGGCCTATGATCCCAGCACTTTGAGGCTTTGAGAGACCAAGGCAGGAGCATCACTTGAGGTCAAGAGTTCGAGACCAGCCTGGGCAACATAGCCAGATCCCTATCTCTACAAAAAAAAAGTTATTTGGATGTGTTGGAGCATGCCTGTAGTCTCAGCTAGTCAGAAGACTGAGGTGGGAGGAACACTTGAGCCCAGGTGTTCAAGGTTACAGTGAGCTATGATTGTGTCACTGCACTCCAGCCTGGGGGACAGAATGAGTCTCTGTCTCTAAAAAATAAAACAAAAACCAAACCAAAATAAAATAATTACGATTGCAGTCAATCATGGAAAGTATCTGATAAAACTGTAGCAAATATCTGCATATTTCTATCTACATATATATACAGATACTATATGCCAAACATTGCTTTAAGCAACGTATTAACTAATTTAATCCTCACAAATTTTATAAAGTAGGTATTAGTGTCCCTAGTATACAAATGAAGAAATTTAAGCACACAAGTTATGTAATCTGCTCAGTCTCACAGCAGCTAGCAAGTGGTGAAATCAGGACTCAAATTCAGGCAGTACTAATTCTCCACAATGCACTTTAAAGTTATCTGGGTAAGTGTCTAAATTAATATAATTTGTCCACTATAAATATCAACTTTCATCTTCAATCATAGGGTTATTTTATTTTAATAAATTTGTTTCTTTTAATTACATCATGAGGTAATTAATACTGCTATTTAGTTATAACATGTACCAATTTATCAGTTAATTTATCATCACCAGATGACTAGCAAATTTGTAATTTCACTGAGGGCAAGAACTTTTTTTCATCTTCTACTCTCAAACTTCTAATGCAGTTGAATGAATGCATCAATGACTAGAGAACATAAGACACCATTCCTTTTATCAAAGAGAAGCTCAAATTCTGAAACAGAAAAAACAGGCTAAAATGACTTAATTAATAATTCAAACTTTACCAAAAAATAACATGGTTGAGTTTAGAATAAACAAGTGGGGTGGGGGAGCAGATTATCTTAAAAACTAGGAGGGAGATGGTAATAGAAAACTAAAAGTTGTTCTATCTCTGTTAAAGGGAAAAACTCCAGTACATGACACGATAATATTCTCCTATCTCTACTGATTCATGGAAGAAAAAACGTCATCTGATGAAAGAAACAAGTACTCTGGTGTTAGGAACTATAAAAATTTGTCACAAAGACAAAAATAAAAGAATGTCCAGGTATTTGATGTGATTAGGTTAGAGCAACACTGTCCAAAAGAAACAGAATGAGGCCAGTAGTGATGGCTCATGCCTGTAATCCCAGCACTTTGGGAGGCCAAGGCAGGTGGATCACCTGAGGACAGGAGTTTGAGAACAGCCTGGCCAGTATGGTGAAACCTTGTCTCTACTGAAAATACAAAAATTAGCTAGGCATAGTGGTGGGTGTCTGTAATCTCAGCTACTCCCAAGGCTGAGGCAGGAAAACTGCTTGAACCCTAGAGGTGTATGTTGCAGCGAGCCAAGATCGTGCCTCCACACTCCAGGCTGGGCAACAGAGTGAGACTCCATCTCAAAAAAAAAAAAAAGAAAGAAAGAAAAGAAAAGAATGCATGTCACATATAATTTAAAATTTTCTACAGCTACATTAATGAAAAAAGACATATTTAATCTATCAAAAATATTGTCATTTTAACAGGTAATATAAAAATATGAATGAAATATTTTATGATTTTAAAAAACACGATGTCCTTGAAATCTGTGTATATTATGCATTAGCACATCTCAATTTGGGCTAGTTACATTTCAAGTGCTCAGCAGCCAAAGGTATCTAGTGAACAGTGCAAGGTTAGAGTTTATGAAGAGAGAAACAGGAACAAAAAACATGGTGAACAAGTATTGCTTTCTGGGTGGTAAGGAAAAATTTATCTTCCCAACAGTCATCTCTTTCCACATGCCAATAAAATATCTCAAATTCCTGTTATTCTGGGGGAGAACAAAATTTTCTTTTTATTTTTTTAAGTCCCACAGATAACTTACTGTCTTTATTTATTTATTATCTACTTTTTTTGAGACAGAGTCTTGCTCTGTCGCCCAGGCTGGAGCGCAGTGGCGCGATCTCAGTTCACTGCAACCTCCACTTCCCAGCCTCCAGAGTAGCTGGGATTACAGGCGCTAGCCACCACACCTGGTTGATTTTTGTATTTTTAGTAGAGAGGGGGTTTCACCATGTTGGTCAGGCTGGTTTCAAACTCCTGACCTCAGGTAATCCGCCCGTCTCGGCCTCCCAAAATGCTGGGATTACAGGTGTGAGCCACCGCACCTGGCCTATTTATTTTGAAGACAGGGTCTAGCTCTGTTGCGCAGGCTGAAGTGCAGTGGCTCAATCATAGCTCACCGTAACCTAGAATTCCCGGACTCAAGCAATCCTTCTGCCTTAACCTCTTGAGCACCTGGGACTACAGGCATGTACTACTACATCCAAATAATTTTTAAATTTTTTGTAGAGACAGGGTCTCACCGTGTTGCCCAGGCTGGTCTCAAACTCCTGGCTCAAAGCAATCCTCTCACCTGAGCCTCCCAAAGCGCTGGGATTACTGGCATAAACCATTGTACCTGGCCAACCTACAGCCTTTAAATGAGGTCTTATCCTTTATAACTTTTTAATTTTTAAAGTACATACTTTCTAATTACCTTAATATTCTAGATTTAGAAAACCGTTGACATTTTAGAGAGAAATGTGTTCACAATCAACCACATAGGATAAGTTACAAAAAGATTAAATTTTTAAAAATAGAGACAAGGTCTCACTCTATCACTGAAGCTGGAGGGCAGTGACATCATCATAGCTCACTGTAATCGCAAACTCCTAGAGGCTCAAGGGATCCTCCTGCCTCAGCCTCCCAAGTAGCTGAGATTAACAGTATAACCAGGCCCGGTTAATGTTTTCATTTTTTGTAGAGACAGGGTCTGGCTATATTGCCCAGGCTGATCTCGAACTCCTAGCCCTAAGTGATCTCACCTCAGCCTCCCAAATCACTGGGATTACAGTGTGAGCCATTGTCCTGGCTCTAAATAAGTGTAAAGAAATTGAGTCATGAAAACAAAAGACAACACAGAATTCCTTTGTAACCTCAGCATAAAGGCCTCCTAATATGACTCAAAATCTAGAAGCCATATGTGAAAAGATTCAAGCACATAAACATCTTTTAAAATAACTTTTGTTTGGCAAAAGAGCACCAATGAATGTATTCATTTCCTCAGTAAATATTTATTGGGTGTATACTATGCATCAAGCACTGCTGTAGGCAATGAAAAGCTAAAATAAAAATAACTGAACCAAGCCTGGGCAACGTGGTGAATCCTTAACTCTATGAAAACAATATATATATATATAAATCAGCAGGGCGTGGTGGCACATGTTACTTGGGAGTCTGAGATGGGAAGATTGCTTGAGCCCAGGGGGTCAAGGCTGCAGTGAGCTAAGATCGTGCCACTGTATTCCATCCTGGGCCACAGAGCCAGACTGTCTGTCAAAAAGAAATAAATAAAAACAATAGAACCATAAAAATATCAGTGAAAAGCAATAAACCAAGAAAAAATTTTTGCTATTCATATCACAAAGAGCTAATCTTTCTAATACATTAAAAAGAACTACTAGAAAAAAAAAAAAAGGCTAGGCACGGTGGCTCACACCTGTAATCCCAGCATTTTGGGAGACTGAGGCAGGTGGATCACCTGAGGTCAGGAGTTCAAGACCACCCTGACCGACATGGAGAAACCCCATCTGTACTAAAAATACAGAAATTAGCCAGATGTGGTGGTGCACACCTGTGATCCCAGCTACTTGGGAGGCTGAGGCAGGAGAATCACTTGAACCTGGGAGGCAGAGGTTGCAGTGAGCTGAGACTGTGCCACTGCACTCCAGCAGATACCCTCATTTCAGACTATGGTCACAAGTACTGGGTCTCTATATTACTCATACTGTTTTGGACTTGCCAACAAATCAAGGGTTCCCATGAACCCAACTCAGGTTTTATATGTGCTAGAATGGTTCACAAAACTCAGAGTTTACTTGTTACTGACTTATTATAAAGGATACAACTCAGGAACAGCCAAAGGGAAGAGATGCATAGGGCCAGGTATTAGAGGTGGTGGGACAGAACTTCCATGCCCTTTCTGGACACTATCTCCCAGCACCTCTATGTGTTCACCAACCCAGAAGCTCTCCAAACCCTGTCATTTAAGGGTTTTAATGGAGGCTTCATTATATAGACATGGTTAAGTCTCTGGCCATTGGTGATTGGTCTCTAGCACCTCTCACCTCCCTAACCCTCTAATCATGTTTTGGTCTTTCAGGTAACCAACACCCATCCTAAAGTTATCTAAGAGCCCCCAGTCACCAATCATCTTATTTTTTTTTTATTATAACACAGTTCACTCAATGGAATTCTATATAGCAATGCAAATGGATGCAGTTGTACAATGAAACTTAGAAACATGTTGAGCAAATGAAGACAGAAAACACACACACACACACACACACATACACATACACACACATGTGAGGCGCTGAGTGTGGCATGTCCGTAGTCCCAGCTACTTGGGAAGCTGTGGTAGGAAGATCCCTTGAGCCCAGGAGTTCAAAACCAGCCTGGGCAACATGGCGAGATCCCATTTTTAAATACACACACACACACACACACACACACACATGATTTGATTCATATAAAGTTCAAAAACATGAAAAACTATTTTATTTAAGAATGCTTACATTATGGCAAATGATGTGAAGGAAATGATTATCAAAAGTTAGAATAGCCAGGCACAGTGGCTCACACCTGTAATCCCAGCACTTTGGGAGGCTGAGGCGGGCGGATCACTTGAGGTCAGGAGTTCGAGACCAGCCTAACCAACATGGAGAAACCCCATCTCTACTAAAAATACAAAAAATTAGCTGGGCCTGGTGGCACATCCTTGTAATCCCAGCTACGTGGGAGGCTGAGAAGGAGAATCGCTTGAACCTGGGAAATGGAGGTTGCGGTTAGCCAAGACCATGCCATTGTACTCCAGGCTGGGCAACAAGAGTGAAACTCTGTCTCAAAAAAAAAAAAAAAAAAAAAAAAAAAAAAAAAAACTTAGCATAGTAGTTACTCATAAAGTTATCATCAGAAAGAAATATAGTGGGGACTTCGGGGTACTAGCAATGTTCAGCTTCCTAACCTAGTGACTGGTTACACAAGTTATTTATTTATAATTATTTGTTAAATAATCATATATGATTTATACACTTTTCTGTGCATTACTTAACCATAAAGAATAATCTACTCTTGGCTGGGTGCAGTGACTCACAAAACACATTGGGAGGCTGAGACAAGAGGAGCCCAGGAGTTTGAGACCAGCCTGGGCAACATGGCAAAACCCCATCTCTACAAAAATTTTAAAAATTAGCTAGGCATGGTGGCCCATGCCTGTAGTCCCAGCTCCTCTGGAGGCTGAGAGGTAGGAGGATCACTTAAGCCCAGGAAGTTGAGGCTGCAGTGAGTCAAGATCGTTCACTGTACTTCAGCCTGGACGACAGAACAAGACCCTGTCTCAAAAAAAACAAAAAAAAGTTCAACTTGGAAAGTTTATCTTTTAGTGATAACATTAAAAAATACAAATAAAGGCTATACTGTCCCCCTTTCATTTGCCAATCTAGAGGCTAAATTAAGGAGATTGCTCTCACTCATTAAGAGACATGGGGAAAGGATAAGACTATAACAAACTTTATAAAATAGAGTTACTCAAATGTTCATCATCTGTGAATTAATGAGCACTGCACATAACATGATCAATTTATGTAAAACATTTACTGCAGTTTTACTTATATATTTATTTATTTATTTTTGAGACAGATTCTCATTCTGTCGCCAGGCCGAAGTGAAGTGGCACGATCACAGTTCACTGCAGCCTCAATCTCCCAGGCTCAGGTAATCCTCCCACCTCAGTCTCCAGAGTAGCTGGAACTACAGGTATGCGCCACTATACCCGGCTAAGTTTTGTATTTTTTGTAGAGATGAGGTTTTGCCATGCATGTTGCCCAGGCTGGTCTCAAACTCCTAAGTTCAAGCAATCCTCCTGCCTTGGCTTCCCAAAGTGCTGGGATTACAGACATGAGTCACCACGCTCAGCCTCACTGCATTTTACAACACAAGTAAAACATTAAAAAATGAATGCAGTAGTTCCCCCTTATCCACAGTTTCTCTTTCCAAGGTTTCAGTCACCCACAGTCAAAAGTGGTCCAAAAATATTGAATAGAAAATTCCAGATATCAACAATTCGTAAGTCTTAAATAACTTTTATGAAAGTATACTGTTATAATTATTCTATTATTACTTATTGTTATTCTCTTACTGTGCCTAACTTATAAATTAAACTTTACTGGCCAGGCACGGTGGCTCACATCTTTAATCCCAGAACTTTGGGAGGCCAAGGTGGGTGGATCACCTGAGGTCAGGAGTTCGAGATGAGCCTGGCCAACATGGTGAAACCCCTGTCTCTACTAAAAATACAAAAATTAGCCGGGCGTGGTGTGGTGGCACACATCTGTGATCCCAGCTTCTCGGGAGGCTGAGGCAGGAGAATCCCTTGAACCTGGGAGGCAGAGGTTGCAGTGAGCTGAGATCGTGCCACTGTACTCCAGCCTGGGCAACAGAAAGAGACTCTGTAAAAAAACAAAAACAAAAAACAAAAAAACAAAAGAAAAACACTTTATCGTAAGTATGTACATATAGGAAAAAACACAGTATAGTCACATAGCACATGACACTCCAGCCAACGGCAGACCATACATATGACAGTGGGCCCTCAGGATTATAATGGGCCAGGTGTGGTGGCTCACACCTGTAGTGTCAGCATCCTCCCTTTGAGAGGTCGAGGCGTGGGGAATGCTTAAACCCAGGAATTTGAGACTAACCTGAGCAACATAGTGAGAACCCTCTTAAAAAAAAAAAAAAAAAATTAGCCAGGCATGGTGGCACATGCCTGCAGTTCTAGACACTCAATTTCAGCTCTTTGGAAGGCTGAAGTAGGAGACTCACTTGAGACCAGGAGTTTGAAGTTACAGTGAGTTATGATCATGCCACTGTACCTCTTGCCTGAGCACAGAGTAAGATCCTGTCTCTAAAAAGAAAAAAGATTATGATGTTATAACAGAGATGAAAAACTCCTAGTAATATTTCCTATATTTTTCACTGTTACTTTATAGTACACTCCTTCTACTTTAAAAAAAAAAAAGTTTCCTTCCTCCCTCCCTCCCTCCCTCCTTCCTTCTCTTTTCTTTCTTTCCTTCCTTCCTTCCTTCCTTCCTTCCTTCCCTCCCTCCCTCCCTCCCTCCCTCTGTGGCCCACGCCGCAATCTACGCAGCTCGCTGCTCCCCGCGCCGCGGACTGCCTGGGACTGCCGCCGCGCGCCACCACTGCCTGCTTTTTCTCGTTTGGCTGCAGGTGCGCGGTCGCCATGTTCGCCACGCTGCTCACCAGCTCCTGACGCCGAGTGCTCTGCCCGCCTCAGCCTCCCGAGCCCCTGCCCGGCCACCGCCCCGTCTGGGAGGTGGGGAGCGCCTCTGCCCGGCCGCCCCGTCCGGGAAGAAGTGAGGAGCGCCTCTGCCCGGCCGCCCCATCCAGGAAGAAGTGAGGAGCGCCTCTGCCCGGCCGCCCCGTCCGGGAAGAAGTGAGGAGCTCCTCTGCCCGGCCGCCCCGTCTGGGAAGTGAGGAGCGCCTCTGCCCGGCCACCCATCGTCTGGGAAGTGAGGAGCGCCTCTGCCCGGCCGTCCCGTCTGGGAAGTGAGGAGCGCCTCTGCCCGGCCACCCACCGTCTGGGAAGTGAGGAGCGCCTCTGCCTGGCCACCCACCGTCTGGGAAGTGAGGAGCGCCTCTGCCCGGCCGCCCCGTCCGGGAAGAAGTGAGGAGCTCCTCTGCCTGGCCGCCCCGTCTGGGAAGTGAGGAGCACCTCTGCCCGGCCGCCCCGTCTGGGAAGTGAGGAGCGCCTCTGCCCGGCCACCCACCGTCTGGGAAGTGAGGAGCGCCTCTGCCCGGCCACCCACCGTCTGGGAAGTGAGGAGCGCCTCTGCCCGGCCGCCCCGTCTGGGAAGAAGTGAGGAACGCCTCTGCCCGGCCGCCCCGTCTGGGAAGTGAGGAGCGCCTCTGCCCGGCCGCCCGTCAGGGAAGTGAGGAGCGCCTCTGCCCGGCCGCCCCGTCCAGGAAGAAGTGAGGAGCACCTCTGCCCGGCCGCCCTGTCCGGAAAGAAGGGAGGAGCCCCTCTGCCCGGCCGCCCCGTCCGGGAAAAAGTGAGGGGCCCCTCTGCCCGGCCGCCCCGTCTGGGAAGTGAGGAGCGCCTCTGCCCAGGCACCCATCGTCTGGGAAGTGAGGAGCGCCTCTGCCCGGCCACCCACCGTCTGGGAAGTGAGGAGCGCCTCTGCCCGGCCACCCCGTCTGGGAAGAAGTGAGGAGCGCCTCTGCCCGGCCGCCCTGTCTGGGAAGAAGTGAGGAGCGCCTCTGCCCGGCTGCCCCATCTGGGAAGTGAGGAGCACCTCTGCCCGGGCGCCCCGTCCGGGAAGTGAGGAGCGCCTCTGCCCGGCTGCCCCATCTGGGAAGTGAGGAGCGCCTCTGCCCGGGCGCCCCGTCCGGGAAGAAGTGAGGAGCGCCTCTGCCCGGCCGCCCCGTCTGGGAAGAGGTGAGGGGTACCTCTGCCCGGCCGCCCCGTCTGGGAAGTGAGGAGCACCTCTGCCCAGCCACCCATCGTCTGGGAAGTGAGGAGCGCCTCTGCCCGGCCGCCCCGCCTGGGAAGTGAGGAGCGCCTCTGCCCGGCCACCCATCATCTGGGAAGTGAGGAGTGCCTCTGCCCGGCCGCCCCGTCTGGGAAGTGAGGAGCGCCTCTGCCTGGCCACCTATCGTCTGGGAGGTGAGGAGCACCTCTGCCCGGCCGCCCCGTCTGGGAGGAAGTGAGGAGCGCCTCTGCCCGGCCGCCCCGTCCGGGAGGAAGTGAGGAGCGCCTCTGCCCGGGCGCCCCGTCCGGGAGGAAGTGAGGAGCTCCTCTGCCCGGCCGCCCCGTCCGGGAAGAAGTGAGGAGCGCCTCTGCCCGCCGCCCCGTCCGCGAAGAAGTGAGGAGCGCCTCTGCCCGGCCGCCCCGTCCGGGAAGAAGTGAGGAGCGCCTCTGCCCGGCTGCCCCGTCTGGGAGGTGAGGAGAACCTCTGCCCGGCCACCCATCGTCTGGGAGGTGAGGAGCGCCTCTGCCCGGCCGCCCCGTCTGGGAAGTGAGGAGCGCCTCTGCCCGGCCGCCCCGTCTGGGAAGTGAGGAGCGCCTCTGCCCGGCCACCCCGTCTGGGAAGTGAGGAGAGCCTCTGCCTGGCCACCCACCGTCTGGGAAGTGAGGAGCGCCTCTGCCCGGCCACCCATCGTCTGGGAAGTGAGGAGCGCCTCTGCCCGGCCGCCCCGTCTGGGAAGTGAGGAGCGCCTCTGCCCGGCCACCCACCGTCTGGGAAGTGAGGAGCGCCTCTGCCCGGCCACCCACCGTCTGGGAAGTGAGGAGCGCCTATGCCCGGCCGCCCCGTCAGGGAAGTGAGGAGCGCTTCTGCCCGGCCACCCATTGTCTGGGAAGTGAGGGGCGCCTCTGCCCGGCCACCTATCGTCTGGGAAGAAGTGAGGAGCGTCTCTGCCTGGCCGCCCCGTCTGGGAAGTGAGGAGCGCCTCTGCCCGGCCGCCCCGTGTCTGGGAAGAAGTGAGGAGTGCCTCTGCCCGGCCGCTCCGTCTGGGAGGTCTACCATGGAGGCCAGAAGCAATGTGGGGGCTGGACGTGGTGGCTCACACCTGTGGTCCCGGCACTCTGGGGGGCGAGGCGGGTTGATCACTTCGGGCTAGGAGTTCGAGACCAGTCTGGCCAACTTGGCGAAACACGAAAAATACAACAGACAAACCAACCAACCAACTCAGTGACAACAAAACAGGTCTACCCTGGAGTCATACTCTAATTTTTTCTATTTTCCTCCCTTTCTGATCCTTTATCCCACTTTCTTTTTCTTCCTCTTCCTTCTCCCTCTTCTTTGTCAAATAGAGGATTGAGTTATTATCACTGATCCACATAAAGTCCCTCTCTACCTTATTTTAACTCCCACCCCCCATTTCTATTCCCCGACTTCCCATGTGTAACCTTCCTAATATGTTTGATACGCATCTTTTTGTTTGTATGTATTTTTAGAAAATGTTTATTGTTTTTGTGTGCAAAAAAAAATTAATGAAAAAAAAAGTTAACTGTAAAACAGCCTCAAGTAGGTCCTTCAGGAGGTATTTCAGAAGATGGCATTGTTATCCTAGGAGATGACAGCTCCATGCATGTTATGGCCCCTGAGGACTTCCAGTGAAACAAGATGTGGAGATGGAAAACAGCTATATTGATTATCCTGACCTTGTGTAGGCCTAGGCTACCATGTGTGTTTGTGTCTTAGTTTTTAACAAAAAAGTTTACAAAGTAAAAAAAAATTAAAAATTTAAAAAATAGAAAATAGCTGCTTGTAGAATAAGGATATAAAGTATTTTTGTATAGCTGTACTATGTTCTTATACGTTATTACAAAAGCGTCAAAAGTTAAAAAAAATTAAAAAGTTTATAAAGTAAAAAGGTTACCGTAAGCTAAGGTTAATTTATTACTAAAGAAAGAAAAATGGCTGGGGATGGTGTCTCATGCTTATAATCCCAGCACTTTGAGTGGCCAAGAGGAGAGGATCCTTAAGCCCAGGAGTTTGAGACCAGCCTGGGCAATGTAGCAAGACTACCTTCCTCAACTATAAAAAGTTTAAAAAATAATTAACCGAGTGTGGTGGCACACACCTATATTCCTAGCTACTCAAGAGGCTGAGGTGGGAGGATCATTTGAGCCTAGGAATTCTAGGCCGCAGTAAGCTGTCATCACACCATTGCACTAGCCTGGTCAACAGAGTGAGACTGTCTAAAAAAGATTTTTTTTTTTTTAATTAAAAAGAAAAAAATATATATTTTTACAAATTTAGGATAGTACATGTACAGTGTTTATAAAATCTACAGTAGTATACAGTAATGTCCTAGGCCTTTGCATTCACTCACTATTCATTCATTGACTCACCCAGAGCAATTTCCAGTCCTGCAAGCTTCACTTATACTTAAGTGCCCTACACAGGTGCATTTTTAAATCTTTTATACCATATTTTTACTGTGCCTTTTCTATGTTTAGATATGCAAATACTTACCAATTGTTACAATTGCCTACAGTATTTAGTATAGTAACATGCTATAGTATGTACAGCATTTAATATATGTACAGCAATATGCCATAAAGTTTGTAGCCTAAGAGAAAAGGCTATATACTACATATCCTAGGTGTGTAGCAGATTACACCATCAAGATTTATTTAAGTACTTGCTATGACATTCACACAATGACAAAATTGCCTACTGGTGCATTTCTTAGAACATATCCCTGTCATTAAGCAACACATGACTGTATATATAGGGTTTGGTACTATCCGAAGTTTTAGGCATCCACTGGGGATCTTGGAACATATCCTACCAAGGATAAGGTGGGGAAACTACTGTAGTAAGATATTACAATCAGTGAGAAAAACGATTATACACTCTCATCATTGTATGCATATCTAGTAAATTTACTTAGTTCTATTATATTAGAAAATTCTAATTCAGTTATAGCTTATCAGGAAGGCAACAATATTTAGTGGTCACTATATCAGATACTTAATGGAAACTTACAGGCTCTATCTTCAAAATATTTCTGAACCTAAACATTTCTTCATTATGTTCTCAATACCATCCTAGACCAATTAATCATCATCTCTTGTTCTTTCCTGAATTATTGAAATAGGCTTCCCCAAATTGTTTCCCTGCTATATTTATAACCCCTCCTTTCCCCAACTTCAGACTATCCTCAACACAGTAGCTGCAGTGATCTTGAAAAACCTAGAACTTGTCACTCCTCTGCACAGAATTTTCAATAGCTCCTAACTCATTCAGAGAAAAGGTACAATCTTTACAATGGCCCACCAGGCACACTAATATTTGGCCCCCCATTATCTCTCTCCTGTAACTCTGCACTGCCTCCATCACACTGGCCCCCTTGTTCCTCAACACCTTATGCTCCCAACTCAGGGCCTCTGCTCTTCTGTTACCTCTGACTAGACTGTTCTTCCCCTGAATCGCTGAATGGCTTAATCCCTTGCTTCATTCAAGTCTTCATTGAAAAGGTGACACTTGTGTAAAGTCCTCCCTGATAACCAAGTTAAAACTGCAATTTTCTCCAACTCCACTGCCAATCACCTTACCTTAATTTTCTCCTTAGCATTTACTACCATCTAGTATGCTATATATTTACTTATTTATTTTGTTTATTGCCTGCATTTACCCCTCTAGGCTATAAATTTCATGAAGCTGGGATTTATTTGTCTGGTTTACTGCTATATTCCCAGCGCTCTAGTCCTGGAATAACAAAGCTTTCATTCAAGTATTTGTTAAACAAATAGGTGAAATTAAATCTAATATGGAACAAAAATATCACATTCAAAATGAGTATTTTAACCCAAGAGATATAATAAAGAGATACAACAGATTTTTAACCCACTCTTGTTGCGTTCATTTTTAAAGTATTTAGAAGCCATCTTAAATGTGCCAAATAACATGCCGTCAATTTTTCCTCTAAGGGAAGAAAATCCATATGTGTATCTCGGAAGTGTTCTTCAGAGCCACATGGCCCTTTTTAGTCAGACCAAAACACATCCCTATTTTGAAGTACTTGTGAGAAATATAGTTCATGTCTGCTTGGGGATAGAAATACTGGCCTTGGCTGGGCACGGTGGCTGATGCCTATAATCCCAGCACTTTGGGAGGCCAAGGCGAGTGGTCAGGAATTGAAGCCCAGGAGTTCAAGACCAGCCTGGACAACATACTAAAACCCCATCTCTATTAAAAATACAAAAATTAGCTGGGTGTGGTGGTTCGGGCCTGTAGTTCCAGCTACTCAGGAGGCTGAGGTGGGAAGATTGCTTGAGCAGGGTCAAGGCTCCCTAGTGACTGGGTGATAGAGCCTGGGTGATAGAGCAGATCCTGTCTCAAAAAAAATACTGGCTTTGGGTTCAACACAGCAATTTGGCTAGAGATAAATCTTCAGGTGTTATCTATGTGTACAGCTGAAGACCTAAAGTCATGGAAGTAGTTGAGATTGCCCTGGGAGAATGTGTAGAGTGAAGATAAAAAAGAAACAAGAAAAAAATCATGAGAGCGATTAGCACATGAAGACTGGTATCAAATAAATGCAAGGAACAGAGTATCCTAAGGAGGAAATGGTTAATATTGTCAGAAACTACAGAGAGATGACATAGGATAAGGACTGGAAAAAAACCACTAGATCTAAGAACTCAGTGATGTTTAAAATAATAGCTTTATTGAGATATAACTCAATATAAAATTTACCCTTTTAAAGTATACTATTCAGTTGTTTTTAGTATATTCAGAGGTGTGTGACCATCACTACCACCAAGTTTCAGAATACTTTCATCACCCCATAAAGAAACCCTGCACCCACAAGCAGAGTTTCTAATAGGCAGGGTTTCACATTTCCCCTAATATTAGTGATTTTAAAAGAAGACAGTTTTGGAGAAGTATGAAAAACTGAAAGAAAAGGAATTATAAGTAACAAGGGTATATTATTCTTTCAAAGGGAACTAGGAGAGAGAGGTAAATAGGAGGAGGTGGTATCAGAATGGCTGTTTAAAATGGGAAAGGCCATAGACCGAAGGGAAGGATTCAGGGAAAAAGACTGAGAGGCACAGAGACAGAAGATATATACTCACTCATAAACTGGTACAGTTGAATAGGATACAATCAGAAACACAGATGGAAGGGTTTGACATGGAAAGGAAGAGACACCTTAGGGGACTATGGTGATAAAAGTAAGAAACTACTAAGTCAATAACTAAAAATGAGGGACAGCTGGGAGCCAATGGTAGGAAGCAGATTTACTTTCTGCTAACTTCTGATAGTTTTAAATTTTTCATCATTTGCATGTTTTACTATCTCAAAATAAAGATGATAAATACAGGGATTTTGGGCCGGGCATGGTGGCTTACACCTGTAATCCCAGCACTTTGGGAGGCTGAGGTGGGTGGATCACTTGAGGTCAGGAGTTCGAGACCAGCCTGGCCAACATGGTGAAACCCCATCTCTACTAAAAATACAAAAATTAGCCGGGCATGGTGGTGCATGCCTGTAATCTCCAGCTACTCAGGAGTCTGAGGCAGGAGAATCACTTGAGCCTAGGAGGCGGAGACTGCAGCGAGCCGAGATCATGCACCACTACACTCCAACCTGGGTGAGAGTGAGACCCTGTCTCAAAAAAAAAAAAAAGAAGAAAAAGAAAAAGAAATGTCACAGAACAGAGAACACACAAACACCTAATGAATTAAATTTCAGAAAGTGATAGCCCTTTAATAGGAGAGAGAGGCCCAACACTACTCTCTTCCCTGGTGCAGCGGCATCAGGAGAAAATGTACTATAGATGGGGATAAGAAGAAACAAACCAGACTTTTAAGAAAATTTTAATGCCAAATGTAGGCTAGCATGACAGATTAAAATTCCAAGGTGTGGTGGAGGTAAAGCTGAGTAGTCTAATGTGCTGGAAAAAGAATTACAAGTAGCCCCAGACATGGAACCCGTCTGTAACCCATCTACCAACTCTCCTACAGGTCTTCACTAAATACACAGGTAGCACACTGAAAGCTGAAGACAGGTCAGAAGAACTGAAAGAGATCCCATCTGAAGTATGCAGACCTCCCTGAAGTACAAGGCAGTTATCTTCCAAAGGAGGATTGGCAAGTGGCAGACAGAAATCCATCTGAGGTAATCCAAGCTTTTGGCTACCAAAGGCTGTGGAGGCAAGAGCTGAGAAAAAGCCCTCCACAGCATTCCCGGCCTTCACAGAACGTAAAACAGCTGCCCTCCTGAGGCAAGGGTAAGAGCAGCAAAGCAGAGATCTCCTGAGACACAGAAAGGCAAGAAGCACAATTAAAGAACAAAGAGAACCTCCCAGCGACCTAAAAAGCTGGCAGCTCAGCTGGCAAAACCAATCTCTGAAATCATGTCAGTGCTTAGATCCCAAATCCTGCTGAGGAGAAAGTCATAATTCTGCCCCAAAGTATTTGGACCCAGCAGTAAACTGAATCAAACTACAGCTGCAACAAAGCACAGACTCATCTTACTTATGAATTAGACTTAATCAATTTAGTGACCAGACAGAATAAATGGAATTTTGGAGGTAAATATTAAGTAAAAAATAAGTAAACTTCAGGTTCTCCTTTGTTTTATAGAAGTTGTCTTGTATACGGGCCAGGTACGGCAGCTCACGCCTGTAATCCCAGCACTATGGGAGGCCGAGGCGGGTGGATCACCTGAGGTCAGGAGTTCGAGACCAGCGTGGCCAAGATGGTGAAACCCCATCTCTTCTAAAAATACAAAAATTAGCCGGGCATGGTAGCACAGGCCTGTAATCCCAGATACTCAGGGGACTGAGGCTGGAGAATTGCTTGAACTTGGGAGGCAGAGATTGCGGTTGTTTTTTGCATATTCAGTTGTTTTTAGTATATTTTTAGTATATTCACAGGTGCGTGACCATCACTACTACCAAGTTTCAGAATACTTTCATCGCCCCATAAAGAAACCCTGCACTCATTAGCAGTCACATTTCCCCTCCCTAATATTAGTGATTTTAAAAGAAGACAGTTTTGGAGAAGTATGAAAAACTAAAAAGTGAGCCGAAATTGAGCCACTGCACTCCAGCCTGTGTCACAGAGTGAGGCTCTGACTCAAAAAAAAAAAAAAAAAGAAGTTGTCTGGTATAAAATAAAAGATTATGAGACATACAAAGAAGCAAGAAAATGTGACCAATGGTAAATAAAAGTAAAGGAAATAGTCAAATAAGCAAACTCAAAGATGCCCCAAATGTTGGAATTATTATTAAACAGTAAGTTTAGGCTGGGCATGGTGGCTCACGTCTGTAATCCCAGCACTTTGGGAGGCCAAGGTGGGTGGATTGCTAGAGGTCAGGAGTTCAAGACCAGCCTGGCCAACATGGTGAAACCCCGTCTCTACCAAAAATACAAAAATTAGCTGGGCATAGTGACGCGTGCCTGTAATCCCAGCTACTCGGGAGGCTGAGGCAGGAGAATTGCTTGAACCTGGGAGGCAGAGATTGTGGTGAGCCGAGATCACGCCACTGTACTCCATCCTGGGCAACAGAGCGAGACTCCATCTCAAAAAAAATAGTAACTTTAAAATAATTATGATAGGCTGGGTGCGGTGGCTCACACCTGTAATTCCAGAACTCTGGGAGGCCAAGGCAGGTAGATCACCTGAGGTAAGGAGTTTGAGACCAGCCTGGCCAACATGGTGAAACACCATCTCTATTAAAATACAAAAATTAGCCAGGCATGGTGGTGTGCACCTGTAATCCCAGCTACTCAGGAGGCTGAGGCAGTAGAATCACTTGAACCCGGGAGGCAGAGGTTGCAGTGAGCCGAGATTGTGCCACTGCACTCCATCCAGCCTGGGCGACAGAGTGAGATTCCGTCTCAAAAAAAAAAATTATGATAAAAATATTAAATGATCTAGTAGAAAAGACAGACAGTATGTATGAAGTGATGAGACATTTCAGCATAGTAATAGGAACTACAGAAAAGAAATACTGGAAAGGAAAAATATATTCAAAATCAATAATTAATTAGATGGACTTAGCAGAAGGACTGATAAACCTGAGGACAGATCAATAGAAAATATCCAAACTGAAACAGAGAAAAAGAGGGGGAAGGGGATACAACAGCATGTCTAAGTTCTGTGGGACAATTTCAAATGGTTTAAGATAATGTGTCATTGGAGTCCAAGAAGGAGAGGAGAGAGAATGAAACAGAAGAATTATTTTAAAAGGAAATGGCCAGAACTTTGCACAAGTAAAGAAAGACATCAACCAAACAAAACCAAGAAGTTCAGTGAAGCCCAAGCGGGATAAAAATATACTAGAGGATTCACCTAATTAGGTTATAATGTAGTTTAAATGACTACTTGAAAGAAATTATGCCGGTTCTTATTAATACATGGAGTTAGGATCAAATCCATCTGTTGTCTATAGAGTCTGTTCCTAAAGAAACCATGGAGGTAAGTTTTAATTTTACATCCTACCTATTAAAGAATTTAGCCTTGCCCAAAGACAGGTGCCCTCTGCTCCTGAGAGGTAATCTATGTCATACTTGATAGGAGTGTCTTTCTGGGCAGGGTTGGCCAACCAGAAAGACCAACCATGTGATTTAGGATGGGGACTTTGGGTCACCCAGTATCAGTCTGAATCCAACCTGGAGACTGAGCTCAACTATGTGGGCAATCCATCAATCAAACATGCCTATTTAATGAAGTCCTAATTTGAAAATCTGGACACTGAAGCACAAGTGAGCTTCCCTGGATGGCAACAGTCCATGCATACTGTCACATATTGATACTGAGAGTAACACCTCCTGACTTAATGGGGAGCGAATACCAGATGCTCCAACATTTGAAACCCTCTTGAACTTGGTTCTATGGGCTCCTTGCCTTGATTTTAATCTGTATCCTTTCCTTGAAATAAACTGTAACCATGAACATAATAGCTCTTAGCAGTGAGTTCTCCTAGCATCTTTTTAGCAAGTTATCGAAACTTTGGGAACCTCCCCAGACCCCAAAGACTTGCAGTTGGTGTCAGAAGTGAAAGTGGTCTTATGGAAGACTGTGTCCTCAAACTTTGCAGTTTAGCTAACTCAGAGAGGATCTTCATAAAAGTTTTAGGTTCATTTAATGATGAAAGCTAGCTGAAAGTTCAGGCTTGGCCGGGTGTGGTGGCTCATGCCTGTACTCTGAACACTTTGGGATGTCAAGGCAGGCAGATTGCTTGAGTCCAGGAGTTTGAGACTAGCCTAGGCAACATAAGGAAACCCTGCTTCTACTAAAAAAAAAAAAAAAAAAAAAAAAATAATAGAAAAATTAGCCAGCGTGGTGGTGCATGATTGTAGTCCCAGCTAGTCAGGAGGCTGAGGTGGGAGGAAAGCTCAAGCCCAGGAACCAGAGGTTGCAGTGAGCGGAGATCACACCACTGCACTCCAGCCAGGGTAACAGAGCAAGACCCCTGTCTCAATAAATAAATTAATTAATTAATAATTCAGGTGTAATAGAAATGTATGGATCCTCTTATTATTTGTTTAACCATGTGTTTGAAGACGCTCTTTGGGGAATATTGCTGATGTAGTAAAGTTATATTCTCCAAGCTAAATCCAACACTGTGGGTCAGCCTAAATCAGAACAGGAGACTTAATTTAACAAGCTGAATAAGCTACATTACTATACTGTACATCTCCATCTCATATTTTATAAAACTCTTTTAACGTATGAAAAAATAATTGCTTCTGGTCCAACAACTACAAATAATCCCCACAAAAGAACCGTTTTGTTTTGTATTTCTGAGACAATCTTGCTCTGTCACCCAGGCTGGAGTACAGTGGCGCAATCTCAGCTCACTACAACCTCCATCTCCCAGGTTCAAGTGATTCTCATGCCTCAGCTTCCTGAGTAGCTGGGATTACAGGTGTGTGCTACCACAACCAGCTAAATGTTTTATTTTTGGTAGAGATGGGGTTTTACCATGTTGGCCAGGATAGTCTCAAACTCCTGATCTCAAGTGATCTGCTTGCCTCAGCCTCCCAGAGTGCTGGGATTACAGACGTGAGCCACTGTGCCTGGCCACAAAACAAATGTTATGGAAACCTCACCACCAGTCAACCTTTTATAGCAAATACATTATTTGACTTTAAACATTCAGCCAATTATTATGTGGTAACTATGAAAACAACTATGATTTTAATGTCCCCTCCAAAACTCATGTTGAAATTTAATTGCCATTGTGATAGTATTAAGAGGTGGGACCTTTAAGAGATGATTAGGCCAGGTGGGCATAGTCCTCATGACTATGTGGGAGTGCACTCACACAATGTCATAATTGTGGGATTAATACCATAACTGTAGGAATGGGTTCCTGATTAAAGGATGAGTTCAGCCAGATTTCCTCTCTGTCGTATGTGCTCACCTGCACTATGTTATGACACAGCAAGAACGCCCTCACCAGATGCCAAGCAGATGTTAGTACTACCATGCCCTTGGACTTCCCAGCCTCCAGAACTATAAGCCAAATAAATTTATTTTCTTTATAAAGTATCAATCTGTGGTATTCTGTTATAGCAGCAGAAAATGAACTAAGACATTCTTCAAATAAAAACTAATCCGGAAATAAGAGATTTTTCCGCTGTGGTTAGAAACTGAAATTCCCTGAAGAATATTTCCTTAGAAATCGGCTTTGTTATCCCACTAAGTTTTATAGTTGAAAAATATTCTTAAATCTAAAGGTATTAACAGAAATTCAACTTAAAAATTGCTGAATATAGCTTCTGGTTCCAGGTGCTTTGGGAGCCATGGCTTAAGGTGCAGACATGGCCAAGTCCAAGAACCACACCACACACAACCATTCCCGAAAATGGCACAGAAATGGTATTAAGAAACCCCAGTCAAGCCGGGTGTGGTGGCTTACACCCATAATCCCAGCACTTAGGGAGGCCGAGGCGGGTGGATCATGAGGTCAAGAGATTGAGACCAACCTGGCCAACATGGTGAAACCCCACCTCTACTAAAAATATAAAAATTAGCGGGGCATGATGGCGCGCGTCTGTAGTCCCAGCTACTCGGGAAGCTGCAGCAGGAGAATTGCTTGAAACCAGGAGGCAGAGGCTGCAGTGAGCCAAGATTGCACCACTGCACTCCAGCCTGGCAACAGAGCAAGACTCTGTCTCAAAAAGAAAAGAAAAGAAAAGAAAAGAAAAGAAAAGAAAAGAAAAGAAAGAAAAGAAACCCCAATCACAAAGATACGACTCTCTTAAGGGGGTGGACCCCAAGTTCCTGAGGAACAGGTGCACTGCCAAGAAGCAAAACAAGAAGGGCCTAAAGAAGATGCAGGCCGACAATGCCAAGGCCATCAGTCCACGTGGTGAGGCTACAAAGGCCCTTGTAAAGGAGGTTAAGCCCAAGATCCCAAAGGGTGTCAGCAGTAAGCTCCATCGACTTGCCTACATTGCCCACCCCAAGCTTGGGAAGCGTGCTTGTGCCCGCACTGCCAAGGGGCTTGGGCTGTGCCAGCCAAAGGACAAGGCCAAGGATCAAACCAAGGCCCAGGCTGCAACTCCAGCTTCAGTTCCAGCTCAGGTTCGCAAAGGTGCTCAGGCCCCTACAAAGGCTTCAGAGTAGGTATCTGTCTGCCAACGTGAGGACACAAGGACTGGTGCAACCTGCCCAGGCTGCCATCTGCATGGGGCTGGGGTCCTCACCTCCTGTGCTATTTGTACAAATATACCTGAGGTAGGAAAGAAAAAAAATTGCTAAATACAGGCATCACAAACTAACAAATGAGGACTTTGAATTAGAAGAAAAGAAAAACTGAGTTTCTGCCCCAACCCTATTATTATTAATTAGCTATTTCAACTTGAATAAAGCACTTTACCTCTCTGAGCTTCAATTGCTCAAGTATATAAAGTTTTTAGACATTGGATGGTAAGATTCATTCTAGCCTGGCGCGGTGGCTCACGCCTGTAATCCCAGCACTTTGAGAGGCCGAGGCAGGTGGATTACCTGAGGTCAGGGGTTCAAGACCAGCCTCACCAACATGGTGAAACTCCACCTCTACTAAAAATACAAAATTAGCCGGACGTGGTGGCACATGCCTGTTATCCCAGCTACTCGGGAGTCTGAGGCAGGAGAATTGCTTGAACCTGGGAGGCAGAGGTTGCAGTGAGCCGAGACTGCGACATTGCACTCCAACCTGGGCAACAAGAGCGAAACTCCGTCTCAAAGAAAAAAAAAAAAGAAAGATTAATTCTAACTCTTAGATTTCTATAATATTAACTTTAACTTGTAAAGTTTAATTCTTTTCTCCAAATTTTGTTACGTTAAATGTGCTGCTACATTTCCAAGTTGAGGGTATGACACAATGAAAATTCCTCATTCGAATCTAACTTAATTTTACTCTGTGGATTTCTTGTGATGTATTTTTTTATAAAAATTAGAAACATAGGGGGCCGGGTGTGGTGGCTCACACCCATAATCCCAGCACTTTGGGAGGCCGAGGCGGGCAGATCACGAGGTTAAGAGATCAAGACCATCCCGGCCAACTTGGTGAAACCCTGTCTCTACTAAAAATACAAAAATTAGCCGGGCGTGGTGGTGGGCGCCTGTAATCCCAGCTACTCAGGAGGCTGAGGCAGGAGATTCGCTGTAATCCGGGAGGCAGAGGTTGCAGTGAGCCAAGATGGCACCACTGCATTCCAACCTGGTGAAAGAGCAAGACTCCGTCTCAAAGAAAAAAAAAAAAAAATTAGAAACATGGCCGGGTGCGGTGGCTCACGCCTGCAAACCCAGCACTTTGGGAGGCCAGGGCAGGCAGATCACTTGAGGTCAAGAGTTCAAAACCAGTCTGGCCAACATGGTGAAACTCCATCTCTACCAAAAAATACAAAAATTGACCAGGCATGGTCGAGTGCACCATGTAGTAGTCATTGTTGTCGTCGTCGTCCCAGCTACTTAGGAGACTGCAGCAGGAGGATTGCTTGAACCCAGGAGGCAGAGGTTGCAGTGAGCCAATATCATGCCACTGCTCTCCAGCCTGGGCAACAGAGCGAGACTCCCTCTCCAAAGAAAAAAAAAAGAAAAGAAAAGAAACATACTATCACATTGCGGATTAAGGAAAGAAACAAAAAAAATCAGAAACAAGTTAAATCACTAAGCTCAACTATCAAAAATCAGAAATCTCTCCAAAAAAATCTTAAAATCTCCATCTATCAATAAAAACTTTTTTAATTATTAAATTTGATATACCTCCAAGAAGAGGGATACTATACTGAATTTTAGGGATAATAGGAAGCCCAGGGTGAATTTCAGGCAGATACAGTCATGTGATCTGATTTACATTGCTCAAGATCCCTATTGTTCTGTGGAAAATAGGCATAACAAACAAAAATGGAAACTGGGAGACCAATTAACAGGTAGCTGAAAAAGTCTAGAATAATGACTTGGACTAGGATAACAGCAATAGAAATGTTAAGAAATGGTTTGATTCAAACAAGCAAACAAAATGATACATATAGACAGTAAATGAAATAGGAGAAAAAAACAGTAATGTGAGAAAGAATGATTTAGTTGGGGAGGATACTATTTTTTTTTTTTTTTTTTGAGACGGAGTCTTGCTCTGTCACCCAGCCTGGAGTGCAGTGGCCCAATCTCGGCTCACTGCAAGCTCCGCCTCCCGGGTTCACGCCATTCTCCTGCCTCAGCCTCCTGAGTAGCTGGGACTACAGGCGCCGGCCACCACGCCTGACTAATTTTTCTGTATTTTTAGTAGAGATGGGGTTTCACCGTGTTAGCCAGGATGGTCTCGATCTCCTGACCTTGTGATCCACCCGCCTCGGCCTCCCAAAGTGCTGGGATTACAGGCATGAGCCACCGTGCCCGGCGAGGATACTATTTTTAATAGGGTAGTGAGGGGAAAAAAAAAAAATTGGAGCCACAACCTGGACATAAAAAAGAGTGAGCCATGGGAAAAGTGAAGAGGAGAGTCTTCCCAAGCTTCGTCACACGTTTAAAAATAGGTGAGCCTGGCCAGGCACGGGGCCTCACACCTATAATCCCAGCACTTTGGGAGGCTGAGGTGGGAGGATCACAAGGTCAGGAGTTCGAGACCAGCCTGATCAACATGGTGAAACTCCGTCTCTACTAAAAATAAAAAATTAGCCAGGCATGGTGGTGCTCGCCTATAACCCCAGCTACTCAGGAGGCTGAGGCAGGAGAATAGCTTGAACTCGGGAGGCGGAGGCTGCAGTGAGCCAAGATCATGCCACTACACTCCAGCCTGGGCAACAGAGCGAGACTCTGTCTCAAAAAAAAAAAAAAAAAAAGATAGGTGAGCCTAACCTGGCGCCTCCTCCTCCTCCTCCTCCTCCTCCTCCTCCTCCTCCTCCTCCTCCTTCTTCTTCTTCTTCTTTTTCTTCTTCTTTTTTTGAGACAGAGTCTTGCTCTGTTGCCCCGGCTGGAGTGCAGTAGCATGATCTCAGCTCACTGCAACCTCCACCTTCCAGCTCAAGTGATCCTCCCACCTCAGTCTCCCAAGTAGCTGGGACTATAGGTGCATGCCACCATGTCTGGCTAATTTTTGTATTTTTTGTAGAGACGGGGTTTCACCATGTTGCCCACGCTGGTCTTGAACTTCTGGGTGCAAGAGATCCACCGACCTCAGCTTCCCAAAGCGCTGGGACTACAGGCATGAGCCACTGCACCTGGCCCCCACTCCATTCTTCAGCCTCCATATTACTCTGTTAAAACGATTATCCACTGTACAAGTACTATAAGCACATTAATAAAGGCCTTAATTCTATTTTGACAAAAGGCAATGGTTGCACTGTAGCTTAATATCCACTAGTAGTCATTATTCCTTCTTCAGCCCTTAGGAGCAACATTCTACACATAAGTGACTCACAACCAGGGAATCCAACCAAGACAATTTTCTATGTCTGCATATGTGTATCACTGTATGTATGTGGGAGGGGGACAAGGAAAGGGGATATAGTCACAGCAAGAGATCCCTATTGAAAGACATTTTGCTGACCAAGAAGTTTTCAATCTAACTCAGAATCCCAACAGTAGTACTGCTTTGTGGAGATAATTACTGAACTTTGATCTACTTCATTGTTCATTCATTTGACATGAATCATTAAATAAACTTTGACATCACCCCAATTCCAACATGACAGATAACAGTAAAGCTTCTGTGTTAAATGTTATGGTATACACCTGCATTTAACATGGCTTAAGGTAGAAAAAAGATAAAACTGAGTTGCAACTGAGAAACCCTCAATAGTGAATAATAAAAAATAATGAAAAACTGACATGAATACTTCTGGAATTTTCCCCCAAACTCCATCAATTTCTATGACTAAAAAAGTCTTACTTTCACATGACATCAACATGTGGATTAAATTCGTAGTTTTATATAACAGTGATAGCAGGAGAAAGAACCATGTAGCAGCAAGCAAATATCAGACTTCCCTCTTATAAACTGTGTGATTTTTTTTTTTTTTTTTTGAGATGTTGTCTTGCTCTGTCGCCCAGGCTGGAGTACAGTGGCATGATCTCTGCTCATTGCAACCTCCACCTCCCAGGTTCAAGCCGATTCTCCTGCCTCAGCCTCCCGAGTAGCCAGGATTACAGGTGCTCGCCACCACACCCAGCTGATTTTTTTATTTTTAGTAGAGGCAGGGTTTCACCATGTTGGCCAGGTTGGTCTCGAACTCCTGACCTCAGGTAATCCACCCACCTCGGCCTCCCAAAGTGCTGGGATTACAGGCATGAGCCATACTGCCTGGCCAACTGTGTGATTTTTAAAGCAAGTTACTTGATCTCCCTTTGTCTTTAGTTTTCTGCTCTGTAAAACACAGATAATATAGTGTTTTCAGAGTTAAATAAAATTATATAATAAAATGCTTAGCATATAATAGAGATTTTAAAAGTTTCCATCCAATTATTTTTCCTTTTAAAAAATGTTAACATCACCCTGCCTTGACCATTGTTGAAACAAGCATCAATATATGTTACTACCATTAACTGTGCACAGTGGCATGCACCTGTACTCCCACCTACTCTGGAGGCTGAGGCAGAGGGATCCCTTGAGCCTATCATGTCAAGGCTATACTGCACTACGATTGTCTCTGCAAATAGCCATTGTACCCCAGCCTGGACAACAGAGCAAGACCTCATTAAAAAAAACAAAACAAACAAACAAAAAAACCCACCTTAGGCCAGGCGCAGTGGCTTACGCCTATAATCCCAGCACTTTAATAGGCCGAGGTGGGTGGATCACTTGAGGTCAGCAATTCGAGACCAGCCTGGCCAACATGGTGAAACACTGTCTCTACCAAAAATACAAAAATTAGCCAGGTGTGCTGGCAGGCGCCTGTAATCCCAGCTACTTGGGAGGATGAGACAGGAGAATCACTTGAACCTGGGAGGCAGAGGTTGCAGTGAGCCGAGATCATGCCATTGCACTCCAGCCTGGGCAACACAGTGAGACACAGTCTCAAAAAAAAAAAAAAGCCAACTTATTATCAATAAGCACATGAAAAGATACTCAATATCACTAGTCAACCTACTAGAATGGCTATAACTGGAAAAAAAGAAAAAAAGGAAAACAACAAGTGGTGGCAAGGATGTAGAAAAAGCGGAACCCTGATACTTTGCTGCTAAGGGAATGTAAAATGGTACAGCCACTTTGGAAAACACTTTAGTGTTTCTTCAAAAAATTAAATATGGAATTACAACAACCCAGCAATTCCACTCCTAGATATATATCCAAAAGAACTGAAAATAGGAGTACACTAATACTCATAGCAGCATTGTTTATAATAGCCAAAAGGTGAAAACAAATGCAGTATCCATCAATGAATCAATACACAAAATGTGGTACATTAAATATGATTCAGTCATAAAAATGATACATTCCACAACACGTATGAACTTTGAAAACATTACACTAAGTGAAATAAGTCAGACACAAAAGGCTAAATACTACACGATTCCAATTACACGAAAGATCTAGAATAGGTAAATTCACAGAGACAAAAAGTAGAGGCTGGGCACAGGGGCTCACGCCTGTAATCCGAACACTTTGGGAGGCCAAGGCAGGTGGATCAAGACCATCCTGGCCAACATGGTGAAACCCTGTCTCTATTAAAAATACAAAAATTAGCTGGACGTGGTGGCATATGCCTGTAGTCCCAGCTACTCAGGAGGCTGAGGCAGAATTGCTTGAACCTGGGAGGCAGAGGTTGCAGTGAGCTGAGATCTTGCCACTACATTCCAGCCTCCATCTCAAAAAAAAAAAAAAAAAAAGTAGATTAGTGGTTACCAAGGGCTGAGTCGAGAAGAGAATGAATAGTCACTGCTTAACAGCTACAGAGTTTGTTTGGGATGGTTAAAAAATACAAAAAATACAAAAATACAAAAATTAGCTGGGCATAGTGGTGCATGCCTGTAATCCCAGCTACTCAGGAGGAGGAGGCACAAGAATTGCTTGAACCCAGGGGGAGGAAGTTGCAGTGAGCTGAGATTGCGCCACTGCACTCCAGCCTGGGTGACAGAGCGAGACTGCATTTCAAAAAAAAAAAAAAAAGGGGGCATTAGAAAGTCATCGTCTTGACCGAAATCTTCACATTGTTTCCCATTTTCAACAAACTTAATTCTAGAACCTTGCAGGTTTGACAATTAGCAAAAATTAGTAGTTTACAGAAATTTAAACATAGGGGAAACTAGGTGCAGGGTTTAAGGGATTTCTCTGTACTACAGTTACAAATTTTCTGTAAATTGGTAACTTCGGGATTTTTCTATAAACTTTCTAAAAAAGTTTATTAATAAAAAAGAGACATATTATTGAATCTCAAAAGTGTTATGCTAAATAAAAGAAGCCAGAATCAAAAGGCTATATACACTGTGTGATGCCAATTTATATGGCATTTTGGGAAAGGCCAAACTACAGGGATAAAAAACAAATGAGCTATTGCCAGGGAGTGAGGGGTGGGCAGAAGGGATTTACTTCAAAAGGGCATAATTATGGAATTTTTGGAGTGATGGAAATATTCTATATCTTGTATCTTAATTGTGGTGGTGGCAGTTACACAACTGTCACTGTTTTTTGTAATTCATCTGTTTTAGCAGAACTATACAGAACTTTACACCTAAAACAGATGAATTTTACTAAGTGTAAATTACACCTTAATAAGTATGACTCTTCAAAAAGAATCTTTAACAATTGTAGTATCATGTCATACATTTCAATACACACAGAATTCTAGCCTGATAAACGTCTTTATGAGATCTAGTCAGATGAAACTAGGCTATTCAAGCCGGGCACGGTGGCTCATGCCTGCCATCCCAGCACTTTGGGAGGCAGATGTGGGCGGATCACTTCAGGTCAGGAGTTTAAGACCAGCCTGGCCAACATGGTGAAATCCCGTCTCTACTAAAAACCCAAAAATTAGCCAGATGTGGTGGCGGACGCCTGTAATCCCAGCTACTCAGGAAGCTGAGACAAGAAAATCGCTTGAACCTGCGAGGAGGAGGTTGCAGTGAGCCAAGATCGTGCCACTGCACTCCAGCCTGGGTTACAGAGCGATATTCTATCTAAAAAATAAAAATAAAAAATAAGCCTTGAAAACCCTTCCCTAGGCCGGGCGCGGTGGCTCACGCCTGTAATCCCAGCACTTCAGGAGGCTGAGGCAGGTGGATCATGAGGTCAAGAGATTGAGACCATCCTAGCCAACATGGTGAAACCCCATCTCTACTAAAAATACAAAAATTAGCCGAGCGTGGTGACGTGTGCCTGTAATCCCAGCTACTTGGGAGGCTGTGGCAGGAGAATCACTTGAGCCTGGGAGGCAGAAGGTGCAGTGAGCCAAGATTGGTCACTGCACTCCAGCCTGGTGACAGAACGTGACTCCGTCTCAAAAAAAAAAAAAATAGAAAGAATAAAAAAGAAAACCCTTCCCTAAACCTACGTTTTCTGTTCCCTTAGCTAAGTTTTCCCTTAAGTTGTTCTCTGTGCATTGAAATAACACTATCCTTAACACCTCATCATCTTCTTCTTCCTATAGTAAGGATTTACAATCTAAACTCTTTACTCAAAAATCTTGTCTAATTAACTCTTATCTATTTTCCATTTGACTATATTATCCCTACATCTTTTCTTTCCCGTAACAATTTTTTTTAAATAACTGAAGTACTTTTTGCTCCATGGATTGTAGTTAGTTGGTCTCTCCTAGTTGGAATATAAACTTCCCAAAGGCAGGAAGTAACCATTCTTTATTATACACTCCAGAAATCTGGTTTGTACTATGTATCTAAACACTCAAATGCCATATGAAGAGATGCAATGAAAAGAATACTGGGGCCGGGGGCGGTGGCCCACACCTGTAATCCCAGCACTTTGGGAGGCAGAGGTGGGCAGATTGCCTGAGGTCAGGAGTTCATGACCAGCCTGGCCAACATGGTGAAACCCCATGTCTACTAAAAATACAAAAATTATCCGGGCGTGGTGGCATGCACCTGTAATCCCAGCTACTCAGGAGGCTGAGGCAAGAGAATCGCTTGAACCCAGGAGGCGGAGGTTGCAGTGAGCTGAGATTGCGCCATTGTACTCCAGCCTGGGCGACAAGAGTGAGACTTCATCTACAGGAAAAAAAAAGAAAGAAGAAAAGAAAAGAAAAGAATACTGGGGTGGACGTGGTGGCTTATGCCTGTAATCTTAGCACTTTAGGAGGCCAAGGTGGGCCCAGGGGTTCAAGACCAGCCTGGACAATGTGGCAAAACCCCTTCTCTACAAAAAACACAAAAATTAGCCAGGCATGGTGGCACGTGCTTGTAGTCCCAGCTACTTGGGTGGCTAAGGTGGGAGAATCACCCAAGTGTGGGAGGCAGAGGTTTCAGTGGGCTGAGATGGAGCCACTGCACTCCAGCCTGAGCGACACAGAGAGACCCTCCCTCAAAAAAAAAAAAAAAAAAAAAAAAACACAACACTGGGCCTAGCATTGTAAGACCTGAACTCAAGCAATGCTTCTAATTTGTTATGCTAAGTAAGTCATAACATCTTTGGGCCTCAGCAAAATGAGAATACTTGCTGTATTTACTTCACAGGTAATAAGGTCTTGGAGGGAAAACAGTGTTAGCTAAGCTATAACCATCAGTCCATACAAGTGTAAAGATGTATTATTGTCAGTCATAGTTATCTTGTCTAAAATTAGCCACTAGTGTTTTTTTGTTTGTTTGTTTGTTTTTTTTTTTTTTTTGAGACGGAGTCTCGCTTTGTCGCCCAGGCTGGAGTGCAGTGGCGCAATCTCGGCTCACTGCAAGCTCCGCCTCCCGGGTTCACGCCATTCTCCTGCCTCAGCCTCTGCGAGTAGCTGGGACTACAGGCGCCCGCCACCACGCCCGGCTAATTTTTTTTTTTTTGTATTTTTAGTAGAGACGGGGTTTCACCGTGGTCTCGATCTCCTGACCTCATGATCCGCCCGCCTCGGCCTCCCAAAGTGCTGGGATTACAAGCATGAGCCACCGCGCCCGGCCTTCCACTAGTGTTTTTTAACCAAACTCAGTGCACAGCAAATTAAGTGCACCAACATTGCACATCAGTCATATCAATAATGTAACTGTTACACTGTAATACTAACAGAAAGCCTTATGTTTGACAGTAAGCATGTTCATTATACACTATCTTAATGCAGTCTCAAGGTTAAAAGATAAATACTTGCTGCTAAGCCAACAATAACTGTCTTCAAATCTATTAAAAGAGGATTTATAAATCCCATTTGTTTTTGTACCCAAATGGCTAAGTTTAAAATTTTAAGAAATCCAAGAAGTAGTTTAAAATTGTATAAATCTCCTTTTAACTTTCTAAAATGTCCATATGCACTCTCTCATTGTCTTTTAAATCCATTACGTTAGAAAAACAGACTGCAGGCCGAGTGCAGTGGCTCATGCCTGTAATTCCAGCACTTTGGGAGGCCAAGATGGGAGGATTGCTTGAGGCCAGGAGTTCAAGACCAGCCTGGTCAACATAGTGAGACACCATCTCTATTAAAAAAAAAAAAGAAGAAGAAGAAAAAAAGAAATAACATACTGCAGAAAAAAAAAAGGATACAAAGTGTACGTAAATGAACAAAATAAAGATAACAAAAATATGACTCCACTACAGAGGCAGAGAAAACAAAGACATTTCTTCTCATCTCAACCATAATCCTATGAACAACGTGAAAGATGCTTACAGCAATATTTGCAAGTATGACCATAATTCTCATCAAAAGAACATCATATATAAGTACCATCAAAATGATTACAAATTATAAATTACCAGTGATAATTTTCTCATTGGAGTCCCTTTTCCTTTTTCAAGCAGGGAACCAAGACAGAATAGCCTCTAGATCTTTTTTGTGGTTGTTGTTGTTCTTTGAGACAGTGTCTCACTCTGTCACCCAGGCTGGAGTGCAGTGGTGATCATAGCTCACGGCAGCCTCAAACTCCTAGGCTCAAGAGAGCCTCCTGTTGGCCGGGCATGGTGGCTCATGCCTGTAATCCCAACACTTTGGGAGGCGGAGGAGGGCAGATCACAAGGTCAGGAGATTGAGACCATCCTGGTTAACACTGTGAGACCCCGTCTCTACTAAAAAAAAATACAAAAAATTAGGTGGGTGTGGTGGCAGGTGCCTGTAGTCCCAGCTACTCAGGGGCTGAGGCAGGAGGATGGCGTGAACCTGGGAGGCCGAGCTTGCAGTGAGCCAAGATCATGCCACTGCACTCCAGCCTTGGCGACAGAGCGAGACTCTATCTCAAAGAAAAAAGAAAAAAAGAGATCCTCCTGCCTCGATCATCCAAAGCACTGGACTATGGGCATGTACTAACGCACCCAGCCTCTAGATCTATACTGTCCAATATGGTAGTTACTAGTTACATGGAGCTATTAAGTGCCTGAAATGTGGCTGTTCCAAATTGAGATGTACCAAGTGTAAAACCTACACCAGATTTAAAAGATTTAGGGGAAAAAATTAATGTAAAATCTCCTACCTATGTGACTCCCATTTTTGGCTCACATATTTCTAATGTACAGCACTGCTTTATATATGTAGTCGAATTCTGAATAAGGAAAATGGATGCCAGAAGTATTAAGCAGTTTGCTCAATATCTCACTGCTTGATAGAAGCAGAGCAGGGCCTAGAACCTGATCACGTTTATCCATCCTGCCCTTATGAATAGAAGGAATTAATCATTTAAGACTCAACTTGAGCATCCTCTTCCTCCTCAAACCTACTCATTCCTTTTCCATCTCCCAGCCCAGGTGACCATATCCTATTTAGCCTGCCCTTATAATTATACTGTTATAAATGTATGTTTGTCTTCCAAATGGATGAGAACTTCCTAAGAGCAAGCACTGTTTCATTCATTTTTCTTATCCCTGGGAACCTTTGAAGTGCCAGGCACTCTTTCAGGCCCTCCGGCACTCTCAGAGCTTTGAGAGGGTTCATTTTTAGCCCTATGCAGGTACAACTACTAAAACGAAATCACCAACAATGTGATGCACCACCAAAAACATCCACCTTTATCATTTGCCTGTCTTAAATTATTTTCGGAATATGCTTAATTAATACAATGCATAGGCCAGGCATAGTGGCTCACACCTGTAATCCCAGTACTTTGGGAGGGCGAGGCGGGCAGATCACTTGAGGTCAGGAGTTCAAGACCAGCTTGGCCAACATGGTGAAACCCCGTCTCTACCAAAATACAAAACTTAGCTGGGTGTGGTGGTGTGCACCTGTAATCCCAGCTACTTGGGAGGCTGAGGCAGGAGGATTGCTTGAACCCAGAAGGCAGAAGTTTCAGTGAGCTGAGATCACACCACCGCACTCCAGCCTGGGTGACGGAGTGAGACTGTCTCAAAAAAGAAAAAAGGGCCGGGCGAGGTGGCTCAAGCCTGTAATCCCAGCACTTTGGAAGGCCGAGGTGGGCAGATCACAAGATCAAGAGCTCAAGACCATCCTGGCCAACCAACATGGTGAAACCCCGTCTCTACTAAAAATACAAAAATTAGCTGGGCATAGTGGCACACGCCTGTAGTCCCAGCTCCTCGGGAGGCTGAGGCAGGAGAGCTACTTGAACCCAGCAGGTGGAGGTTGCAGTGAGCCAAGATCACGCCACTGCACTCCAGCCTGGTCAACAGAGCGAGACTCTATCTCAAAAAAAAAAAAAAAAAAAAGAAAGAAAAGGAATAATTCATGTTATCAAAGAAAGACAAGTTATAAAAAATGCTTTGCACTACTGCTGCTCTGATGCTCTATAAGAACTCTGAGTTCTTAGGAAATTCAACACTCTTTAGGTATAAGTTCACTTATTGAATGTGCTTACTTAAATGCAAAATCCTGTGCTAAAGAAAGAGTCCTGGACATGGGAATTAATGCAAGCAATCTTCAATTAATTGAAAATTTTAGAACTATTAAGTGCAGAAGAAACAAACTTAGTATACAGCTACTCATTACAAAAAGTTAGTTTTTAAAATTCCTCAATGCAAACATACCAACTTTTGTATTCTATAAAACAGAAAAAACTGCCAGGTGCAGTGGCTCAAGTCTTTAATCCCAGCACTTTGGGAGGCCAAGACAGGCAGATCACTTGAGGTCAGGAGTTTGAGACCAGCCTGGTCAACATAGTGAAAACCAGTCTCTATTGAAAAAAAACAAAAATGAGCCATGTGTGGTGGCATGTGCCTGTAATTCCAGCTACTCAGGAGGCTGAGGCAGGAGAATCGCTTGAACCCTGGAGGTGGAGGTGCAGTGAGCTATCGTGCCACTGCACTCCAGCCTAGGCGACACAGCGAGACTCCGTCTCGAAAAACAAAACAAACCAAAACAGAAAAAATTGTAAAACCTGTGATGAAAACATTAAAACATGTCATTTGCAAAGAAAACTGCAAGAAACACGCATATAAAACACAAAAAGCAAGACACTTTAATAAGAAAAAACCTGCTTTAGAATGTATTAATTTAGCCAAAATGTATGGAATTTATGGAAGAAACTCCGTATGTGCTTTATACCTACGTAAAATCACTTTTGAACTAAATTTGAGTTAACAAATAAAATCTCTCTATTCTCAGTTACATTGTTTTTCAGTATGTAACCACTGTCTTGATACTAAAGACTTGATACAAATATCTTATATAAAAATAAAATTTGTATACCTCAACTAGGGTCCTTTCGTCTAATTTGCTACTGTGAATAGGAGCACCATCCTGTCCAGATAAGGTTAGATCAAATTTAAAAAAAAAAAAAGCACCATTCTGCTGGGCATGGTAGACCAGCCTGGGTAACACAGTGAGACCCCATGTCAGTTAAAAAAAAAAAAAAAAGAGCACCAACCCCAACTACGGCAGAGCTGCTAAAGGAGTCTCTTGTGGAAACTTGAACCACAAGCCAAGGAGGCAAAGGTACAAAGTCTCTCCTGGAATTAGTTCCTGGACTTCTGTGCAGCCTTCCCCCTTTCTACTATGTCTTCACCATTCCCCTACAAATAGCTTTCTTCTTCTTGCATCTCTTATATTCTGTGGCCTTTGATGCTACAATATATTTTAAAATTTTCCCAACAGAGCTTTTCTGCCTGAAACCCACCACGAAAGATTTCAGGACATTTCTTTAATAACTAATCTTGTTCAAAGAGGGAGGCCTCCTTCGTTTCACTTAATTCAAACCCCCACTGTTCAAAATAAGAATATAATTATAACCTCAATTTCTATCAGGCCAGTATAGGAAAAGAACTACAACAGGCTCTCTCTTCCACGTTATCTCCGGACTTTTTTCCTTAGCTTCTCCTTCCTCATTTCCCTCCTCCCCCAAAAAATAATTCCACAGCTAGAGAATCCCGTTTTTAAAGCCAATAATTCAGTGAGGAAAATAAGTATGTGCCTTTTTCTTCAATTATTTATTATTCCTCCGTCACTCAGGAAGAGTTAAGATAGTATTTTTTAATCTGACCGCTCTCTCAGAAGGATGATGCGCTAAATACACACTGAAAGAACAGTCTTCCTAAAGCAAGTGGATTCGCGGCGCAAGGCAATGCGGTGGGAGTGGGAGGCCCGGGAAGAAGAAAAAGTATCCTTGGCCCCCAGAGCCAGAGATGGGACAGGAGGTGAAAGAAGGGGCCGTCACTGAGAAGTGCAACACACACACACTCGCCAGAACTAACAATCTGCCAAGAGAATAGGACCGGCCACTGAGGCTCCAGCCCGGTCCCGCGGGACAAGGCGGGGAAGGGGGGCCGGCGGGCCTGCCCTCCTTCTGTGGGACAAAACTAACTCCCTGGCGCACCTCCGCTCCCGACAAGAGGGGCCTGGTGGGGACGCGGACTCCTCGCACCTCCAGCGCAGCACTTGCGCACGGCCTGGGTGGAAACAAGGCCCGGAGGGAGGGGAGTCGGGCTGGGCAGCTTCAAGAGCACGGGATGGAGGGTCAGACGCGGGCACCCAAGGCACTGGGGGCCGCGACAAGAGACCCTTCCAGCCCGGGAACCCCGGGGCCCCTCTCCACCCTCGCAAAGCAGGATCCCGAATATCGTCCCCAGCCGCACCGACCGCTCCTCACCTCAAGCTGCCTGAGCCTCCGCCTCTACCACAACCTGAGCCGCCGAAGCCGCCACAGTCCGAGCCATTTTTCCCCTCAGCTGGCTCAGCCGCCGCCGAAAGCTTCGGCCGACTCCACAGCCAGCCAAGCGCATCACGTCACTTCCGGACAGGGAAGCACCGCCTTCCCCGCCCGGGCTTGTTGAGAATTGGCTGGCGCGGACTGCCTACCTGAGCTGCCGGGTGGGGCTTGGACGCTGCCCGGGTGGCGTGAGCAAGGGAGCTGGGGCGCTGGGGCGCACGGGCCCAGGGGACCAGGGTCTGGCTCTCTCCCGAGGAATGCTGAGCAGGCTCTGGACGCCTCTCCGTGCACACCCGAGACCTGGGGAGTGGAGCTCTCCGGACACCCCAGCTGGCCGCCCCTCGGGCCCCGCGTCCGAAGCCCAGCTAAACCGGGCCCGGGCACTGAAGTACCCTATTGTTCTCATCCCCTCTCCCGGGACTCCGCACCCTCCTTCATCTAGGCTGATGTTCCCAGATTTGTGTCTTGGCCCCTGGCGGCGCCGAGATTACTTTGTGATTGGAAGACTGAAAGGAACAGGCAAGACTTAAACCCGTCCACTCCAACCAGCATTTTCCGAGGCCTCACGGTGGGTCAGGTGGTATACGGTGGGTAATTAGTAGCCTATCACGTGGTTTCTGTAAAATGCTTGATAGCACGTAAAACGCTTTCAGGTCGGCGTCTCGTTTCATCCTCACAACAGCCGGGTAAGGAAGATATCCCCATGATAATAACTCACAGCCAGACGGCTCTTTCTACATTACAAAGTATTTTCACATGCAACCTCCATAATAATACATTCTTATTGAGAATTTAATGAGATTATGCGTGTAAAGCGTTTGGTCCTCACGTGTTAGATTTAAAAATTACGTAACCATGGGAAGAGATAGGAAAATTATCCCCATTTACAGATGGGGCTTCTGGGGCACAAAGATGTTAAGGGGAGAGGAACGATTCCATAGCGTCTTACAACAGATTGTCCTTTAAGCAGTAGGAGAAGGGGGTCTACACCATCCAGACGTTCACAATCTAATGTGGCAGACTGATTTAGGCTGCATTTCTCAGCCTAAACTAAAAATTATCAGCCTATATGTATATACGCATAATTAGAAGGCTCTAAGAGAAGTTGAACCTTCAGCAAATAATGGGAAAGGAAGAAATTGGCCTGATTTGGCAGGGACCGAGGTTGGCGAAAGGGGGCTAGGGCAATGGGGAATGTGGAGTGGATGAATCCCTCATAGCGCTGCAATAAACATGCCTGCACCTCCCCAGGGATGGCAAAATTGGATGGAGTTTCTATTCTATGGGGAATTCTAGAAGCAAATGTGTGATTATTTCTTATGGCTGTAGCTACCGACTCTTGTACACCCCCCCTTCCAACTCCTGTCTTTCCCCCAACCCCGCCCCTCCTCTATGCACACACACTTCCGGGCAGGCTACACACTCTAGAAGAATGTCCCTTAGAAATCAACTTAGTTCCGCAGCATTGTTCTGCTTTATCTTCCGATCAAAGGAGGAATTTCTAAAATTGGCAGCAGCTCTTTCACAAGATTAAAAAGGGTGGGGAAAGTGATTTATCTCAGGGTAGCTTCCTAGCTTCTGCTCCAGATCTGAGTGTGCCTTCAGGAAAGAACCAAGAGGCCTTGGGAGAACACTGAGTCTTCAGGAAAGAGTAACTATTTGTCTTTTCTTTTCTTTTCTTTTCTTTCTCTTTCTTTATTCCTCTCTCCCTCTCTCTCTTCCTTTCTTTTTTTTTTTTTTGATCCAGCGAGACAGACTGGATTTTTTTCTTCTAATTTTTTTTTCTTTTAAATGAAAATTATTTCCCCTGAGTCCCAGCAGCAGACGGCCCTGGTCCTTGAGTCACTTCCTTGTTGCAGTTCTGACTTCATTATTTTATTATAGCTTTTGAATGGCTGATACATGGTAGGCTGTGATCAACCAAAAGGTTCCCAATAAGGTGACGAGAAAGAAAAGGAGTTTGATGGTTTTCCAGATTCCAAAAAAATTAGCTTTCACAAGTTGCCAGGTGTCAAGAACCTGAACAGGTAGCCCTCTCTCAGCATATCTCATCTGTCAGCAATGGCTTGTGAAGATGCATGTGTAAACAGTGGAAACACAGACTTCTGGGAGACAGTACAAACTGGTGCTGCTGTCATTTGGAACCAACTAGAACATAGCTGGCAACCATTTCTCCTGTTTCCTTTTCTTCCACTGGCTTCACTTTTTTTTTTTTTTTTTTTGAGACGGAGTCTCACACTTGTTGTCCAGGCTGGAGTGCAATGGTGTGCTCTCAGCTCACCACAACCTCTGCCTCCCTGGTTCAAGGGATTCTTCTGCCTCAGCCTCCTAAGTAGCTGGGATTACAGGCATGTGCCACCAGCTAATTTTTGTATTTTTAGTAGAGACAGAGTTTCTCCATGTTGGTCAGGCTGGTCTCGAACACCCGACCTCAGGTGATCTGCCTGCCTAGGCCTCCCAAAGTGCTGGGATTACAGGCAGAGGCCTTACATTTTTAAGTGTTTCAATCCTAACTTCCCACAGAGAACTTCCCAGTACCACAAATATTCCCCAGCATCTTCCAGTACCACATGAGAAATGGGCAATCTTTTTTTTTTAACCACAGATAAAATATAGTGGCTTACAGTGGTTAGCATTTGCTAAGGCCCAGCCCTGTTCTTAGTGTTTTATGAGTATTATCTCATTGACTTCCTCCAACAACCTTCCTGAAAGATATAATTATTATATCCTAATTTTATAGCTGAGAAATTTGAGGAACAGAGAGGAGAGTAACTTGCCCAATGTCACACAGCTACTAAAGAGTAGAGCTGGGATCCAAAACTGGGTCTGACTGCACAACCCATGCTCTTTTAACCTCACAGTTCCCCCAGCGGGCCGAGATTTTAACATCTACAAAATGCTGTTAAGAAGTATAATAGTTAGGTTTTTATTTCCTTTCTCAATGTTATATCCCCATCTGAGTAGAAGGACTCTGCTGGGTATTATACCAAACTATCTATCTATCTATCTATTTATTTTTGTTTTTTTGAGACAATCTCACTCTGTTGCCTAGGCTGGAGTGCAGTGGCGCAATCTCTGCTCACTACAACCTCCATCTCCTGGGTTCAAACCTCCAGAGTAGCTGGGATTACAGGTGCACACCACCACACCTGGCTAATTTTTTGCACTTTTAGTAGAGACAGAGTTTCACCATATTGACCAGGCTGGTCTGGAACTCTTGGCCTCAAGCGATCCTCCCATCTCAACTTCCCCAAGTGCTGGGATTACAGGCATGAGCCACCGTGCCCAATTATTTAATTCTGATTATGATAAGCAGTTTGAAGGAAAACTATAGTGTTCTTTGATTTAGAATAGAAGGCAGGAAGGCCTTCCCTGAGAAAGTCACATTGAACTGAGATCCAAAGGATAAGTAGAAATTGAGGATGGGGGAAAGCATACCCGGCAGAGGGAACAGTGTGTGCAAAGACACTGAGAAAGGAGCATGGCTCAGCTGAGGAACTAAGAGGCCAGTGTTGTTGTTATACTGAGAAGAAGGAAGTATCTTTATTCAAAAAAATTTTTTTTTCTAGACACAGGGTGTCACCATGTAGCCCAGGCTAGTCACAAACTCCTGGCATCAAGCAATCCTCCCGCCTAGCCTCCCAAAGTGCTAGGATTATAGGTGTGAGCCACTGTGCCTGGCTAGAAGCATCTTAGGTACTATAGTGAGATGGGAAGATAATGCCAGGCCTGGGAGGCTGTATTAAGAATTTAGGTCTTTATCTTAAGAATGAAGAGAAAGATTTTAAGCCTTCAAGTGATCAGAGTTGCATTTTTGAAAGATTTCATAAAGCTAGGAGGAGAAAGCATTAGAAGGGTCTAGGGGATTTGAGTAGCCCAGTCTGGAGTTTATTGCAACTGTGTAGGGAAGTGATGATAGTGGCTTGAACTTTGGATAAGACACAATAAATATGTGGCTCACGCCTGTAATCCTAACACTTTGGGAGGCCGAGGCGGGTGGATCACCTTAGGTCAGGAGTTCAAGACCAGCCTGGCCAACATGGTGAAACCCCATCTCTACTAAAAATACAAAATTAGCCAGTCATGGTGGTGCATGCCTGTAATCCCAGCAACTCAGGAGACTGAGGCAGGAGAATCACTTGAACCCAGGAGGTGGAAGTTGCAGTGAGCCAATATCATGCCATCGCACTCCAGCCTAGGCAAAAAGAGCGAAACTCCATCTACGAAAAAAAAAAAAAGACACATTAAATGTGAAGTTGACTGAGCTAGGGTTCCTGGCCTTGGAGACAGTCCAGTAGGGGAGAGCAACTTAGAAATAAAAATAGTATATTGTGCTATGAGCACTACTAGAGGTAAACCCAAATAACCCTGGAAGCTCAGAGAAAAGATAGAGGGAAGATGGAAAATGTATTAGTTATCTATTGCTGCATATCAAACTACCCCAACATTTAGCAGCTTAAAGTAAAAGTAATAAATATTTACTAGATCACAGTTTCTGTGGGACAGGCATGTTGGCATGGCATAGGTGGGTGTTTCTGATTTAAGATTTCCCACAAGATTGCAGTCAAGCTGTCAGCTGCCAATCCCATCTGAGGGCTTGAATGGGGGGAGATCCACTTCCAAGTTCACTCATGTGGTTGTTAGAAGGCCTTGATCTCTCCCGACATAGGCAGCCCTCTCCCCAGGGCTTCCTCACAACATGGCCAGTGACATTCCGCAATGTAAGTGACCAAGAAAGAGAGCAAGAGAACTAAGAGTATGTGAGAGAAAGCACCCATGGAAAGAAGCCGCAGTCTTTTTGTAACCTAATCTCGGAAATGGTCTTATCACTTCTGCCATACTCTATTTATTAGAAGTGAGTCAATAAATTCAGTCCACGTTCAAGAAAAGAGAAATACACAAAGGTGATGAATACACAAAGGTGTGAATAGCAGGAGTTGGGGATCGTTGGGGTTCATTTTAGTGGCTGTCTACCACAGTAGGTTCCAGAGAGGAGGCAGTACATGAGTAGTTGTATTGAAGTTTTTCAGGAGCATTTCAGGAGGAAGGGCTTTCCAGGCAAAGCAAAGGATGTGTACAAAGATACAGAGATGTGGAGCAACTTCATGTGTTCAGGGTCTGCTGTTGGCCATTCTGTGACCAGGTGAGAGGAGGTTGGGGAGTATAATTGATTCAGCTGAGCAAATTTGAAGAGGAGGTAAAGTATCATTGGTTGAAAGATGATACATTTACTTCTTTGAATTCTACCAGTACACCTGCATCTTTATGAAAAATATATACATACAAATATATTCATTAAAGCATCATCTTCATATTAGCTTGCTAGGGCTGCCATAACAGAGGACCACAAACTGGGTGGCTTAAACAACAAATTTATTGTCTCAGAATGCTGGAGGCTAGAGAAGTCTGAGATCAAAATGCCAGCAGGATTGGTTCTTTCTTTTTTTATTTTTGATACAGAGTCTCACTCTGCCACCCAGGCTGGAGTGCAGTGGCACGATCTTGGCTCCCTGCAACCTCTGTCTCTTGGGTTCAAGCGATTCTCCTACCTTAGCCTCCCAAGTAGCTGGGACTACATGCACGCCACCACACCTGGCTAATTTTCATATTTTTAGTAGAGATGAGGTCTAACCATGTTGGCTAGGCTGGTCTCAAATTCCTGACCTTAAATGATCCGCCTGCCTTGGCCTCCCAAAGTGCTGGGATTACCGGTGTGAGCCACTGTGCCCGGCCTAAGATTGGTTCTTTCGGAGCACCCAACTTCTGAGGGTTGCCAGGGAAATAATTTGTTCCAGGTCTCTCTCCTTGACATGTAGATGGTCATTGTCTCCTGTCTTCATACCGTCTTCCCTCCTTAAATGTCTCTATCCAAATTTCTGCTTCTTTAAGGAGACCAGTCATATTGGATTAGGGCCCCCACTAATGATGTCATTTTATCTTAATTACTTTGTAAAGACCCTGCCTCTAAATGAGGTCACTTTCTGAGATATTAAGGGTTAGAAATTAATCATGAGTTTGGGGGGAGGGTATACAATTCTGCTCATATGTTCCATGAAAGGGTTATATATGCAAAGCAACCTGCAGACACAAAAGGAACCAAGAAACCAAAGAATAAGGAAGACAAATCTGGTTTGTTGGTATACAGTGTTTTATTAGGGAGCTTACGGACAAGAGTATGGTCTTTGGTGGCCACAAGACAGGTAGATCTTCACACCGCAAACCCCCTGATCCAGGGCTTATATTTTGAATCATACATGCTCTGGGAGAAATGTGTAGATGGTTATGGACCTCACAGCCTGTGATTTATGCAATGACATCAGGGGTGGTTTTGAAGGAAAGACAAAACTTACAGTGAATAGGTGTTTCTACATAAAGAGTAATAACTAGACATTTTGGAGATATTCCTGGACTGGGGGTTAGTCAGGAGTCACATGGCAGATTAGCATCTAAAATACAGTCACTCTTGTCCCCACACCATAAAAATCATGTGATGGGAAAAGAGTGAAAACAACTAAATGCTCATCAATAGGGAATGGGTAAATAGGTTATGGTATATCATAAAATGGAATACTATACAGCTGTTAAAAAAGATGTACTGATAAGATTTTCCATTATGGAATAATCTCCAGTATATTTTATTAAGGGAAAAGGGCAAGTTGCCAAGTAATCTATGGCATGCCAGTATTTATGTTAAAAAATGGAATGTGTTGTAATAGCATAGGATATCTCTGGAAAGATACATAAGAAACTGGTAATAGTGGCTACGTATATAAAAAGGAACTGGGAGCCTGAGGGTCAGCAATAGGAGGGAGCCTTTTTACTGTATACTTCTGTTGTACAGGTTGACTTTGTTACCATGGGCATGTATTACTTTCAAATTAAAAAAGAAAGAAGTAGGTGCAGCAAACCACCATGGCAAATGTATACCTGTGTAACAAACCTGCACGTTCTGCATATGTATCCCAGAACTTAAAGTAAAATGAAAAAAGAAGCATAAGAGAGCTTGGTAATTTTGGTATGAAGTATATTTAGTCTGCACAAAACTGAGGTTTGTGTCTATGTTTTTAAAGTTGATGTTGGCTGGGTGCCAGTGGCTCACGCCTATAATCACAGCACTTTGGGGGGCTGAAGCGGATCACAAGGTCAGGAGTTCGAGACCAGCCTGACCAACATGGTGAAACCCTGTTTCTACTAAAAATACTAAAATTAGCTGGGTGTGGTGGTACACACCTATAGTCCCAGCTACTCAGGAGGCTGAGGCAGGAGAATTGCTTGAACCCGGGAGGTGGAGGTTGCAGTGAGCCGAGATTGCACCATTGCACTCCAGCCTGGGTGGCAGAGCGAGACTCCATCTCCAAAAAAAAAAAAAAATTTTTTTAAGGGAGCCAAAAGGTACACACAGATTTTCAACCGTGTAGGGGTCAGTTCTCCTAATGCCCTTATTGTTCAAGGATCAAGTGTACTAAAAGAAAACCAATGCCAACCTTGAAATTCTGCACACAGTGAAAATATCACTTAAAATAAATCTTTAAAAAAAAATAAAGTTGATGTCTATATTTTCTCTTCTCGAAGCTTCCCCACCCAGTCTCTCCCCCTTTAACCCTTACACACATAACTTCCCTCTCTCCCTTAATCTTACACCTTCTCCAGCTTCTGCCTTCTTTCCTGCTTCCTATTATAATGAAACTCAGAAGAACTACCTGTACTTGCTGACCCTACCTTCTTACTCTAGTGGGATTTTATATCCTCTGTATACTGAAATGTCTCTCATTAAGTTACTAATGACCCACATTTTGCCCAAGTCCGGTCAAGTCTCTGTCCCCGTCTTTCCAGACCACTCAGCAGTGTTTGACTGTAATGACCCTTCCTGGAAGCACTTTGTTCTGTAGGCTTTTATGACACCACATCCCCCTAGTTTTCCTTCTACCTCCCTGCTTACCACTTAGTCTCTTATCAATTCCTTCCCTTCTATCAGACCTCCAAAGGTAGGTAGGAGAGCTCTAAGACTTCATCTTCAGCTTTTTTTTTTTTTTTTTTTTTTTTGAGATGAAGTTTTGCTCCCATCACGCAGGCTGGAGTGCAGTGGCATGATCTCGGCTCACCGCAACCTGCACCTCCCAGGTTCAAGCGATTCTCCTTCCTCAGCCTCCGAGCAGCTGGGATTACAGGCGTGTGCCACTACACCTGGCTAATTTTTGTATTTTTAGTAGAGACAGGGTTTCGCCATGTTGGCCAGGGTGGTTTTGAACTCCTGACCTCAGGTGATCCACCCGCCTTGGCCTCCCAAAGTGCTAGGATTAGAGGCATGAGCCACAGCGCCCAGCCTCCTTTTTTTTTCTTTGATTTTATGGTTCAACTAGGTGAGTTCACCAAAATCCATGGTTTTAAGTACCATTCCTAGGTCAATCATTCTGAAATTTATATCTCCAGCCCCTGACTTGTCCTCTGAACTCTAGATTTGTGTAACTGTCTACCTCATTGGATGTTTGATAAGCAACTCAAAATGAGCACAAATTGAGAACTCTCAATTTATCACCCTATATCTGTTCCCCACTTTCGCATCCCCTCATTGCCCCCAATATTTACCCACCTAAATAATTGGCACCATTAGCCCAGTTACATAAGCCAGAAGGTCAGGAGTCATCCTTGATTCCTCTCATTCTCCCATATCCCAGTCAATAGTTCCTACTGGCTCTATCTCCAAAATACATCCTAAAGCCAAACCTGACCCTTCTTGCCATCTCACTGCTGTAATCCTAGTCTAAGTCACCATCTAACTGGTCTTCCTGCATCCAGTCTTAACCCCTTAAGTTTGTACCCCATGCAATTCTTGGCGTGATTTGAAATGATAAATCACTGAGTGGGTGGCTTGTGCCTGCAACTCCAACATTTTGGGAGGCAGAGGCAGGATGATCACTTGAGGCCAGGAGTTTGAGACCAGCCTCGGCAACATAACAAAACCCCATCTCTACAAAAAATAAAATAATTATCCAGGTGTGGTGGTGCATGCCTGTAGTCCCAGCTACTCAGAAGGGTGAGGCAGAAGGATCACTTGAGCCCACGAGTTCGAACCTGCAGTGAGCGATGATCACACCACTGACTCCAGCCTGGGCGACAAGAGTGAGACCCTGTCTCTAATGTAATAAATAAAATGAAATGATAAATCAGCTGTAAATCACAGCTGCTAAGAAGGCTGAGGGGAGGATTATCTGAGCCCAGGAGTTTGGGACTAGCCTGGGCAACATAGTGACTCTCATCTCTAAAAAAAAATTTTTTTAAATAGCTGGGCATGGTGATGCACTCACATATTCTCAGCTACACAGAAGGCTGAGGAAGGAGGATTCCTTGCACTCATGAGTTTGAGGCTGCAGTGAGCTATGATTGGACCACTGCACTTCAGCCTGGGCAACAAAGGGAAACCATGTCTCTTAAAAAAACAATAAAAGGTAAATCAGATCACCTCACCAACTGGTTGAACTCACTAGTAGCTTTCCATTGCACTTAGAATAAGCCTTCCCTTTGCTTCCAAAGCCTTACAAACCTGATCCAGTTTACCTCTCCTGTGTCACTCTGCCCCTTGACCACTGCATTCCAGCAACAGCAGCCTTCTTTCTATTCCTAAACAGCCGAGAATATGCAAGGTCACTCCTGCTCTAATGACTTTGCACTAGCTATTCCCTTGCCTGAAATGCTGTCCCTTTTAGTGTGACTGGCTCATTTTTGTCCTTCATATCTCTGGTTAAATGTTACCTCCTGAGAATTTCGCTGACCACCCAGTCTAAAATACTCACCTGGTCCCTATATATATAGTATGACTTTATTTTAATGCTCTGTGAAGCACTGACTACCTCCTGATACTTTTCTTATTTATTTATTTTAGGTATTTGTTTTCCCACACTAGAATGTAAGCTCAATGACAGCAGGGACTTTGTCTTGTTCACCATTAATTCATTTGCATCTAGAGCAGTGCTTGGCTCAGAGAGCCTAATAATTTTAAGTGAATGAATGAAATTACTTCCGTTTATATTTAATACCTTTTCCCCTTCAGTTAAAACAACATAGCCAAGACTCTCCTCTTGTATAGAATTTCACATGATTTTTTTTTTTTTTTTGAGACAGGATCTCACTCTGTCACCTAGGCTGGAGTGTAGTGGTATGATCACATCTCACTGCAGCCTCAACTTCCTGGGCTCAAGCAATCTTCCCATCTCAGCCTCTTGAGTAGCTGGGACTACAGGTGCACTCCACCACACTGGGCTAATTAAAATAAATTTTTCAGAGACAAGGTCTCACCATATTGCCTAGGCTGGTCTCAAACCTCTGGGCTCAAGCAATCCTCCCCGCTTGGCCTCCCAAAGTGTTGGGATTAGAGGCATGAGCCACTGCACCTGGCCTGAGCATGAATTATGAAAGACTAATATTTCAGTGGAAGCCCTGCTTTGTAAACCGGTGGTGAGGAGCATTTGTATTGCACTGAATCATTTTTTTTTAATTCAGTTGTGAGTTACTATATAAAACCTAAAATTAAGTTAGAAAATTTTCAAAGAACTATCAGCTGTTTCTTTGATGTGCTTTTAAAAAGGATGTCCATTTTGTGCATCATAAAAGTATGATGTGCAGGCTGTGACTCACGAGGAATAGCCAACCTACTCTTTTCTCTCCTCCTCTTCCGCTCCCCAGAAATATCATAAAGAAACAGATGATAGGTGGCCGGGCGCGGTGGCTCACGCTTGTAATCCCAGCACTTTGGGAGGCCGAGGCGGGTGGATCACGAGGTCAGGAGATCAAGACTAGGTGAAACCCCGTCTCTACTAAAAATACAAAAAATTAGCCGGGCATGGTGGCGGGCGCCTGTAGTCCCAGCTACTTGGAGAGGCTGAGGCAGGAGAATGGCGTGAACCCGGGAGGCGGAGCTTGCAGTGAGCCGAGATTGCACCACTGCACTCCAGCCTGGGCGACAGAGCGACACTCCGTCTCAAAAAAAAAAGAAAAAAAAAAGAAACAGATGATAGGTACTTGGAAGAGCAGCTAACATTTGCTGAGAGCTTGCTATGTGCTTGATATTTTATTTTATTTTATTTTATTTTACTTTATTTTATTTTACTTTACTTTACTTTATTTTATTTTATTTTATTTTATTTTATTTTATTTTAATTTTAGAGACAAGGTCTCTTTCTGTTCCCCAGGCTAAAGTGCAGTGGCATGATCACCGCTCACTGCAGCCTTGACCTCCCCAGGCTCAAGTGATCCTCCCACCTCAGCCTCCCAAGTATCTGTGACTACAGGTGTGCACCAGCACACCCAGCTAATATTTGTATTTTTTGTAGAGATGGAGTTTTGCCATGTTGCCCAGGCTGGTCCTGAACTCCTGGACTCAAGTGATCCGCCCGCCTCAGCCTCCCAAAGTGCTGGGATTATAGGCATGAGCCACTGTGCGCAACCAACATTTAATAGATTAACTAATTTAACCTTCAGAACAACCTTATGAGAGACAATTCTAATTCCCATTTAACAGATATGAGGCACAGAGAGGTTAAGTAACTTGCCTGGGTCACATGGTTAATGAGTGGTAGAGCCGGGCAGGCTGACTCCAATGTCTGAGCTTTTAATCATCTTACCATGCTGCCTTGGGGAATGCATGTCAGTGGGTCTGAATGTTTGTCACCACTTTAGTCCTTTGGGACTACAGAGGAGAGTAAATAAGGACAAATACATGGGGGTGTGGAGCTAAGTGTCAAATCCAATCAAGTCCAAATCCCAGAGGTTTTCCTTTTTTATGCCATGGACCCTTTTGGCAGTCAGGGAGTCTATAGACCCCCTACTCAGAATAATGTTTTTACATACAAAGCTAAAATAGAATTGGAAACCTATTATAGTGAAATGCAGTTCTCAAAATATTAAATCACCATGTGGGATATAATATACATGCTTTTTGTTCATATATTAAAAAGATCTAATGGCAATCTAATGACTACCATAATTTCATAGCACTATGGACACAAATGGTATTTCAAGATACTTTTAACTGCAATAATGTGACATAGAAATATCTGGGATGTGGTCGGGTACAGTGGCTCATGCCTGTAATCCCAGCACTTTGGGAGACCGAGGCAGGCAGATCACTTGAGGTCAGGAGTTCGAGACCAGCCTGGCCAACATGGTGAAACCCCTTCTCTACCAAAAATATAAAAAATTAGCCAGGTGTGGTGGTGCATGCCTGTAATCCCAGCTACTTGGGAGGCTGAGGCAGGAGAATCGCTTGAATCCAGGAGGGGGAGGTTGCAGTGAGCTGAGTTCATACCACTGCACTCCAGCCTGGGCCACAGAGCAAGACTCCATTTAAAAAAAAGAAAAAGAAAAGAAATATCTGGGATATCTGTTAGTGACAAAGTCACAGATACAGCTAGTACTGCTATGACTTGTGGCCTACATTAGTAAGGGAAGGAATTGCTAAGTTTCTATTTGAGATTAGTGAAAATAAAGACTGATATTTTTTCCTTCCCATTCAAGTTCATAGGCCTCTTGAATTCCATCCATGGATTTCTTTGGGGAAGGGAGTTTTGGGGGAGACAGATCTATATACCCCCAGGTTATTAATCCCTGCCATCAAGCCTGGGAGCAGTTTCTGGGTGTACGGTAGTGACCCGGTGTATGGACAAGAAGTAGACCCAGGGAATTGACCAGGAATTACTGGGAAGAGGGATTCAGTGGTGTGAACTGGTCACCCCTTCCCATAAGCCTGATGACTGAAAAAGGACAATGAGTGACCAGGCGCTGTGGCTCATGCCTGTAATCCGAGCACTTTGGGAGGCCGAGGTGGGTGGATCACCTGAAGTCAGGAGTTCAAGACCAGCCTGACTAACATAGTAAAACCGTGCCTCTACTAAAAATACAAAATTAGCCTGGCGTGGTGGCACATGCCTGTAATCCAGCTACTTGGGAGGCTGAGGCAGGAGAATGCAGTGTGATAGCCCAAAAAGAAGGCAGAGGTTGCAGTGAGCTGAGATCGCGCCACTGCACTCCAGCCTGGGCAAAGAGAGAGAAACTCTGTCTCAAAAAAAAAAGAAAAAATAAATGAAGTAAAATTTGTTTCTGTGATGTCTGAGATAATCTTTTAGATGGGTTTCTAACATTTCCCCAAATGAAGTAAATTATTACACAAAATTCCGAAGTTAAAGCAAATTTGGAAAAAAAAAACAATTACAAGTGGACAGAAGTCTATTTTGGCATTCTGAGTGTCTGCAGCTTTGGGACAAATGAGAGGCAGGATCCCTGGGCAGGATCAGCACACTCATGGTAGCAAGCTCTCCTCATTCTGCCCCCAGTTCTGCCCCCACAGCTTCAAACATGGTGGGCTGACAACAATATGGAGGTCAGAGAAGAACAATTTAAGAGCATGTGTGAGACAACCCAAGGTGCTGAGAAATGTACTGAAGCTCTACAGTGATGGAGGCATGGATGAGCACTATGCAGATAGAAACATAAATGTGACATTATTTGTAATTGCAGTCTGAATGAGTTAGAAAAAAATTGGGATATTCTTACGTGGGAGCTAAATCTTAATACCACTAGGAAGATTTGTAATAATAACAATAATAGTTAACATGAATGGAATGTTTACTATTTGTCAGGCACTGTTAGAAGTACAGTACTTTACATGCATTAACATTTAATTCCTAGAGCAAACTTATGAAGTAAGTGCTGTTAATATCTTCATTTTACAAGCAAGGAAACTGAAGTGCAGAGAAGTAGAAGTAAATTATTTTTTAAAAAATGACACTTACTTGGGCCTGCATGTCACCCAGCAGCCAGGGAAAAAAAAAAAAAGACATTTATTCTAAGATAGAGTAGAAGTATATTCTTTTTTCTTTTTTAAAATACTTTTTTTGTACAGAGCAGTTGAAATGTAAGAAGTATATTCTTTTGTTTTGTTTTTTGAGACCGAGTCTCACTCTGTCACCTAGGCTGGAGTACAGTGACGCAATCTCAACTCACTGCAACCTCCGCCTCCCGGGTTCAGGCAATTCTACCTGCCTCAGCCTCCCCAGTAGCTGGAATTATAGGTGCCCACCAGCACGCCCAGCCAATTTTTGTATTTTTTAGTAGAGACAAGGTTTTGCCATGTTGGCCAGGCTGGTCTTGAACTCCTGACCTCAGGTGATCCACCCGCCTCGGCCTCCCTAAGTACTGGGATTACAGGCATGAGCCACTGCACCTGTCCTAGAAGTATAATTCTTGACTGTATTAGTTAAATGCTATATTGACTGTATGCTAGCTGCTGTAAAAATAAACTTTGAAACCTCAATGGCTTAACACAATAGGAGTGTATTTCTCTCCACATCAGCCCAATATGAGGTTGGGTGTTGAGAAACTCAGAATGATGAAAGTCTGCTGTCTTCAGTATATCAGGATCACTCTGAGGTTTCTTGTACCTTCATTTGAAAGTTAAATGCATCAAATTCCACTGGTCAGAACTATTTGCCCATGACTAACTAAAAGGGAAGCTGGGAAATGTAGCTGAACTGTGGTCCAACAGGGGAAAAAAATGGTTTGGTAACCAGCTAGCCAGTATTTGTCATGCCAGCAGATCAGATAACTTTATTGGTTCAAGCAGAGAGCTTCCCTTTTTTTTTTCCAAAGGTGCTCCTTAACAAACTGAAACAACTTTTAGATGAGCTTAGTTCATGGTCTTTTGTTAAGAAGGAAAAGTCCTTTATTTTTATGTTGTAGATATGGTATTATTACCATCCAGTCCTTCTGTATAATTATTGTCAGAAAGCATGGCTTGAGAACAACTCTTTTTATATTCAAATACTGTTTTTGGTAACTGTTCTCCAGTATTTTGATTTATTGTCAAAAAATTTATATAGCACACAAATAATGCACTTATATGGTAAGTAAATTTCTTAGCTAATTTATTAAGATATTCTCTTGACTTCTGGGAGCTAGAATGATCTTGACTACATTTATGTGGAAGAACTTTGGGGCCTGAGACATCACTTGTCCATGTGTTTAAGTGAGTCCAGATCTATTTTCTGAAGAAAGTCTTGTCTTTGCACATGTACCTTCTTAGGCCTATTTCCAAATGGCAGTGGAATGGCCTTCTTTTTGGGCTATGGCACTGTTAGATGCCTCATTGCTCTGAAAGAATGTCAGTCCTACCTTCAGCGCCATTGAGTGCTAAATCAACTATTACTCAGCAGCAAAATCATTTCCATTCTAGTTTCTTACCAGAAAAATAACTTCAAACTTTCTCTGCACTTTATTTATCAAAAGCTCAAGTGAAAAAAAATAATACTCATTGGGGATTACTTGAAGGATAAGTAATCTGTCCACTTCTCTAAACAATCTAAATGTTATCCATTATTTATGACTATTAGAATAAGCTATGTAGCTGGATTGCCCGTCTCTTGTAGAATTGCTTGTGCCGAATTGCATTTTGGTTTTACACACCAAAGCTGATTGTAAGAGATGGCCCTAGGAATCTTGCTGTTGTAGTTATTGTAAGGATATTGTTGAGGACTTTGACCGCTATGTTATAGAGTGACTCATAATTAGGGAAAATTTCTCTCAGATCTTATTACCAAGAAGCTATATTTCTCTTAAGAGCTACTTCATTTTGGCTGGGCCCAGTGGCTCACGCCTGTAATCCCAGCACTTGGGAGGCCGAGGCGGGCAGAGCATGAGGTCAGGAGATCGAGACCATCCTGGCTAACACAGTAAAACCCCGTCTCTACTAAAAATACAAAAAATTAGCCGGACATGGTGGCGGGCACCTGTAGTCCCAGCTACTCGGGAGGCTGAGGCAGGAGAATGGTGTGAACCCGGGAGGCAGAGCTTGCAGTGAGCCGAGATTGTGCCACTGTACTCCAGCCTGGGTGACAGAGTAAGACTCTGTCTCAAAAAAAAAAAAAAGGAGCTCCTTTATTTTTATCAAAGGGAAAGTAAATTTCATCATTGTTCAGATTTCCCTATGGCTTTGTCCCTGGAAGCTCAGAATCAAATTTATGGCCCAGGTCTAGCTGTTGTCTAGAACTATATAATATGCACTTTTGTGTGTCATCATGACAGTTGGTTTTAGCTTATTTTCCTTCTTCTGCTTGCCTTTACTTCTTTCCTCCACACCAATTACTTAACCCATTATTTCATGTTATATTTCTATAAATTGCTTTAAAGACTTTAGAAACATAGGAATTATATGTCTGAGCATGTACTTACATGTATATGCTTAAAGTAATGCTCAAATATTTTGAATAACAAAAGATGTTGAAATACATGTTCCCTTAAACACTATTATTGCATATTTTTCATTAAAAGTTTTGCATTGGAATTCATGTTTCTTTTCTTTTTTTTTTTTTGAGACAGAGTCCTGCTCTGTTGCCAGGCTCGAGTGCAGTGGCACAATCTCGGCTCACTGCAACCTCCGCCTCCCAGGTTCAAGCGATTCTCTTGCCTCAGTCTGCCAAGTAGCTGGGACTACAGGCGTGTGCCACCACGCCCAGCTAATTTTTTTTTTTTTTTTTTTTGAGATGTAGTCTCACTCTGTTGCCAGGCTGGAGTGCAGTGGCACAATTTCGGCTCACTGCAACCTCCACCTCCCAGGTTCAAGCAATTCTCCTGCCTCAGCCTCCTAAGTAGCTGAGATTACAGGTGTGTACTACCATGCCTGGCTAATTTTTGTATTTTTGGTAGAGACGGGGTTTTGCCATGTTGGTCAGGCTGCTCTCAAATTCCTGCCCTCATGATCCGCCCACCTCAGCCTCCCAAAGTGTTGAGATTACAGGTGTGATCCACCGTGCCTGGCTTTTTTTTTTTTTTTTTTTTTGGAGCTGGAGTTTTGCTCTTGTTGCCCAGGCTGAAGTGTAATGGTGTAATCTTGGCTCACTGCAACCTCCACCTCCTGGGTTCAAGTGATTCTCCCGCCTCAGCCTCCCGAGTAGCTGGGATTACAGGCACGCGCCACCATGCCTGGCTAATTTTGTATTTTTATTAGAGATGGGGTTTCTCCATGTTGGTTAGGCTGGTCCCAAACTCCCGACCTCAGGTGATTTGCCCGCCTTGGCCTCCCAAAGTGCTGGGATTACAGGCATCAGCCACTGCACCCATCCTTGTTTCTTTCTTTATATTCCACTGCTTCTCTCCTCCAACCCATGCTGCAGACTGCTCCCACCCTTGCTTTTTCTTAAGCTATTCCCTGTTCCTTCCTCTCCTCATTGGCAAATCTTCCTCCAAGGGCCTCAGCCCTAGCTGCTCTGTCAGAATGGAATGTTCCTTCCTGACAGACTTCTTATCAGTTCCTTGCCATCTACACAGAGAGACTTCCTGACCCTCATCCTCTCTAAAGCTGACTCTAGTCCCCTACCCACCCTACCTCATATATAAGCAGCACCTTGCTTACTTTCTTCACTATATTCTGTCATCATTTTCTTATTAATTCCTTTGGTAGTTATATGTCTACTCAACTAGAGGGTGAACTTCATGAGGGTAAGTACCATGTTGTTTGCTTTTTTGTTGTTGTTAAGAGACAGGGTCTCACCGTGTGGCTCAGGCTGGTCTTTTTTTTTTTTTTTTTTTTTTCCAAGACAGAGGCTTGCTCTGTTGCCCAGGCTGGAGTGCAGTGGCATGACCTCAGCTCACTGCACGCTCCATCTCCCGGGTTCAAGTGATTCTCCTGCCTCAGCCTCATGAGTAGCTGGGACTACAGGCACCTGCCACCATGCCCAGCTAATTTTTATATTTTTAGTAGAGACGGGGTTTCACCATGTTGGCCAGGCTTGTCTCAAACTCCTGACCTCGTGATCCACCTGCTTTGGCCTCCCAAAGTGCTGGGATTACAGGTGTGAGCCACCATGCCCAGCCTCAGGCTGGTCTTTATTTCCTGGCCTCAACCATCCTCCTGCCTTAGCCTCTTGAGTAGCTGGGATTAAGGCATGAGCCACTGTTCTCAGCAATCCAGGTCTTCAGATGCATGAATAAATTGTTGAGCCTATGAACTGCAGAAAACCTCTTGTAACTCTTCTGTACTCTCAGGAATATTCCCTTTTCGAAACTCCTGAATTTACTTCTATCTGGTCTGAACCTAGTCACTCGGCACATTTAAAGCCCTCAATACCTCTTTGTTTCGTGTTTCAAGATGGATTTCCCCAATTACTTTGTAAGTTTTAAATTATTTGGCTAATAGATTATTAGAGGAACACTGAAGGTACAGGCAGTAGAATCTGGATATCAGCAGGGGATTTAAATAGTCTCATATTTGGGTCCCGAGCCCGCGGGGCTGTGCGGATGGTAGGGATGCCGACCCTACTGAGGAGCAGATGGCAGAAACAGAGAGAAACGAAAAGGAGCAATTCGAATGCCAGGAACTGCTCGAGTGCCAGGTGCAGGTGGGGGCCCCCGAGGAGGAGGAAGACGCGGGCCTGGTGGCCGAGGCCGAGGCCGTGGCTGCTGGCTGGATGCTCGATTTCCTCTGCCTCTCTTTGCCGAGCTTTCCGCGACGGCCACTCCGAGGACTTCCGCAGGACCCGCAAAAGCGCAGAGGCTATTATTCATGGACTATCCAGTCTAACAGCTTGCCAGTTGAGAACGATATACCTATGTCAGTTTTTGACAAGAATTGCAGCAGGAAAAACCCTTGATGCACAGTTTGAAAATGATGAACAAATTACCCCTTGGAATCAGCCTGGATGATTTGGGGTTCAACTGAAAAGGAACACGACAAACTTCATGAAGAAATACAGAATTTAATTAAAATTCAGTCTATAGCTGTTTGTATGGAAAATGGCAACTTTAAAGAAGCAGAAGTCTTTGAAAGAATATTTGGTGATCCAAATTCTTATATGCCTCTCAAAAGCAAATTGCTTATGATAATCTCTCAGAAAGATACATTTCATTCCTTTTTTCAACACTTCAGCTGCAACCACATGATGGAGAAAATTAAGAGTTATGTGAATTATGTGCTAAGTGAAAAATCATCAACCTTTCTAATGAAGGCAGCAGCAAAAGCAGTAGAAAGCAAAAGAACAAGAACAATAACTTCTCAAGATAAACCTAATGGTAGTGATGTTGAAATGGAAACTGAAGCTAATTTGGATACAAGAAAAAGATCTCACAAGAATCTTTTCTTATGTTAAGTTGCAACATGGAACCCAGCAACAAGACCTTAATAAGAAAGAAAGAAGAGTAGGAACTCTTCAAAGTACAAAAAAGAAAAAAGAAAGCAGAAGAGCCACTGAAAGCAGAATACCTGTTTCAAAGAGTCAACCGGTAACTCCTGAAAAACATCGAGCTAGAAAAAGACAGGCATGGCTTTGGGAAGAAGACAAGAATTTGAGATCTGGAGTGAGGAAATATGGAGAGGAAAACTGGTCTAAAATACTGTTGCATTGTAAATTCAACAACCGGACAAGTGTCATGTTAAAAGACAGATGGAGGACCATGAAGAAACTAAAACTGATTTGCTCAGACAGCGAAGACTGATTGTGTTTGTAAAAGCTTGATGAAAGGGCAGTTAAGTATTTTGATCACTGCATTTTGTTTGAAACTTGTGTCATTGATGTAATTTAAAACTTTTGTTTAAAGCATTACAGTATTTTTCTGTGACCATCAATTAATATGAGGGTTTGTGCTATAAGAGTTAAAGCATATGCTATCATTGTATTCTTTAAGAACCTTATTTTGATAAAATGTAAATTTGTTGAACCCTGCCACATTTAGTATCCCCACCACCAAATCCTGTTCCAATTAAAAATTTAAAACCTGATACAAAAAAAAAATTTTCAGTTAACATATTTTGTGTCTGTAGGCTGACCTCAACCCTGTAATGTAACCCATTAAAATGAATTTTCTTTTTTTGTAAGACAGAGTTTCTCTCTGTTGCCCAGGCTGGAGTGCAATGGCGCAATTTCAGCTCACTGCAACCTCTGCCTCCCAGGTTCAAGCGAGTCTCCTGCCTCAGCCTCCTGAGTAGCTGGGATTACAGGCACACACCACCACGCCCAGCTAATTTTTGTATTTTTGGTAGAGGTGGGGTTTCACCATGCTGGTCAGGATGGTCTCAAACTCCTGACTTCATGATCCACCCACCTCGGCCTCCCAAAGTGCTGAGATTACAGACGAGAGCTACTGCGTCCTGCCTAAAATGAATTTCTAGATGATTGAATAACAGTAGTCCTTTGATAGGAGATAATGGGCTGGTTTATGGCCTTAATATACTACTTAATTACTTAAGATGTTTATTAATAGAATGATAGATGTACAGAGTAACCTATAAGCATGACATACTTTTACTTTCAGTAGTTTCATGTAAAGAAAAAAACTCGAAAATAGTAATACCTGAGGACCCATGGGAATAATAGACACTGGGGAGGTAGGGTGGGGAGCGGGAGCAAGAGCTAAAAAACTACCTACTGGGGACTCTGCTCACTACCTGGGTGACAGGATCATCCATACCCCAAACCTCAACATCACACAGTATACCCAGCTAACAAACCTGCCCATATGTTCCCTGAATCTAAAATAAAAATCGAAATAATTTTTTTAAAAAAGAAAAAGACAATAGTATTACCCATGGGACAAAATTTGTACTATTAGCAAGAATCATTTTGTGTCTCATTTAGAAACAATTTGACTTTTGTTCCAGTGTTTAAACTTTGACAAAAATGGTTTTGAATAGATCTTTATAACCTGATGCCATAAATACAAGATTCTCTGATACCTTCATTTAATATATCAATATTGGGCCTAAAACAGTATTCTATAAAGCTTAAATTGGTATTAACTATGATCATCTTGATGTCTATGATAGATAATAAACAAGGTCATACATACCTTACTAAACAATTTTGGTTTTCCACCAACATTTTATTCTGTAAAAGATTTAGACTAACAGAATTATTTAGCATTTCGAGTCATGTGCTTTATTTAGTAAGTGAGTAAAAATATTGGAATATTGAAGTATTTGCATAAAAAATCAAATGGTGGTATTTTGTAATCTCTATTGTATTTCCTATTAAGGTTTCATATATTACTTTCCCATTGTTCCTGAATTTGTTATCCTATATATAAACAGAAACACGGATGAGTACAAAAAATAAATAAATAAATAGTCTCATATTCATGAAGGTGCGAGAACCTTTATACTAACTCAGAACTCCAGAGCTAGTATAAAGATTATTGTAAGCAGAACACATTTGAGATTCAATAGATTCATAAAGAATCCTTCTCGGAGCTTCCCTTATGTGACTAAAAACAGCAACTTCTGAGAAATGAGGCTATCATGAATTCTCCCTCCAGGGAAGTTTTACGGCCTTGAAGAAGGCAGAAAGACCACGCATAGTTATATGGCCAAATATTATCACAAACTTTAACTCTCATTTGTTCTCTTAAAAACCCACTTGTGGCTGGGTGTGGTGGCTCACACCTGTAGTCCCAGCACTTTGGGAGCCCGAGGCGGGTGGATCACAAGCTCAGGAGTTCGAGACCAGTCTGACCAACATGGTGAAACCCAGTATCTACTAAAAATACAAAAATTAGTCAGGCATGGTGGTGTGTGCCTGTAATCCCAGCTACTCAGGAGGCTGAGGCAGGAGAATCGCTTGAACCTGGGAGGCAGAGCTTGCAGTGAGTTGAGATTGTACCACTGCACTCCAGCCTGGGCGACAGAGAAGACTCTGTCTCAAAAAAAAAAAAAAACCCACTTGTATTTCCTTTAAAAACCTATTTGTCCTTCCCATGGTACTCTTTTCTTCCTCCTCCTTCCCCTACTGTTAGATATAGCCACAAATTCTTTTTTTTTTTTTTTGAGACGGAGTCTGTCTCTGTCACCCAGGCTGGAGTGCAATGGTGTGATCTCAGCTCACTCAACTTCCACCTCCTGGGTTGAAGCAATTCTCCCACCTCAGCCTCCCGAGTAGCTGAAACTACAGGCATGCGCCACCACGCCTGGCAAATTTTTGTATTTTTAGTAGAGGGGTTTCACCATGTTGGCCAGACTGCTCTCGAACTCCTGACCTCAAGTGATCCACTCATCTCGGCCTCCCAAAGTTCTGGGACTACAGGCATGTGCCACCATGCCCAGCCTAGCCACAAATTCTAGCCACCTTTTTGAGTTACTCATCACTGAGCATTCCTACATGTATGTGCATTGCATGCATGAACTCTTATTAATTTGTCTTTTGTCAGTTTAATTTGCAGGCCTCCAGTAATTGAATAGAGGAAGGTAGAAGAGGCCAGGTGCGGTGGCTCATGCCTGTAATTCCAGCACTATGGGAGGCCAAAGTGGGCTGATCACTTGAGGCCAGGAGTTCGAGACCAGCCTGGGCAACATGGCGAAACCTCATCTCAACTAAAAATACAAAAATTAGCTGAGCGTGGTGGTGCATGCCTGGAGTCCCAGCTGTTCAGGAGGCTGAGGCAGGAGAATCACTTGAACCCGGCAAGCAGAGGTTGCAGTAAGCCTGGATCGCACCACTGCACTCCAGCCTGGGCAACAGAGCAAGGCTCTGTCTCAAAAAAAAAAAAAAGAAAAAAAAATGAAGAAGAAAAGGATAGAAGAAAAGGGCAATGATAGAAGGACAAGAAGGGGAGGTAGAAAGGTAACTTACATTTATTGAGAACCACTTAGATTAGGCAAAACACGTCATAGGAAGATATAGTTCACCTCCTTTTTTTGTTGTTGTTGAGATAGGGTCTCACTCTGTCACCCAGGCTGGAGTATAGCGGCACGATCACAGCTCGGTCTCCCGAAGTGCTAGAATTACAGGCATGAGCCACTAAACCTGGCGTCACCTCCCTTTTTTTTTTTTTCAGATGGAGTCTTGCTTGCTCTGTCACCCAGGCTGGAGAGCAGTGACACAATCTCAGCTCACTGCAAGCTCCACCTCCTGGGTTCACTCCATTCTCCTGCCTCAGCCTCCCAAGTAGCTGGGACTACAGGCATGCACTACCACGCCCAGCTAATTTTTTGTATTTTTAGTAGAGACGGGATTTCACCTTGTTGGTCAGGCTGGTCTCGAACTCCTGACCTCAGGTGATCTGCCCGCCTTGGCCTCCCAAAGTGCTGGGATTACAGGCGTGAGCCACCGCACTGGCCAGTCACCTCCTTTTTTTAAACAATGGGAGCAAGCAAAGGGTAGAGTGAGTTTCCCTGAGACATCATTAACTCAACAAAATGTTTTGAGTGTGTTTCATGTGCCAGGTATCCTAAGAACTAGGGATGGAGCATGAATAAGACTTTGTTCCTGTTCTCATGGTATTGACAATTTAGCAGAGGCCAGGAGGAATCCATCTGAAAAAAAAACGTTCCGTCAGGCCTGGATCAGAGATTCTAGCCCTGAACAGAAGCCGCACTCAGTAGAGTAAGTGAACATTCACAGAGGACTTACTATATGTTAGACACCATGCTAATCATGGTGTACAGCATCCATGTTCCCTTAAAAACCCCAGATCCGCTTCTTCTGTGAGAAAACACCAAATGGCGGATGACGCCGGTGCAGCGGGGGGGCCCGGGGGCCCTGGTGGCCCTGGGATGGGGAACCGCGGTGGCTTCCGTGGAGGTTTCGGCAGTGGCATCCCGGGCCGGGGTCGCGGCCGTGGACCGGGCCGGGGCCAAGGCCGCGGAGCTCGCGGAGGCAAGGCCGAGGATACGGAGTGGATTCCCATCACCAATCTGGGGTGCTTGGTCAAGGACATGAAGATCAAGTCCCTGGAGGAGATCTATCTCTTCTCCCTGCCCATTAAGGAATCAGAGATCATTGACTTTTTTCTGGGGGCTTCTCTCAAGGAGGAGGTTTTGAAGATTATGCCAGTGCAAAAGCAGACCCGTGCCGGCCAGCACACCAGGTTCAAGGCCTTTGTTGCTGTCGGGGACTACAATGGCCACGTCGGTCTGGGTGTTAAGTGCTCCAAGGAGGTGGCCACCGCCGTCCGTGGGGCCATCATCCTGGCCAAGCTCTCCATTGTCCCCGTGCGCAGAGGCTACTGGGGGAACAAGATCGGCAAGCCCCACACCGTCCCTTGCAAGGTGACAGGCCGCTGCGGCTCTGTGCTGGTGCACCTCATCCCTGCACCCAGGGGCACTGGCATCGTCTCCGCACCTGTGCCCAAGAAGCTGCTCATGATGGCTGATATCGATGACTACTACACCTCAGCCCGGGGCTGCACTGCCACCCTGGGCAACTTTGCCAAGGCCACCTTTGATGCCATTTCTAAGACCTACAGCTACCTGACCCTCGACCTCTGGAAGGAGACTGTATTTACCAAGTCTCCCTATCAGGAATTCACTGACCACCTCGTCAAGACCCGCACCAGAGTCTCCGTGCAGCGGACCCAGGCTCCAGCTGTGGCTACAACATAGGGTTTTTACACAAGAAAAATAAAGTGAATTAAGCGTGGAAAAAAAAAAAACAACCCAGATCCATTGCTGGGCATGGTGGCTCACACCTGTAATCCCAGCACTTTGGGAGGCTGAGGCAGGTGGATCACCTGAGGTCAGGAGTTCGAGACCAGCCTGGCCAACATGGTGAAACCCAGTCTCTACTAAAAAAATACAAAAATTAGCCAGGCGTGGTGGTGCATGCTTGTAATCCCAGCTACTTGGGAGGCTGAGGCGGGAAGATCACTTGAACCTAGGAGGCAGAGGTTGCAGTGAGCCGAGATCGTGCCACTGCACTCCAGCCTGGGTGACAGAGCAAGACTCTGTCTCAAAAACAATGCAAAACAAAAAACCCACAGATCCTGAGGGGAGAAACATGGAAGTTCTTGGCCTCCTCCGGGGCCCTGAGTATTGCTATACACACAGGAGACATTCAGTACCCAAGTGATTATTGATATAATTCAAAAGATTCAATGGTAATGAATCACCAGAGCAAGACGATGTCTTGCTCTCTCGCCCAGGCTGGAGTGCAGTGGCCAGATCATAGCTCACTGCAGCCTCAACTCCTGGGCTCAAGGGATCTTCTTGCCTCAGCTTCCTGAGTAGCTGGGACCATAGGCAGTTGCCACCACACACAGCGTTTTTTAAAAACTTTTTTTGTAGATATGGGGGTCTCTTCATCTTGCCCAGGCTGGTCTCAAACTCCTGGGCTCAAGCAATCCTCCTACCACAGCCTCCCAAGTAGCTAGGACTCATGTGTACAATTTTTTTTTTTTTCTTTGAGACAGGGTTTCACTCCTGTCTCCTAGGCTGGAGTGCAATGATGCCATCTCATTTCACTGCAGCCTCTGCCTCCCCGGTTCAGGAAATCCTCCTGCCTTGGCCTCCCGAGTAGCCGAGACTACAGACGTGCACCACCACATCTGGTGAATTTTTGTATTTTGTAAAGACAGGGTTTTGCCATGTTGCCCATGTTGGTCTGGAATTCCAGGGCTCAAGTGATCCGCCCCCCTCGGCCTCCCAAAGTGCTGGGACTACAGGCCTGAGCCAAGGCATCTGGCCCCGAATTGATTTTTTTTTTTTGCATTTTACTTTAGCTCCAGCAGAGGGAGCCAGGTCCATGTTGATTAAAGGCCAAACAAAAAATCCAAAACAAAAGAAAGAATAACAAAAATGGAAGGTTCAGGCAAAGAGATTCCTTTTTCAAAGAAAATGCCGTCTAATTTCCGAAGTATTGTATTTCCGCCTTCCTGTGGAATCCCTGAGCAGCTCTTTCCTCTCTGAGACTTTAGGGCATAAATCTGAAGTTGAGACAGGTCACAATAGAAAACTTTCACTTTTTTGAGTCCTTTTCAAGGCACAGAATGTCAATTTGTGTAAACATTGTTTGAGGCTGAAGACTCAGCTTAAATTTACCCATTTATGGGCCAGGTGTGGTGGCTCATGCCTGTTAATCTCAGCACTTTGGGAGGTTGAGGTGGGCAGATCACCTGAGGTCAGGAGTTCGAGACCAGCCTGGCCAACATGGCGAAACCCCATCTCTACTAAAAATACAAAAATTAGCTGGGCGTGGTGACACATGCCTGTAATCCCAGCTACTCAGGAGGCTGAGGCAGGAGAATCACTTAAACCCGGGAGGAGGTTGCAGTGAGCAGAGATCATGCCACTCCACTCCAGCCTAGGCAACAGAATGAGACTGTCTCAGAAAACAAAAAAAAAAGGCGATAAAACATAACATAAAAATTACCATCTTAATCGCTTTTAAGTATACGGTTCAGTGATATTAAGGACATTCATATCATTGCACAACCATCACCACCATCCATCTCCAGAACTCTTTTTTAAATCTTGTGAAACTGAAAGTCTGTACCCGTTAAATAACTCCCATTTCCCCCTCCCACCTAGTCCCTGGCAACCACAATCCTTTCTGTCTCTATTGATTTGACTACTCTAGGTACTTCACATAAGTGGAATCATACAGTATTTGCCTTTTTGTGACTGGCTTATTTCACTTAGCATTATGTCCTCAAGGTTCATCCATGTTGTAGCATGTGTCAGAATTTCTTTCTTTTTTAAGGCTAAATAATATTTGCATATGTATACCACACTTTGTTTATCCATTTACCTATTGGTGGACACTTGGTTGTCTTCCACCTTTTGGCTATTATGAATAATGCTGCTATGAACATGGATATATAAAAACTTTTTTTTTTTTTTGAGACCTTGTTTTCAGTTCTTTTGGGTATATACCCAGAAGTGGAATTGCTAGATTGTATAATAATTCTATTTTTAATGTTTTGAGGAACCACTACACTCTTTTCCATAGTGGCTGCACCATTTTACGGTTCCACCAGCCAAAAATAAGGGTTCCAATTTTTCCACATCCTAATCAAAACTTACTATTTTCCATTTTCTTTCTTTATATAGTAGCCATACTAATGGGTGTCAGGTGGTATCTGATTGTGGTTTTGTGGTTTCTTTTTTAATCAACATGAAATCTGCATAAGGTTAAAAAGTCAAATAATGCATTTCTACAAGGTTTGTAAGGTCCTCAGCCCTATCCTATCCTCTTTGTCCCCCAATCCTGCTCCCTACAGACAGCCATTTTCAACACTTTTAGTTCTTCTGGTCCATGAACCCACATTCTTAATATGCTAATCGTATTATTTTATTTTATATATATATGTTTTGAGACAGAGTCCCGCTCTGTCGCCCAGGCTAGAGTGCAGTGGTATGATCTCGGCTCACTGCCACCTCCACTTCCCAGGTTCAAGCAATTCTCCTGCCTCAGCCTCCCAAGTAGCTGGGATCACAAGCATGCGCCACCATGCCTAACTAATTTTTGTGTTTTTAGTAGAGACAGAGTTTCACTATGTTGGCCAGGCTGGTCTGGAACTCCTGGCCTCAAGTGATCCACCAGCCTTGGCCTCCCAAACTTTTGGGATTACAGGCATGAGCCACTGCACCCAGCCTATCTTATTTTTTATTTTTTGAGACAAAGTCTCACTCTGTCACCTAGGCTGGTGTGCAGTGGTGGTGGATAGGTTGTTTTCTAAGCCTGCTACTTAGTTGTCATTTAGGGACTTCTGTAACTTTTACAAATTCTAAGCAAATTAAAAGTTCACATGAGAAACATTGTCTGACATTAGCTTTGGATGAGTCCTCTTTGGGTTCTTAAGATGGTGAGTTCCAGCCTCCATTCCTTTGGTATTATACTAATCTTTCCACAGCACAGCTACTATGCCACTGCTGCCCGGGGCTCTAAGAGTTACATAGGGCAATAAAACAGATGAAGAAACAACAGGAAAATACACAGTAGGCTCTTCACAAAAAAGTTGGAAAAATACATATGGAAAGAATGAGGGAAAATAATTCCAATCCTCTTGTGTTCTCATAACCAAAGGTAACCTCTATGAATATTTTTGTTTATTTCCTCCCCCTGGCTTTTAAAAAATTAAGCCTAGGTGTATATGTGTATGTGTATTGTAATCATATTGTATATCCAATTTTATGTTTTGTAGGCTTTTTTGTTTTGTTTTGTTTGAGACAGAGTCTCACTCTGTCACCTAGGCTGGAGTGCAGTGCAACCTCCACCTCCCCGTTTTGAGGGAGTCTCCTGCCTCAGCCTCCCAAGTAGCTGGGATTACAGGCACCCACCACCACACCTGGCTAATTTTTGTATTTTTAGTAGAGACGAAGTTTCACCATGTTGGCCAGACTGGTCTTGAACTCCTGACCTCAGGTGATCCACCCGCCTTGGCTCCCAAAATGTTGGGATTACAGGCGTGAGCCACCGCACTCAGCCTTGTTTTGTTTTAGGAGACAATGTCTTGCTCTGTTGCCCAGGCTGGAGTGCCATGGTGTCATCATAGCTCATTGCAGCTTCAACCTCCTTGACTCAAGTGAGCCTCCTGCCTCAGCCTCCCAAGTAGCTGAGATTATAGGCATGCGTCACTGCACCTGGTTAATTTTATTTTTTATTTTTTATAGAGATAGGGTCTTGCTATGTTGATCAGGCTGGTTTCAAACACTTGGCTTCAGGTGATCTGCCCACCTCAGTCTCCCAAAGTGCTAGGATTACAGATGTGAGCCACTGCACTCAGCCTATGTCTTAATTTTTAATAACAATGTTATATTATTAAGTGTTTTTCTAGGGGTTTATAAATTATTCAGAAACATCCTTTTAAATGCCTGCATAATAGCCCATCCGGTTGAAATACCATATCTTCTATTATTGTACCTTTAGGTTTTTACCAATTTTCTACTGTTACAAATAATGTTTTGGTAAATACTTTGTCATAAACCTCTTTTTTTTTTGAGACAGTCTCGCACTGTCACCCCAGCTGATGTGCAGTGGTGCAATCGCGGCTCGCTGCAACCTCCGCCTCCCAGGTTCAAGAGATTCTCCTGCCTCAGCCTCCTGAATAGCTAGGATTACAGGCACCTGCCACCATGCCCAGCTAATTTTTTGTATTTTTAGTAGAGATCAGGTTTCACTATTTTGGCCAGGCTGTTCTTGAACTCCTGACCTCGTGATCCGCCCGCCTCGGCCTCCCAAAGTGCTGGGATTACAGGCGTGAGCCACTGCACCCGGCCCGGCCAACTCTTTTTTTTTTTTTTTTTTTTTTTTTGGAGACAGTCTCACTCTGTCACTCAGGCTGGAGTGCAGTGGCTTGATCTTGGCTCACTGCAACCTCTGCCTCCCAGGTTCATGCGATTCTTGTGCCTCAACCTTCCAAATAGCTGGGATTGCAGGCACCTGCCACCATGCCCAGCTAATTTTTGTATCTTTAGTAGAGATGGGGTTTCATCATGTTGACCAGGCTGGTCTTGAACTCCTGACCTTAAATTATCCACCCACCTTGGCCTCCCAAAGTGCTGGGATTACAGGCATGAGCCACTGCAGCCGGCCATCATAAAACTTTTTACGTATTTAGGATTCTTTCCTTTATACAGAATTTTACAAAGTCAAAGGATATGAACATTTTTAAGGCTGAAATATAATGCTACTTCAAGGATGCATACTCAGAGACTGAAACTCTTAAACTCTTAAATGATCATGATATATTTTATACTCTTTAGAGGCTTCATTTGAATGCAGCCGTCTTTGATGGGAAATGATTAAATTGCTACCCATCCAGATTTAATATGTATAGTTCATGACAGAAAGAGAAACCTCTTAAGTAAACTGTCTCTGTTTCTCCAAGCTGTAAAATCTTAGAAGATGCCCAGGACAGAATGGCTCAGAAATGCTACAAGTAGGATCCAAAATATGTTTATTAGCCCTCTTATGTAAGAAGTGCTCTGTCCTCTGACATACCACAGAGAAAACAGCCTATGCTCTGGGCATGTCTTTATTCTGTCTCTCTCAATAGCACATTATCACACAGCACATTGTGGAACTTTCGATACCTATAGAACCTTGAGGATGTGCTAAGATGTTCTTGATCAAATCCTGATTCAGTCATTTCCTTGGATCTTAAACCCTTCACCTCTCAGGCTGTATTGCTGGCTCTAACAAAGGGCTGGAATCCTCCTTGTGTAAAAAACTTTCCCTCTTGATTGCCCTCAACAAATTGAACAGTGGATGTCTTTAACAGTAAGCTTCTTGGCTGAGTATGGTGGCTCATGGCTAGATTCCCAGCATTTTGGGAGGCCGGGCCAGGAGGGTCACTTGAGCCCAGGAGTTCAAGACCAACCTGGGCAACATAGCAAGATGCTGTCTCTACTATAAAAATAAATTAAAATAAAATTAGCTGGGCGAGGTGGTGTGCACCTGTAGTCCCAGCTACTCGGGAAGCTGAGACAAGAGGATTTCTTGAGCCCAGGGGTACAAGGCTGCAGTGAGCTATGATGGCACCACTCCTTTCCAGTCTGGGCAACCGAGCAAGACCCTATCTCAAAAATAAATAAATTAGGCCGGGCGTGGTGGCTCACGCCTGTAATCCCAGCACTTTGGGAAGCCGAGGCGGGCGGATCACGAGGTCAGGAGATCGAGACCATCCTGGCTGACACGGTGAAACCCCGTCTCTACTAAAAATACAAAAAAATTGGCCGGGCGTAGTGGCGGGCGCCTGTAGTCCTAGCTACTCGGCAGGCTGAGGCAGAAGAATGGTGTGAACCTGGGAGGCGGAGCTTGCAGTGAGCCGAGATAGCGCCACTGCAGTCTGGCCTGGGCAACAGAGCGAGACTCCGTCTCAAAAAAAAATAAAATAAATAAATAAATAAAAATTAAAATTAAAAAAAGAATTAACTTATGTGACCAGGCACAGTGGCTCATGCCTGCTATCCCGGAACTTTGGGAGGCTGAGGCAGGCAGATTGCTTCAGCCCAGGAGTTCAAGACCAGCCTGGGCAACATGGCAAAACCCCATCTGTACAAAAAATACAAAAATTAGTCAGGCATAGTGGTGCACGCCTGTAGTCCCAGCTACTGAGGAGGCTGAGGTAGGAGGATTGCTTGAGCCTGGGCAGCAGAGGTTACAGTGAGCTGAGATGGTGCCACTGCACTCCAGCCTGGGAGACAGAGCGAGACCTTGTCTTAAAAAAAAAAAAAATTAAGAACAAAGGCAAAAACATGATCAAAACTTGTCACTTCTTAATTATTTTTGCTACATTTCACCGTGATCTATGTTTTGAGGTTACTTATATCTACTGCATCTGTATGGTAGAAATCCTATGTAATGGTATGCAGTAACTGTACATCTCCCAATTCTGTACTCAGTGACATGGCAAGATTGGCAATGGTGGAAGTATTTACCCCTGCAAATGTTACAGATCAGAACTTTCCCCCCTCCTACTCCCAGAGGGTCAGTTCTTAACCCTGAACTAGTATTCCATGCATTGTTGACACATTAGTTATAGAGCAGACCAAACAAGCTACTCAATTGAAAAGTAAGAGCTTCAGTCAGCCTGACTCGAAATTTGTCTCTGCTAATTTAGAGAAAGCGCAGCCGGGCACGGTGGCTCACATCTGTAATCCCAGCACTTTGGGAGGCTGAGGCGGGCAGATCACGAGGTCAGGCGATTGAGACCATCCTGGCTAACACGGTGAAACCCCATCTCTACTAAAAATACAAAAAATTAGCCAGGCGTGGTGGCACGTGCCTGTAGTCTCAGCTACTTGGGAGGCTGAGGCAGGCGAATGGCTTGAACCCCGGAGGCGGAGGTTACAGTGAGCTGAGATCGCGCCATTGTACTCCAGCCTGGGAGACAGAGCAAGACTCCATCTCTTACCAAAAAAAAAAAAAAAAAGAAAGAAAAGAAAAAATCAAAAAATTTCAAACATATAGAAAAGTAGGGAGAATAGTATAAGAATCTCGGTGTACCCATCACCCAACTTCAGCCATGATCATGATCAGTATATTGTCTTGTTTCAACTGTATACCCACCCACTTTCCCCTACACTTGGATGACTTGATGCAACTCCTGGCCATCATATCATTTTATTCAGTATTTATCTCTAAAAAATAAAAAGTCTTTTAAGAGTTGATTAACACATTGGCCAGACGCAGTGGCTCACGCCTGTAATCCCAACACTTTGGGAGGCCAAGGTGGGTGGATCACCTGAAGTCAAGAGATTGAGACCAGCCCAGCCAACATGGTGAAACCCTGTCTCTACTAAAAATACAAAAATTAGCCAGCCATGGTGGTGCGCACCTGTAATCCCAGCTACTCAGGAGGCTGAGGCAGGAGAATCACTTGAACCTGGGGGACAGAGGTTTCATTGAGCTGAGATCTCACCACTGCACTCCAGCCTGGGCGACAGAGCAAGACTCCATCTCAAAAAAAAAAAAAAAAAAACAAAACCCAAAAAACAAACAAACAAAAAGTTGATTAACCCATTGTAATAGGGAGATTAACTGAGACTCTGAAGTTAAATAACATTCCCAAAGTGACCAAAACTGGTAAGTATATTAACCAAACTTCAAATACAAAACAATCTGTCTTCCTTTACATTCATTTACTGACTGATATAAAAATCCATGATCTGAAGATTAGGCAGCAAAACTGTAAATTCCAATAACAAATCTTAGCATTCTAAAATTTAATTTAATTTATTAATTTATTTATTTTTATTTATTTATTTATTTATTTTTGAGATAGAGTCTTGCTTTATCGCCCAGGCTGGAGTGCAGTCCACGATCTTGGCTCACTGCAACCTCCGCCTCCTGGGTTCAAGCAATTCTTTGGCCTCGGCCTCCTGAGTAGCTGGGATTACAAGCATGTACCACCACGCATGGCTAATTTTTGTATTTTTAGTAGAGACAGGGTTTCACTATGTTGACCAGGCTGGTCTCAAACTCCTGACCTCAGGTGATCTGCCCGTCTCAGCCTCCCAACGTGCTGGGACTACAGGCGTGAGCCATCGCGTCCAGCCACATTTTAAAATTTTAAAAGAAATCCAACTAGAATAAAAGCACAGTCATTCAACACTAAGCAGTAACAGGCCCACAGATTAAGTTCCTTTGGATTTATTTTTATTTCGGCTAAAAGGATTTATCTTGATATTTGAAGGCATCAAGCATGAAGGGTGAAACCAGAGGACCAATTGTGCATGGTGGATAACTGAGCAAAATGGTTGTTCTCTCCAGCTTCCAGCACTAAAACAAATACCTTAACAGTTGCTTGTGGTGTCATACTTTCAAAAAGAAGTACTATATTCCTAGCAGTGTGATTATTTAAAGGAAAAGCATGCAGATAGAAGCTGCACATGGGGAATTAAACTTAAATTGCCTGGCAACGTGACAGCTTTCAGCAAATGTTAATAATGATGAAGATGATAGTGATCATAATGATGAGGTTGACACATGACATATGAACCACGTGCAGGAGCAGGAAAACAAGTCAGTCACAAGTCTGTACATAATAGCTTGCAAAGCAGGTTTGGAGCTTGCCTGAGGAAAAGGCCAAAGAGGTGGTGTGTATATTGCAACACCTAAAACCACAGGCTTTGGAGCTGGCTTAAATTCTAACCTCCTACTACCAAATGTGTAACATTAAATAAATTCCTTAACATCCCTGAGCCTCACTTTGCTCACTTGTAAAATGGGGATAATAGTATCTATTGCATAGTGTTGTTGTCCTCACAACATAAATAAGATTAAGTAAGATTATGGAGACCAGGTGAGGTGGCTCATGCCTGTAATCCCAGCACTTTGGGAGGCAGAGGTGGGCAGATCGCTTGAGGTCAGGAGTTCAAGACCAGCTTGGCCAACATGACGAAACCCCAGCTCTAACAAAAATACAAAAATTAGCCTGGCATGTTGGCATGTGCATGTAATCCCAGCTACTAGGGAGGCAGAGGCAGGAGAATCACTTGAACCTGGGAGGCGGAGGTTGCAGTGAGCTGAGATCGGGCCAGTGCACTCCAGCTTGGGCAACAGAGCGAGACTCCATCTCACACAAACACACACAAAAAAATAAATAAATAAAAATAAGATCAGGTGAGTGGCATATGGTTATATCACATTGTTTGGGGGTTACCAGGATATGCACCCCAGTCTGAGAAAATGAGAGACATAGGATTGCTTTTAAGAAGTAGATGAAGGAGACTAAAGTTTCCCAGGTTGGTAATATGCCGACACCATGGATTGCATTAAGGTATCTAGAGAAATACAGTGTCATTGAGAAGGGGTAAACATGCCAGGTTTACTTGGTGACCTGAGGAGGATCTAGCCTCTTAGGTAAGTCAACAGAGAGAAATGAGGGCATGCAGCTTTCAAATATGTCAATCCTTTGACAGTGATGTCTCTCTGTTGATGACTGGATTAGCATTTGGCATTTGGCTCTTGTGTATTTTGGGCAGCCCAAGTCTGTCTCTGAGGCTCTGGTCACGCTGGGGACTTTCAAAGGAAAGGACAGATCAAGCCAGACTTGCTTTAGACACTGTTATGGGATGAATTATATCCCCACTGACATATCATATTTTCAAGTCCTAACCCTCAGTACCTCAGAAAGTGACTGTATTTGGAGATAGGACCTTTAAAGAGATGATTAAGTTAAATGAGATGGTTAGGGGGCCCTAATTCAATCTGACTGACGTCCTCATAAGAAGAGGAGATTAGGACACACAGAGAGACACTAGGGAGGCAAACACACAGAGAAAGGGCCATATGAGGAAACAGCAAGAAAGCAGTCATCTTAGCAAGGCGTGGAAGCTTACACCTGGAATCTCAGCACTTTGGGAGGCTGAGGCGGGTCGATCACTTGAGCCCAGGAGTTCAAGATCAGCCTGGGCAACATGGTGAAACCCTGTCTCTACAAAAAGTACAAAAAATTAGCTGGGCATGGTGGTGCATGTCTGTGGTCCCAGCTACCCCAGAAGCAGAGGTGGGAGGATCACTTGAGCCCAGGAAGTCGAGGCTGCAGTGAGCTGAGATCATGCCACTGCACTCCAGCCTGGGCATGGAAGTGAGACTTTGTCTCAAAAAAAAAAAAAAAAAAAAAAAAGAAAGAAAAAGAAAAAGAAAGAAAGCGGCCATCTACAAGGCAAGGAGAGGGGCCTCAGAAGAAACCAAACCTGCTTACAACTTGATCTTGATTTCCAGTCTCCAGAACTTCAGGAAAATAAATTTATGTTGTTTAAGCCACTCAAGTTGTGGAATTTTGTTATGGCAGCCCTACCAGACTAATATAGACAGTGCCAAGAAAAATCACCTGAGGGGTCTTATTACAATGTAGATTCGGATTCATTAGATCTAGGAGGGAGCATGAGATGCCTTTTTTTTTTTTTTGAGAAAGAGTCTTGCTCTGTTGCCCAGGCTGGAGTGCAGTGGTGAGTTCGTGGCTCACTGCAACGTCTGCCTCCCAGGTTCAAGCGATTCTCCTGCCTCAGCCTCCCGAGTAGCTGGGATTACAGGCATGGACTATCACAGCCAGCTAATTTTTGTATTTTTGGTAGAGACGGTTTCACTATGTTGCCCAGGCTGGCCTCGAACTCTTGACCTCAAGTGATCCACCCGCCTAGGCCTCCCAAAGTGCTGGGACTACAGGCAAGAGCCACTGCTCCCAGCCTGAGATGCCAAATTTCTAACTAGCTCTCAATTGATACTGATGCTGCTGGGTCACACTTTGAGCAGCAAAGCTGCAAACAACCATCAACACTTCCAGTTACACTTCTACTTTTCTTTCTTTCTTTCTTTCTTTCTTTCTTTCTTTCTTTCTTTCTTTCTTTCTTTCTTTCTTTCTTTCCTTTCTTTTCTTTCTTTCTTTCTTTCTTTCTTTCTTTCTTTCCTTCCTTCCTTCCTTCCTTCCTTCCCTTCCTTTCCCTCCTTCCCTCCCTTTCCCTCCTTCCCTCCTCTTCCTTCCTTCCTCTTTCTCCTTCCTTCCCTTCCTTTCTTCCTTCCTTCTCTCTCTTTCTCTTCCTCCCCTTCCTTCCCTCCCTCTCTCCCCTCTTCCCTTCCGTCCCTCCCTCCCTCCCTTCCTTCGTGTCACCCAGGATGGAATGCATGATGGCCCAATCATAGCTTACCACAACCTTGAACTCTTGGGCTAAAGCAATCCTCTGGCCTTGGCCTCCCGAAGTGCAAGGATTACAGGCATGAGCCATTGCGCCTGGCCGTACCTCTGTTTTCAACAAGGATTCATCCATAATATTTATCATCCCCTCTATTTTGAAGGTCATAAATGTCCAATTCAGAACCTAATGCTTGCTGTTTAGGCCCTCAATATCTAGAGACTTAGAGCAAGCCTTTGACTTGTTTCGTTTGTCTTTGTCCCTTTATACCTAGATATGGGTCAGGATAGGTCAGTAATAGGTGTCCAAATCTCCCTCTCTCTGGGCCAGGGCAGGACCAGCACTGGCTAAATGGCTGCTTAAGCCAGGTGTCTTGCCTGAGGTAGACTGAAGCTGAGAGAGAACCTCGGGGAGGCTCAAAGGCAAAAGGAGAGACAGCTGAATCGAATCTGGTCAGTGTAGCCAGGCGTGGTGGCGTGCACCTCTATTCCCAGCTACTTGGGAGGCTGAGGCCAGAGGACCTCTTGAGCCCAGGAGTTTGAGGCTGCAGTGAGCTATGATTGAGCCACTGCACTCCAGTCTGGGAGACAGAGTGAGACTCCAACTCTTAAAAAAAAAAAGAAAAAAGAAAGAAAAGAAACTGGTTGGTGAACTTACTGGGCAGGAGCTGGATAAGTGGGAAGATAGCCTGAGAGGAGGGTGAGTGATTGCTTTAGCACCAGGTGACTTCAAACTATTTGGTTTAGAGAGGCAGAGTGTGATAGACCCTGAACTTGCAGCTAGCATAATGGTATCATCACTGCTGTTACAGGCGAGGCTGAATTTGAATAGATAACATTTACAAGCTATATTCAGACTTGAATTTGCTGAAATAAGGGACAGGCAATTCAGGGCATTTGAGAGTATCTTATTTTTCAAAATTTATATTTGCTCATCTGAAAAAATGAGAGACATAAATGAAAATGAATGGATTGGCCAGGTGTGGTTTCTCATGCCTGTAATCCCAGCACTTTGGGAGGCTGAGGCGGGAAGATCACTTGAGGTTAGGAGTTCGAGACCAGCCTGGCCGACGTAGTGAAACCCTGTCTCTAATAAAAATTCAAAAATTAGCCAGGCGTCCTGGCAAATGCTTTTAATCCCAGCTACTTGGGAGGCTGAGGCAGGAGAATTGCTTGAACCTGGGAGGGAGAGGTTGCAGTGAGCCTAGAACATGCCATTGCACTCCAGCCTGGGGCAACAGAGCAACAGTATCTAAAAAATAAAAAATAATTAAAAAAAGAAAATGAATGGATTATGTGAAACTTAGTTATAGACAAGATTAAAATTCATCTGTAATCTTTAGATGAGTGGTGTTATATGAGAATAAAGTACAATGTGTCAGAAGAAACAATTACCACTGTGCTAATAAACTATCACTTAGTTACAAAAATAAAATCCTTCAAGTCCTCAAACTTGCCCCTGTGGTTTTTCCTCTCACAAAGGAAATCCTATTATAATTCTTAAATCCAAATGAAGGCATTTTAATATTTCCTTTTCCTGCAAGCTAAATGTCTTATTGAATTATAAAACAGAAAATTTTCATCTCAGAAAGTTTTACTGAATTTTTTGTATCCCCCAAATAATGTTTAAAGCTGTTCAAAGTTTTAATTATTACAAAACACTTAAGATAAAAGCTTGTAATCCCTCAAAGCAAATCACAACAAATCCAAGGGCTTTCTTTTCTTCAAAGTGAACTGTCTAAATAAAAGGGGAAAACTGTGTAATAAGCTAAGCACAATATTGTTGGCTGCTTTATAATAACCAAGAGGCACACAATGGCTTGGGGTCTAGCAAGCAACAAAGCATAATTCTTCATCACATAGTCTTCACTTTGATTTCAGCTAGATGTCTGACCATGGTGAACCACTTTATCAACATTAGCCTCCCTTTTCTTCTCTGTAAAATGAGGGATTGTTTCCAAGTCTTTGCTATTGTGAATAGTGCCACAATGATAGACTGGATTAAGAAAATGTGGCACATATACACCATGGAATACTATGCAGCCATAAAAAATGATGAGTTCATGTCCTTTGTAGGGACATGGATGAAGCTGGAAACCATCATTCTCAGCAAACTATCGCAAGGACAAAAAACCAAACACCGCATGTTCTCACTCATAGGTGGGAATTGAACAATGAGAACACATGGACACAGGAAGGGGAACATCACACACCGGGGCCTGTTGTGGGGTGGGGGGAGGGGGGAGGGATAGCATTAGGAGATATACCTAATGTTAAACGACGAATTAATGGGTGCAGCACACCAACATGGCACATGTGTACGTATGTAACAAACCTGCACGTTGTGCACATGTACCCTAAAACTTAAAGTATAATAATAATAAAAACAAACAAACAAAAAACATTAAGTTAAAAAAAAATGAGGGATTGGACTAGTTGGTACCTAGTCCCCACGTTTCATTGATTCAGTAAAAGCCTGCTTTTGATTTTGAGAGCATCAAAAACTATTTACCATCAAAAAGAGCATTGAAAAGTAAGAGGGGACCCAAGAGGTGAAGCAGCTCTCCCCTGGTTACACAGAAGCAGAGCTGGGATTAAACTCCAAGATGTCTGACTTCCAGGACAGGAGCATTTTCCATAATGTCATGCAGCTTGAAATTCTTTCCAGAGATGAGCTTTCCTGCTATATGTATGAAATTGTAACCAAAATAAACTACATAAAACATTAAGCTAACATAACTTCTTTCTTTCTTTTTTTTTTTTTGAGACAGTTTGTCATTCTGTCACCCAGGCTGGAGTGCAGTGGCACGATCTCAGCTCACTGCAACCTCTGCCTGCTGGGTTCAAGTGATTCTCCTGCCTCAGCCTCCCAAGTAGCTGGGATTACAGGCATGCACCACCATGCCCAGCTAATTTTTGTACTTTTAGTAGAGACAGGGTTTCACCACGTTGGCCAGACTGGTCATAACATAACTTCTTCTAAGGAAATGATTATTTCCCTGGGTGGCTTAATATAAGTCATAAGTAACTGATTGTGGTCAGAAGTGTGGATGTAATTATCTCTAGGGAACCACATGAAAGCAGGTCAAGTTCTCATACACAGCAAAAATGCCTGTTTTCAAGACCAAGCAGTACTGATCCTCTTGGTATACGAGTGACCTGTGAGCAGAGACCATGCCTGGCCCATCTGTGTAGTGAGCAAGGCAGGTATTCTGCCTTGGAGATCATCCCATGAGTGTAGGGCCTGGGAGCAGGACTGAGGCGAACGAGTTGGCTCAAGCATTAGGGAGGGGCATCTCAGGAGGACAAGGCAGGTATGGAAGGAGATCTTATAATAGTAGCCAAAATCAGTCCTGTGCACAGGCACATGAGTAGAAATGTCAGGTATCCTCAACCATAGTTCCGCACAACTCGGAGATGTGGAAGGCAACCGTAAAGAAAAGAAACCCCATCTGTGTTTTCTAAATATATCATATCCCTCCTCACCCTTCTTCCTTTGAGAAAGTTTTAAAGTTATTATATATTTAACATTAGTGTATCTGAACATATTACTTGAAAAGGGATAAACTGCGTGACAAAATGACTCATTTAAAAATTTCTATGATTTCTACATTTATGTAATATTTATATAATGCTTAGTAGCGCCAGGCACTGTTATAAATAAATATTAAGTCATTTAATCATTTTAAGAACTCTATGGTAAGTAACCTATTGTCTCTATTTTACAAATGAGGAAACTGAGGCACAGAGAGATAAGTAACTTGCCCGAGGACATATGGCTAGTAAGGAGCAGAGCCCAGGTAGTTTGCTCCTGATTCTATGCTCCTAACCACCAAGCTTCACTTTCTCCTTGAGAAAGGACTACAAAGGAAGTACTAAGAGTGGGCATTTCTCCCTTTGCTGCTCAGCTTTTTTTTTTTTTTTGAGACAGGAGTCTCGCCCTGTCACCCAGGCTGGAGTGCAGTGGTACAATCTCAGCTCACTGCAACCTGCGGCTCCCGGGTTCAAGTGATTCTCCAGCCTCATCCTCCTGAGAAGCTGGGACTACAAGTGCGGGCCACCACATCCGGCTTTTTTTTTTTTTCAGTAGAGACAGGTTTCATCATGTTGTCCAGGCTGGTCTCGAACTCCTGACCTCAGGTGATCTGCCCGCCTTGGCATTCCAAAAGTTGGGATTACAGGTGTCAGCCACTGCAGCTGGCTATTGGCTGCTCAGCTTCTAAGCTCACTTCTTAGGTTAGGAGAATCTTGGTGAGACTTGAAAGAGGCAGAGTCACTTCCCACTCTACAAGCTGAAAATGGCAGATATTCATATTCCAAGCACATGCCAGCCTCAGCCATTCTGATGCACTAAACAGCTTAAATCCGAAGCTAATGATAAAAGGAGGGCCCAGAAAATCCTCTGTGGAAGCAGTGGAAGCTGCAGAGGACTTGGTTCCAGAACTGGTTTAGGCAGCACAGACAGAATAGTTAAGAGGGTGGGTTCGAGGCAGAAGCCTGGCTTTAAGTCCTGGCTCTGACCCTTGAGCAGGATACCTAACCTCTCTTTGCTTCAAATGTCTAATCTGTAAAATGAGGGTCCTTAAGGAGATGATAATTGCAGACCTTTGTTGGGAGATGACCCTCTTCCGGGTGCCACGTTTTACCTCTGTCCTACTGGATAATTGTCACAGCAATCTGAGCAACAGTATGGGTATTTTTCTTACTCTCATTTTACAGAGGAAATTGATGCACAGAGAAGGTAACCTGTACAAGAACATGTCACCATAAAGTGAGGGAGTATAAGTAGGCACAATTTCAATTAATTAATAAAAACCATCTAAAAAATGTTCACGCTGGGCGCGGTGACTCACGCCTGTAATCCAGCACTTTGGGAGGCTGAGGTGGGCGGATCACAAGGTCAGGAGTTTGAGACCAGCCTGGCCAATATAGTGAAACCCTGTCTCTACTAAAAATACAAAAATTAGCTGGGTGTGGTGACTCACGCCCATAATTCCAGCTACGTGGGAGGCTGAAGCATGAGAATCACTTGAACCCAGGAGGCAGAGGTTGCAGTGAGCCAAGATCGTGCCACTGCCCTCCAGCCTGAGTGACAGAGCAAGACTCCATCTCAAAAAAAAAAAAAAAGAAGTCTAGGAACCAACCTGAAAAAACTGAACTCTCATTAGAGGGTTTGAGAGTTAATGTATTAATGTAAAATATTTGAACATATAAGGTATTAATGTAAAGGTTTGAATATTAATACATTAATAATTTTTGTAGTCATCACCCAGGCAGGCTGGGACTAAAGGCATGAGCCACTGTGCCCAGCTGTTTGTAGTTGTTTTTTTTTTGGAGACAGAGTCTCACTTTGTCACCCAGGCTGGAGTGCAGTGGTGCCGTCTCTGCTCACTGCAACCTCCACCTCCCAGGTTCAAGCAATCCTCCTGCCTCAGCCTCCTGAGTAGCTAGGACTACAGTTGCGAGCCACCATGCCCAGCTAATTTTTGTATTTTTAGTAGAGATGGGGTTTTGCCATGTTGGCCAGGCTGGTCTCGAACTCTTGACCTCAAGTGATCCGCCCGCCTCGGCCTCCCAAAGTGCTGGGATTACAGGCATGAGCCACCACACCCGGCCTTGTTTGTAGTTCTCGAATGGAGGATATATGCAGCACTAAGGGAGAGAGAGTTTCACAGAAATCTAATACCAACCATCCTTCAGAATGCAAGGTTATTTTATCATCCCTTTTTACTTATTACCCCATTCATGAGATTTCTGCAGCTCTCTTTGTTTCTCTGTGTCTTTTCATATTTCCCCCTGCTGCCAACTGGTGAGTCTCTTAACATTTTCCCAAATTGGCCAAGCGTGGTGGCTCACACCTGTAATCCCAGCACTTTGGGAGGCTGAGGCGGGTGGATCACCTGAGGTCAGGAGTTCAAGACCAGCCTGGCCAGCATGGTGAAACCCCGTCTGTACTAAATAATAATTTTAAAAAATAGCTAGGTGTGGTGGCACGCACCTGTAGTCCCAGCTACTCAGGAATCTGAGGCAGGAGAATGGCTGGAACCCAGAAGGTGGAGATTGCAGTGAGCCAAGGTGACAGAGCAAGACTGCGTCTCAAAAAAAAAAAAAAAAAAAAATTCCCAAATTTCAAATTTGAGACACAGAGAGCCACATTGCCTTATGTAACTTTTATTATGCCCATCTCATAGGTCACAGGTCAGTCTATGGATTTGTAGTTCTTTTTAAATTTAATTTAATTTTAAAAAATGTTTGAGATAGAGTCTCACTCTGTCACCCAGGCTGGAGTGCAGTGGTGTGATCTTGGCTTCCTGCAACTTCTGCTTCCTGGGTTCAAGCAATTCTCCCACCTCAGCCTCCTAAGTAGCTAGGACTACAGGTGCATGCCACCATGCCCTGTAAATTTTTGTATGTTTTGGTAGAGACAGGGTTTCACCATGTTAGCCAGGCTGGTCTCAAACTCCTGACCTCAAGTGATCCACCCACCTCGGCCTCCCAAAGTGCTGGGATTATAGCCGTCAGCCACTGCGCCTGGCCTAATTTTTAAAAATTTTTCTTTCCTTTTTTTAATAGAGATGGGATCTTGCTATATTGACAAAGCTGGTCTTGACTCCTGGGCTCAAGCAATTCTCCTGCCTCGACCTCACAAAGTGCTGGGACTACAGGCATCAGCCACTGTGCCAGATGGATTGTAGTTCTTAAATCGGGTCCTATGGTTTGCTCAAGTGTAGCGGTCTCTATGCAATATCACGGCAATATCCTTGGCCTTCTCTTAGCAACGGGCTATGGGTGAGGCAGCTTCCTTAGAAAAAGACAGTGGGTATGAAACTGGGGATGGGAGAGATTCCTTGCTTAGCAAGGGCTGTGTAGAATCTCTTCTAGAGAGGTGGCTCCAAGAATCACAGCTCCATCCATTCTCAGAGGTAGCAGTGGCAGCAGATTCAGAGGCAGGCACCCAGTGTCTAGTTTTGGGGGATGCCCAGTGTAAGCTGTGGTGTCCAGTAGGCCCAGTAGCAGCTGGACCGTCTTCATCAGATTGCTCTAGGATGTGATTTTGAGCTTGGTCCCTAGCTGCAAAAACCTTCAATCCTGACACTCCTGTCCTTATTGAAATTCTGTGAACCACCAATATTCTTTTAATCATGTTCTTTTCTGCTTAGCTCAGTTGATTTCTGTTGTTTGTGAGAACATTGACTGATTTTGGGAGTATGTTATAGAGGGCTTCCACAGGTCAAAAGGTAATTTTGCTCGTCTTGTCTGTGGCCTCCTCACCCCCTGACCAAGTCCATGGATCTAAGTAACTTGGATAAGTTCACACAGCAGGTGGCACAGCCATTACTAAAACCTCCAACACCCCTCCAACAGACCTCCTATTTCTTAGCCCAGTTGATCTCCTCGTGAAAAATCCTGGGGACCTCTACCCCGGCCTTGCACTTGGGAGTCAACTCAGTTTCCTTAACTTCCGTATGCTTGCCTTTAATTCTTGGTTTCTTGAATTTATGGGATCTCAAATTCCATTTAATGAATCTAAAATCCAACCAGTTAGGGGAGAGGTGGTTACAGTCACCACACAAATCAGGGAGTTGGCCTTAGGTGGGCACTTGAATGAAGTATCCACTGTTAATGGGAAGACACAGGTAGAGAGACATGTAGGTCAATGAGTAGATTTTATTGATGAGAGGATGTGGAAATTCTCTTTGATTCCTAAAATTTTCTCAGTGAAATGAAGAGCAATGTTAACAGCTGAGAGTGAGGGGGAGTATTAGAGATTGAGAAGGAGAAGGAGTGAAATGGTATACTAAGGAGAGTGGGAGAGTGAATTGGATTAGGGAAATTAGGGTGGCTGTATAGCACTGAGGGTCCACTTGAGGATTCTGGCCATACATTTATTCATTTTTATTTATTTATTGTTTTGAGACAGGGTATCACTCTGTTGCCCAAGCTGGAGTACAGTGGTACAATTATAGCTCACTGTAGCCTCCAACCCCTGGGCCCAAGTGATCCTTCCTGCCTCAACGTCCTGAATAGCTGGGACTACAGGTGTGCATCAACATGCTCAGCTAATTTTTAAAAATTTCTTGCAGAGATGAGATCTCACTATGTTAACCAGGCTGGTCTTGAACTCCTGACCTCAAGCAGTATTCCTGCCTAGACCGTCTAAAATTCTGGAATTACAGGCATGAGCCACTGCACTCAGCTTGTCATACATTTAAAATTAGATCAGTTAGCATGATTGTCTATTTTTCTCTAGTCATGTTCATATAAGGCAATAATTCAAGATATTAAGGAACTGAGAAACTAAGGTGCTGGATGGATCATCCATGTGTATGTGTATTTGTATTCACAAATAAGAACATATATATATGTAATGTTTCTACTTCTTTCTTTCTTCATTTAACAATATATATTAAAGATTTTTTTTTTTTTTTTTTGAGATGGAGTTTTGCTCTTGTTGCCCAAGCTGGAGTGCAATGGCGTGATCTTAGCTCACCGCAACCTCCACCTCCCAGGTTCAAGTGATTCTCCTGCCTCCGCCCCTCGAGTATCTGGGATTACAGGCATGTGCCACCACACTCAGCTAATTTTTTGTATTTTTAGTAGGGACGGGTTTTCTCCATGTTGGTCAGGCTGGTCTTGAACTCCTGACCTCAGGTGATTCACCCACCTTGGCCTCCCAAAGTGTTGGGATTACAGGCGTGAACCACCATGCCCGGCACATATTAAAGATTATTACATATCAGAGCTATCTTATACTTTTTACTGGTTGTAGAGTATATGGGTGTGCTCATCCCTGGGAGGAAGAAAAAAATTAATTGGTCCTAACTTACTTTTCTCACACATACATGGAGTGACTAGCACAGGGCTTGATACATAGTAAGCATTCATATCTTTTTGAAATCCTCAACACACATATTTAACTAACCCTTCTGGGGATCGTGCCTTTGAAGTCCAAGTCAGGATCTGCTCTCATAGAAAGCCACAGCTTGGTGTCTTTCCAATTAAGAGTTTTCCCAGTTCTTGGCAGGAGCAACAAGGTCCACTCACTCTTACAAATGGAGGCTCACAAATGGAGCCTTGTCCTTCCTCCAAAGATAAAGGAATGTTCTGAAGGCCTACGTCTGTACACCAGCTGCTGCCTTTCTTGATCATAGTATCTCATATAAACCAAAAGCCTATGGATTCTCTTACTAACAAAGGGAAAAGACAAAGTCAGCTACTATAGAACTTTTATAATTTTAAGGAACTAAGTTTTCCGGGCTGACACAATCATGCTGCCTTCCAACTTACCTGACTCCCAGAACAGCTTCCAAGTCTGAGTGCCAGGAGTTGCTTTGGCCCATTCCCTCTGGCTGAGTGACTGATGAGTCTTTGGAGATCTGAGTCATTGGACTTCTAGGAAGCTATGGCAGCCTCCAAGTGGTCCTTTGAAGGCTATACACTCCTCACTGGCCAATGCACTCCATGCTGAGGCTTTGGCCACTAAGGCTCATTAGGCATCTTCCAGGGCAGACCTCAATACCTGTGGGCCTCAGGGACTCTGTAGAAGTCCATGTGTGCTCTTAGCTTGCCTCTTTCCTTGTCAGATGAGTGTGGCGAACACTAGAAATAGTGCAAATAGTGAAGGGGAGGTAAAGCCGTGATCTTATAGTGGTTAGTACTCCACGATGTGAAGGGGAGGTAAGGAACATACAAGGCATTGCTGATAAATAAGTCTGCTCAACCCGAAGAGATCATTGAAGATTCCCTATGTTTAGGTGATAGGAGGTGGAGGAGAAGACAGGTCAGGGAGGAAGGAAGAAGTTGAGACAACCTGGGCTGGGTGCAGTGGCTCACGACTGTAATCCCAGCACTTTGGGAGGCCAAGGTGGGAGGATCACCTGAGGTCAGGAGTTTGAGACCAGCCTGGCCAACATGGTGGAACCCCATCTCTACTAAAAATACAAAAATTAGTCTGGCATGGTGGCGGGCACCTGTAATCCAGGCTACTCGGGAGGCTGAGGCATGAGAATCACTTGAACCTATGCCTGAATTTTTTGCCATTATTTTAATTGCAAAAACCGCAGTCACTTTTGCACCAAACTTTGTACACTCTAAAGTAATGATAAAAGATATAGTACAGGCTGGGTGCTGTGGCTCACACCTGTAATTTCAGCACTTTGGGAGGCCGAGACAGGTGGATCAACAAGGTCAGGAGTTCGCGACCAGCCTGGCCAACATAGTGAAACCCCATCTCTACTAAAATTACAAAAATTAGCCTGGCATGGTGGCGCACACTTGTAGTCCCAACTACTCTGGAGGCTGAGGCAGGAGAATCACTTGAAACTGGGAGGTGGAGGTTGCAGTGAGCCGAGATCGTGCCATTGCACTCCAGCCTGGGTGACTGAGCAAGACTCCATCTTGGAAAAAAAACAAAATACAAAAATTAGCTGGACATGGTGGCACATGCCTGTAGTCCCAACTACTCTGGAGGCTGAGGCAGGAGAATCACTCGAACCCAGGAGGTGGAGGTTGCAGTGAGCCAAGATGGCGCCACTGCACTCCGTCCTAGGCCACATAGCGAGACTTTGTCTTCAAAAAGAAAAATATGTATACAAAAATTAGCTTGTGGTCCTAGCTACTTAGGAGGCTGAGGTGGGAGGATCACTTGAACCTGGGAAATCAAGGTTGCAGTGAGCTGTGATTGCACCATTGCATTCCAGCCTAGGTAACACAGTGAGACCCTGTGACACACCCACAAACACACAGACACACACACACACTCAAATGTATAGTATGGTAAATACTAGGCAATAGGAATTTTTTAGCTCCATTTTTAAATCATGGGACCATCATTGTATATGTTCATGAGAATCGCTTGAACCCGGGAGGCGGAGGTTGCAGTGAGCCAAGATTAGGCCACTGCACTCCGGCCTGGGCAACAAGAACGAAACTCCATCTCAAACAAAAACAAAAACAAAAACAAAAACATGGAGTGTGGTGGTGCATGCCTGTAATCCCAGCTACTTGGGAGGCTGAGTCAGGAGAATCGCTTGAACCCAGGAGGCGAAGGTTGCAGTGAGCCGAAATCAGGCCACTACACTCCAGCCTGGGCAACAAGAGTGAAACTCCGTCACAAAAAAAAAAAAAAAAAAGAACAATTATAACAATATTTGAGCATCACTACTCTTGGGCTTTGGGGTCATTATTAAGAAAAATAAGACTTACTGAACACAAGCACTGTGATACTGTGACAGTCGATTTGATAACTGAGATGACTGCTAAGTGACTGATAAATGGGTAGTGTATATAGCATGGATATACTGAACAAAGCGATGATTCACATCTGGAGTAGGACAGAGCAAGATGGCTGAGATTTCATCATACTACATACTACTCAGAACGGCATACAATTTAAGACTTATGAATTGTTTATTTCTGGAATTTTCCATTTAATCTTTTTGGACTGTAGTTGACTGCTGGTAACTGAAACCCAGGAAAGTGAAACTGCATATAAGTGGGGGACTACTGTGTTGACGTAGAGAACTATGCTTGACCTCAACTAAGACACTGGCTCAACAAAGAACAGCTTGCAACAGAACTAAACCACTCCAGACTAACCTAATTCAGAACCAAAGCCTGCGGGAGGTTGAGGCAGGAGGATCACTTAAGCCCAGAAGTTCAAGACCAGCCTAGGCAATACAGAGAGACCCCATGTGTACAAAAAGTAAAATTAGGTAGGCATGGTGGTGGACGCCTACAGTCCCGGATACTCCAAAGGCTAAGATGGGAGGATGGCTTGAGCCTGGGAGGTCAAGGCTGTAGTGTGCTTTGATTGTGCTACTGCACTTCAGCCTGGATGACAGAGAGAGAGAGACTGTCTCGGGGGGTGGGGAAAAGCCCGATTTAGGATGGCTTAGAGACCAGAATATGATAGCTTATTCCCATATTCACTCACTCATTAATTTATTCATCAAGTAGGTATTTACTGTAGGTCTACTCTGTTCCAAGCACTGTGGTAAGTGCTTAGGATGATCTGGACATGGGAAGATTTCCTAGAAGCTCGTGCCACCCTAGTGATCAAATGTAGGGCTGAGCTCCTCTTCCTGTTGTAGTCAGCACATCCAGACTAGTGTCATCAGATAAGCTTGCATAGATTTTCCTCATGACATCATATTCTGCTTCATTTTCATATGGCAAGTTTTGTCATATAATAGCATGTCTCATCATGGCCCCACCCCATAACCTTTTGACCTAGTAGATTTCTATACTGGCTTATGACCATTCACTACACAAATATTTATTTATGACTAGATTGCCAGAAAATACTGCCTTTAAGTAACTCACAATCTTTAATTCTACCAAAGGAAATTGATAAAATTGTTTAAAAAGCTACTCCACTGTGATAAATTTTATAATAAAGATGTCTTCAAAGTTCTGTAGGAGAAGGAGTTGTTTCTATTTTTTTTTTTGAGACGGAGTCTCACTGTGTTGCCCAGGCTGGAGTGCAATGGTGCAATCTTGGCTCGCTGCAACCTCTGCCTCCCAGGTTCAAGCCATTCTCCTGCCTCAGCCTTCTGAGTAGCTGAGATTACAGGCACCCACCATCAAGCCCAGGTAATTTTTGTATTTTTAGTAGAGACGGGCTTTTGCCATGTTGGCCAGGCTGGTCTCGAACTCCTGACTTCGTGATCTGTCTGCCTCTGCCTCCCAAAATGTTGGGATTACAGGCATGAGCCACTGCGCCTGGCCAGGAGTTGTTTCTTAATCCTAGGAGAGTGTGGCTTGGGGAAGTAATTTCTCCACTGTTATTTGAAGAATAATTCAGGGTTCAGTGAAAGAGAAGGGCCTTCTAAGAAAAGGAACAGTTTGAGCTGAGGCATGCAGGCAGTAAAGAGAGTGGGATGTTTCAAGGACAGTTGTTGATGATGTTATGGATCTTTTGAAGATATGGTTTATACCACTTGGGGAGTAATAAGATTTCTTCTAAACCTGACCCAAGGATATTTGACACCAGGGATTTGTGTGGGTTTTTTGCCCTTTTTATGCATTTATTTTTTCTGTAGAGTTGAAGTCTCACTATGCTGCCCAGGCTGGTCTTGAACTACTGGCCTCAAGCCATCCTCCTGCTTTGGCCTCTCAAATTGTTGGGATTACAGATATGATTTACCATGTCTGGCCAACACCAAGGATATTTAACAACAAACATATAATAAGAATTATGTCAATATCAATGAATTTTCTTGGAAAGTATTTTATGAGTCAAATTTTATTGATTCAGTTTAATTCCATGATTAATGCATGCACTATAAAGCTCTTGAATACACTGTGGGGCAGCAAAACTCTACCTCCATCCTCTTAGGGTCCTGGCTGGGCCTGGGAATCACATTGACATAAGACAAATTAACGAGAAAAGCACAGAAATACAAGTTTTACATGGCACCAGAGCCCTCATAAAGAAATGAAGATACAAAGAAGCAGTGACAGTCACTTATATACTGAAGTGGACTTTGAACAAAGAGTAGTAACTGTGAAAATGTGATAAGGCAAAAGAGCTCGGACTAGGGTAGCTCATTGGATAGAAAAGTGACTAGGAAGATAAGGGTTAGTTTTAAAAGGTTTGTTTGTACAGAATTTTCTTCCTGTCCTTGATAATAAGAATGTTGGTTTATAGGGAGGGCATCTTTCACATAGGAACTTCGTCTCTAGCTTTTAAGAAACAAAATGAAGGTCAGAGTGATCTTCTTGTATTTGCTGTTTTCTTTTTTTAATCTTTAATTCAGGCCAGGTGCGGTGGCTCACGACCGTAATCCCAGCACTTTCGGAGGCCGAGGCAGATGGATCATAAGGTCAGGAGTCTGAGACCAGCCTAGCCAACATAGTGAAACCCCCTCTCTACTAAAAATACAAAAAATTAGCTGGGGGTGGTTGCGAGCGCCTGTAATCCCAGCTACTTGGGAGGCTGAGGCAGGAGAATCGTTTGAACCTGGGAGGTGGAGATTGCAGTGAGCCGAGATCGCACTGCTGCACTCTAGCCCCGGCAACAGTGCGAGACTGTGTCTCAAAAAGAAAAAAAAAAAAAATATATATATATATATATATACATATACATATATATATAATTCAAAATAGTCAATATGCCAGAGCAACATATTTTGGGGTGGCATATTCTTAATGCTTTCAACACAATGGGGGCAAAATACTCTCAGAAGTCAAGGGTGGCAGGATCAGAATATTCTTGGGGTTAAAATAGCAGTGTATCAATATCCCACTGCTTCTATCCTTGTCACAATGAATTTCCTAAGGTCTACATAGCTTCTCATGTCATAGATTACCTTCCCCTCATACAACATATTTCCCAACATTACCTCACCTCTTTGTTATACGGAATTCCCCGAACCAGTGTCACAAACTTGAATGCCCACAAGTGCTAGGTGGATAATAAGAGTAAAATTAACTAAATGAGGACTGTGGTAAACTAAGAGTACCTGTCTCATCCATAAAAACGAAGCTGTTAGTGTGCTCCCGCCAGCTGTTGCCAGGTAGGAATGTAGACCAAAGGTTGTCAGAACTCCAACATTTTTAAAAAGAAGCCAGAAATCCTGATTTTTATTATAGAAATTCCAAATTTGGCAACTAACTGGGGAAAAAGCACACAAAATCCTGTGTGTAGGCCAACAAAACATGTCTATGGGCCAGATCCCACCCCTGGGCAGCAGTCTGTGATCTTTGTCCTAAAACTTTCAAACTTTTCTATGTTATCATGCTTAAAGGAATGAATGACTGCTCCATTCCCTTATAACATCACTGATCACTGACTTCCCAAATATGGGCCCAACCCTTTTCCTGTTGTGCACCTCCCACTGGTGATTTCAGAGTTTGACCATCCCTTTAAGATGTCAAGTTTTTGTAATGTCCTGAGCCCTGTCTTTGTGATGTCATAAACTATATGAACAGTCTTCCCCTCCACTCTTGAGGGTTGCTTGACCACACCCTCTATGACATCATGAATTGCCCTAACACCTTGGAATAACAATTCATTCCTTCATACTATTGCAAGCCTTTGCACATCTCTTTGTATCGTCACCCTATGACATCATGTGTTAATCTCATCTCAGGACTGCAACCCAGGATTGCAGTGAGTGGAAAGACACAATTTTTACAGCATCACCAAAAAGGATAAGGTTATTTGGGTAAGTTCATGATGTCATAAGAGAATGTCTGCATCAGTAGAGCTTTCAAAAAGAATCACAGCTGGGCATGGTAGTGTGTGCCCTTAGTCCCAGCTACCTGGAAGGCTGAGGCAGGAGGATCACTTGATCCTAGAAGTTTGAGGCTATAGTGCACAATAATCACATCTGTGAATTGCCATTGTATTCCAACCTGGGCAATATAGTGAGACTCTCTCTCTCTCTCAAAAAAAAAAAAGTTATAAAAGTTGATTTTTTTTTTTTTTGAGATGGACTCTTACTCTGTTGCCCAGGCTGGAATACAGTGGCGCGATCTTGGCTCACTGCAACCTCCACCTCCCGGGTTCAAGTAATTCTTCTGCCTCAGGCTCCTGAGTAGCTGGGACTACAGGTTTGCACCATCATGCCTGGCTAATTTTTGTATTATTAGTAGAGACAGGGTTTTGCCATGTTGGCCAGGCTGGTCTTGAACTCCTGAGGTCATGATTAGCCTGCCTCAGCCTCTCAAAGTGCTGGGATTACAGGCGTGAGCCACCGCGCCCAGCCAAAAATTGATGATTATATGTGATTTAGATTGTTTTAGAGTGAATGAAAAACGTGAACTCAGTTTTCCAAGTATTTCAGGCCATTTTTTTTTTTTGAGACAGGGTCTCACTCTGTCCCGCAGGCTGGAGTGCAATGGCATAATCACAGCTCACTGCAGCCTAAACCTGGGCTCAAGTGATCCTCCCACTTCAACCTCCTGGGTAGTTGGGACTATAGGCATACATCACCACATCCAGCTAATTTTTTGATTAGCCGAGGCCTCACTTTGTTGTCTAGGCTGGTCTCAAACTCCTGGGCTCAAGCAATCCTCCTGCCTCGGCCTCCCAAAGTGTTAGAATTACAGGCCTGAGCAGCTGTGCCTGGCCCAACTTTTATCATAGTGAAGAATTATAGAAATTATCTGAAGAGACTGCTCACTGTATATATTCCTTGGAGGTGGTAAGAGTTTTGTTTTTTTTTTAGTTTATGGAATGAAAATCCACAGGTTAGGAAACAAGATTTATGTAATTGATCTGATCATTGCAAAGTCTCTCTAAGGTCTTTTCTTGGATGAAAAAAAATTATAAGCGCAGCACTCAATATGTATTTGATAATGTTCCTCACTGCAGTATGAATGAACTTATAAATTATTTGGTTTTTTTTTGGTTTGTTTTTTGTTTTTTTTTTTTTGAGACAGAGTCTTGCTCTGTTGCCAAGGCTGTAGTGCAATGATGTGATCTCGGCTCTGCAACCTCCGCCTCCCAGGTTCAAGTGATACTCCTGCCTCATGCTCATGACCAGCTGGGTTTACAGGCACCCATCATCATGCCCGGCTAATTTTTGTATTTTTGTAGAGACAGGGTTTCGCCATGTTGGCCAGGCTGGTCTTGAACTCCTGACCTCAGGTGATCCACCTGCCTCGGCCTCCCAAAGTGCTGGGATTACAGGCGTGGGCCACCGTGCCCAGCCATAACTTATTTATTCTCACTACATTTTTATAATCCGTGGGATATATGCTTCAGGATTCCTTCTACTATGTTTCTAATGTATTGTTCTTTTTGTTTATTTATTTTTTAAACTTGTTTGGTAAGACTGCTAAAAGGAAGTAGGATTATTATCCTTAGAATATTATAAACCTTTCTTTTTCTTTGAGATGGAGTCTTGCTCTGTTGCGCAGGCTGGAGTGCAGTGGAATGATCTCAGCTCACTGCAACATCTGCCTCCCGGGTTCAAGAGATTGTCCTGCCTCAGCCTCCTGAGTAGCTGGGATTACAGGCACGCACAATCATGCCTGGCTAATTTTAGTAATTTTAGTAGAGGTGGGGTTTCACTATGTTAGCCAGGCTGATCTCAAACTCCTGACCTCAGGTGATCCACCCGCCTCAGCCTCCCAAAATGCTGGGATTACAGGCATCAGCCACCTCGCCGGGCCCCATTCTCTTTCTAAAGGAAAAAAATAAAAACAAAAGTTAAATTCCTTTGTCAAAACACTATGAGGAAAACAACTCAACAATATGAGTACCTAAGATAATTAGATGACTTTCGCCGGGCGCGGTGGCTCACGCCTGTAATCCCAGCACTTTGGGAGGCTAAGGCGGGCGGATCACCTGAGGTCAGAAGTTCGAAACCAGCCTGACCAACATAGAGAAACCCCGTTTCTACTAAAATACAAAAAAATTAGCTGGACATGGTGGTGCATCCCTATAATCCCCGCTACTCGGGAGGCTGAGGCAGGAGAATCCCTTGAACCTGGGAGGCGGAGGTTGCGGTGAGCCGAGATCACGACATTGCACTCCAGCCTGGGCAACAAGAGTGAAACTCCATCTCAAAAAAAAAAAAAAAAAAAAAAAAAATTAGTTGACTTCCATGCATTCAACAAATCAACAAATATGTATGGATTGCCTACTATATGCATCAGACACTGTGCTAGGCTCCGGGTATAAACAAATCAAATATGGTTTATGCCCTCATTGATTCTATGATCTAGTGAAAGAGACAAAAAGCAATTAAGGAAAAAAGTACACACACGTACACACACACACACACACACACAATTAGAGAGAGTAATAGGAGGGAGGAGAGGAAAATTACTTTAGATTAAATGGTCCAAGTAGCTTTTTTTGAAAGAGTGGCATTTGACTTCCAGTGAATGAAAAGAATCCAGTCATGCAAACTGTTGGGGGAATAGTGGTCTGCTGAAAGGGGCACAGCCTCGGCAAAGGCCTCAGGTGGAAATAGTTTCAAAGATCAGAAAAACCAACATGGTTAAAGTATAGTGACAGAGAAGAATAGTGAGGAATGAGGCTGGACAGAAAGATGAAGGAGACATCATGCAGAGGCTTGACAGATATGGTAAGAGGTTTAGGTGAGAACATACTATTTTCAAGTAGAGTAGTGCCTTTTTTTTTTTTTTTTTTTGAGACAGAGTCTCACTCTGTTGTCCAGGCTGGAGTGCAGTGGTGCGATCTTGGCTCACTGCAACCTCCGCCTCCCGGGTTCAAGCGATTCTTCTGCCTCAGCCTCCCAAGTAACTGGGACTACAGGCACGTGCCACCACACCCCGCTAATTTTTGTATTTTTAGTAGAGACAGGGTTTTACCATGTTGGCCAGGCTGGTCTTGAACTCCTAACCTCATGATCCACCCACCTCAGCCTCCCAAAGTGCTGGGATTACAGTCGTGAGCCACCGTGCACGGCGAGTAGTACTATGTTTTAAAGCATTCCTCCAACTGCTGTGTGAAGAATGGATGCCAAATTGACAGTAGGACAGTAATTTGGAGGCTATTTGCAGTATTCCATTGGGATATGATGATAACTGAGACTGGGTTATTAGAGAGAGGGAGAGGGAGGGAGGGAGAGAGAAAGAGAGACAGAGAGAGAGAGATTGATTATGTACCTTAGAGGTAGAATCAACAGAACCTGCTGATGCTGATGAAGCAGATATGTGATATGAAGGAAAACAAAGAATCAGAGATGACTCATAGGGGTTTAGCTTGAGCAACTGAATGCATACCAATTATTAAAATGAGAAGGATAGAGAGAGTGCAGAGCAGGTTGTTTGGGAAGCATACGCTAGGACAGAGTTAGGTGTGCCAAAGGTTTATCAGGGAAATAATACCTGTGTAGGAAAAGGGACAGAAGCAGAATTGTGCAGGGGGAGTTTGCAGATAATGATGTAAACCTGACAGTCTCTGCCAGCTCAGTGGAGGGGTTCCGGAGCAAAAAGTGCTGGTTGAAGGGGTTCTGTGTTAGACTAGACCCATGAACTCCCACCTTGCTCATTCATTGGCTGGAAACCTGCCCAAGAAGAGTACGACTTAACTACATGCCAAAAAGAGTGTGACTTTGGCTCTAGAGCTGAGGTAGACCCTAAAGCCAGTAACAGCTAGAGACTCTCAGCTAACCACACTCCTACAGCTGGGCAGCAGGTCCTTTCTTGAAAGGGGATCTGAGCAGCACATCTCCCGGTCTCCCACAGTGAACAACAGGCATGAGAAGATCAGCAATTTAGTGTTAGACAAAAGAGGGACAGGCTGGGTGCGGTGGCCCACACTTCTAATCCCAGCACTTTGGGAGGCCTAGATGGGTGGATCACTTGAGGTCAGGAGTTCAAGACCAGCCTGGCCAACATGGTGGAACCCTGTCTCTACTAGAAATACAAAAATTAGATGGACATGGTGGCGGATGCCTGTAATCCCAGCTACTCGGGAGGCTGAGGCAGGAGAATCGCTTGAACCCGGGAGGCAGAGGTTGCAGTGAGCCAAGATCGTGCCACTGCACTCCAGCTTGGGTGACAGAGTGAGACTCTGTCCCCTCCCCCAAAACAAGAGGGACTAAGATAGTTAATTAGATGATTAATTCATCAAATTTGTATTGACCTTCCACAATAGGCCATCCAAATAAAAATGTAGATAGTTAAAGGTAGTCTAAATTTCCTAAGAGAAGTTTGGATTGGAGATATTTGAGAATTTTACATATACTGTACATGGTACGTATATGGTTTATGGACTGGCTTGCACCACCTAATGAAAGAGGAGATTGTTCTTCACTTGGAGAAGTGTTACTTCTCTAGAGATTGTTTGGAGGCAATTTGGTTTGTCACATTGACTGCAGGGACAAAGGAGACACTACTGGCACTTAGTGAGTAGAATCTAGGAATATAAAACATTGTGCAATGCACGGGAAATCCCGCTCGATGAAGAAATGTCTCACATAAAATACCAATAATGCTTCTGTGAAAAAAATTTGCTGTGGACAGAGAAGAGGTCCCAGAACCAACCCTGGGACATTCTATCTTTTAGAAGTTGGGTAATGGAGAAGAAGATGGCAAAGCAGCCTGAAAAGGATTATCTAGAAAGGTAGAAAGAAAACCAGAAGAGAGTGGTGTCAGATGCTAAGACAGGAAAGTGTTTCGACAGGGGAGTCAGCAGCAAACAGTGCTGCTGGGCAGTTGAGTAAGATGAGGACAGAAAAGTGTCCACTGAAAGGTGACCTTAATAAAAGCAATCTCATTAGCCGGGCATGTGGCAGGCACCTGTAATCCCAGGTACCTGGGAGGGTAAGGTAGGAGAATTGGTTGAACCCAGGAGGTGGAGGTTGCAGTCAGCCACTGCACTCCAGCCCAGATGACACAGCAAGACTCTGTCTCGAGGAAAAAAAAAAAATCTGCCAGGAACAGTGGCTCATGCCTGTAATCCCAACTACTTAGGAGACTGAGGCACTAGAATCACTTGAACCTGGGAGGTAGAGGTTGCAGTGAGCCGAGATTGTGCCACTGCACTCCAACCTGGGTGACAGAGCAAGACTGTGTCTCAAACAAAACAAAATAAACAAAAAATTTAATAAATAAAAATAATAGGCTGGGTGCAGTGGCTCACGCCTGTAATCCCAGCACTTTGGGAGGCCGAGGCGGGTATATCACAAGGTCAGGAGTTCAAGATCAGCCTGGCCAAGATGGTGAAGCACCGTCTCTACTAAAAATACAAAAATTACCCAGGAGTGGTGGTGGGTGGCTGTAATCCCAGCTACTTGGGAGGCTGAGGTGGAGAATTGCTTGAACCCGGGAGGCGGAGGTTGCAGTGAGCCGAGATTGTGCCACTGCACTCCAGCCTGGGCAACAGAGCGAGACACCATCTCAAAAAAGAAAAAAAAAAGCAACTTCAGTGTACTGTTGGAGAAAATGGAAGCCAGACTAGTACAAATAAGAGGAAAAGAGAGGTGAGCAACTAGGGGAAGGAAATTTTTCAATGAATTTGAACAATAAGCAGGGAAATACTTTGGAGGGGGATTTGGGATCAAGGAAGAGATTTTATTTCCAATGTTACATTATATAAAGTATGTAATTACATAAAGAAAAGTTGAAAGAATTTTGCAGTAAAATCGCTAAATTTTCTACTTAACATTTTACTCGGCTTGCATTATCACATTTCTTTATCCATAAGGAAGGGGATTTTTAAAAGATGAAGACAGTCCTATAGCATGTTTGTATGCCTGGAATGTGATTCTGTAGCCAGGGGAAGATTCATCATATAGGAAGGAAAGGCAATAGCCAAACAAAGGAGTGAAGTCCTTGAGAAGTGAGGGGAATGGAATTCAGAGTAAAGGGACTGCCTTTTGTTGTTACAGAAGGAAAGAAAGAGGACATGGGTACAGAATCATGAGTGTTTGTGGATTTGATATCAGGAAGACGTGGCAAACACTGCACTATTGCCTAACAGCCAGACTCTCTTCTTCCTTGTTAATAGAACCCAAAATTTGGTGTGGGGGTAGCAGTGTGTCCATACTTAGGAGATTAGTTGTAATTGGTGTAGGCCAGTCATGATGACTGCATTCCTCTTTCTTTGCCAGACACTAACTTTCGTATCATACCTTGTACCAGGAGAATGGTCATGTAACCTATTTCTAGTCAGTGCAACTTTAAGGCTTGTTTGCTGGAGCTGGTGGGCGGGAGTGGGGTGGTGTGTGGGGTGGCTCTGTGACAGTTTTTCCTTTGCTAACAAAAGGAGAGGGAACTTCTTACATAAAAGGTTCTTTTGCTGCCTCCTCACATCCCCCCATCTCCTATCCCATGTGTTTCAATTTCTTTTCTTTTTTTCTTTTTTTTTGAGATGGAGTCAAGTGATTCTCCTGCCTCAGCCTCTCGAGTAGCTGGGATCACAGGTGCCCAACACCATGCCCAGCTAATTTTGTATTTTTAGAAGAGACACGTTTCACCATGTTGGCCATGCTGGTCTCGAACTCCTGACCTCAGGTGATCTGCCCACTTTGGCCTCCCAAAGTGCTGGGATTACAGGTGTGAGACACTGTGCCTGGCCCTGCCCCACTTTTTTTTTTTTTCTTATACAGATGGGGTCTCACTTTCTCAGTCCAGAGGGAAGTGGCCAATCATAGCTCACTGTAACCTCGAGCCCCTGGGCTCAAGCCATCTTCCCACCTCAGTTTCCTTAGTAGCTAGGACTACAAGTGCACACCACCACACCTGGCTAATTTCTGCATTTAATTTCTGTTTTTGGTAGAGATGGGGGTCTCAATGTGTTGTTACGCCCAGCTATTTTTTTTCTTTTTCTTTTTGTAGAGATGGGGTCTTGCTATGTTGCTCAGGCTGGTTTCGAACTCTTGGCCTCAAGTGATTTTCCTGCCTTGGCCTCTCAAAACACAGGAATGCAGGTGTAAGCCACCATGCCCAGCCTTTTTCCTATTTCTGAATGTGGTCATGACTCATGATGTCAGGAAGTATGCTAGCTGTCTTTCAACCTGAGGCAATAAGCTTGAAGATGAAAAGTCAGAGCTGAGCAATGCAGAGAGGCTATGATGAACACAGGGCAAAAACTGCCTCCTACAGGTGTATTTCTTTATCATAGAAAAATAAACTCCAATTTATTGAAGTCTTTGTAGCCAGTTTTATGTCACTTTAGCAGAATATAGATACAGAATACAAAGGAAGTATGGTGGCTATTACTTTTTTCCTGTTGAATACCTCTTCCCAGCTTTATTCTAGTCACAGACCCTATTCTCCAGGCTATAGGAGTGAATACCTGACCCAAATAGGACTTAGATTCTTCCTACTTAGAATTTGAAACTTAGTCGGGAATATCCAAAGACAGAAGGAACTAACCTAATGTCAACTTCCAGAAAGAAGGCCAAAGATCTCCAGCCCCTAGGATTTGTATTCTACTCAAGGACTATCTATGAGTTACTCCATTAGCCTCTCAATAAATCTCCAGCCGAAGTTGGTTTCTGTTGATTTAAACCAGTGTTTCTCAGCCAGGGGAGATTGTACTCTTCAATGGATATCTGGCAATGTCTGGAGATATTTTTGGTTGACAACTGGCAGTGGGTGTTAGTGGCATCTAGTGAGTAGAGACCAGGGATTCTGCTAACATCTTGTAACGCACAGAACAATTCCCCGCAACAAAGACTTACTCGGCCTCAAATGTCAATAGTGTTGAGAAATCCTGCTTTAAAACAAGAGTTCCTTAACAGATACAAAGAGGTTCTCAACAAAGCTGACTCAGGGTCACCTCTGAAATTAGTGTGAAGGAAGAATGGGAGGTTTGAGGAACAAGGAAAGGTATGGAATGGTCATTATGGGTGTGGGAGAGAGAAAAGTGGAAAGTTGCTGGGCAGTACTTAGGGTCTGTCTGAGACTGATGACTGTGAATTTGGAGACATAAGTCCAGTGATTTTTCTCCTGCAATGTAGACAAGAAGAAGGTATATGTTGGTTTATCCAAGGTTGAGTTTCTGTCAGGTGAGAGCAGCAGAGGGAAAGAAAGGCAAGGAAGTTGATATTTGTATGGGAGTGATTTTACTGATGAACCAGAGTAATTAAGTTGGATAATGGGGGCGGGCAGGAATGAGATAATTGATGGGATCAAGTGGATCCAGGAAACAGCCTTATTGGTACCCCTCAGAGGTTGTCAGAAAACAGAATTTCAGGCTTCCTTGTACAGCTACTGAGTCAGACTTTGGATTTTAGTTTTTGGAGACAGGGTCTCACTCCTGTCACCCAGGCTGGAGTGCAGTGGTGCCATCACAGCTCACTGCAGCCTCGCCTTCCCAGGCTCAGGTGATTCTCCCACCTTAGCCTCCCAAGTAGCTGGGACTACAGATGTCTGCCACCACACCTGGCTAATTTTTTGTACTTTCAGTAGAGACGGGTTTTGCCATATTGCTCAGGCTGGTGTCAAACTCCTGGGCTCAAGAGATCCACCTACCTCAGCCTCCCAAAATGCTGGGATTACATGCCTGAGCCACCACATCCGTTACATTTTAAAACATTTTGTTTTGTTTTGTTTTTTAGAGAGTGTCTCGCTCAGTCTCTGTCACTCAGGCTGGAGTGCACTGGTGTGATCATAGCTCACTGTAACCTTGAAATTCTGGGCTCAAGCAAGTGATCATCCTGCCTCAGCCTCCCAAGTAGCTGGGAATACAGGTGTTCAATACCAGAACTCTGGCTAGAATTTATATTTTAATAAGTTCCTGAAGTGACATATGCACATTAAAGATTGAGAAGCCATGCATTACAGTATTTGATGAAGGTAAAGAATTTCTGCACTGAGAATACTGAAAATATGGTCCTGGGTGAATTATCTAGTCCAGAAGTTAGTATTTTTTTTTTTTCTGTAAGGGGCCAAGAGCCATACAGTTTCTGTCACGACTATTTAACTCTGCCATTGTAGTACGAAAACAGCCTGAGAAGATAGATAACACATACACGAGACGGACAGATGTTGAAAGTTGCTGTGTTCTAATAAGACTGTCAACAAAAACAAGTAATGGCAAGTAATGGATTGATTTGACCCAAGGGCCATTGTTTGCTGATCCCTGATCTTGACCTTGATGAAAACAACAACAACAACAGTAAGTCTTAGCTCCCAAGAAAAGTTTACCCTGAGTTTCCTAGTTCTGACTACTTACTATCTCTTGGGAGTAAGTATTCTCCCTCTTCCCTTTTTTTTTTTTTGAGATGGAATCTCACTCTGTCACCCAAGCTGGAGTGCAGTGGTGCGATTTCAGCTCACTGCAACTTCTGCCTTCTGAGTTCAAGTGATTCTCCTGCCTCAGCCTCCTGAGTGGCTGGGATTACAGGCACATGCCACCACGTCCGGCTAATTTTTGTATTTTTAGTAGAGATGCGGGTTCACCATGTTGGCCAGGCTGGTCTTGAACTCCTGATCTGCCTGCCTCGGACTTCCAAAGTGCTGGGATTACAGGCGTGAGCCACCGCACTCAGCCCTTCTTCCCTTTTCTTAACACAATGAAGAATTTGATTTTGTAACTACTTGGCCAGTTGATGTTCTGCAGGATCCTAAAAGAGGAAGTAAGAAGGGAACTGCAGTCTTAGAAAGCCAGAATGTCCTCGAAACCATTTTTTCCCCCCTAGAGTACCAAGAGATGTAATATGGGGCAGGCAGGGTTCGCGTCAGCGTGTTCTCTGGGGTTGTTTCACTTTTATTTTCTTCTGGCTTCCAGCAAACACATTTTGAGTTTCTCAGCTGAGCCAAAGGAAATCAAGAAATCTCTTGAAATCAAGGAAATCAAGGAATCAATTACTTACACCAAGCTGAGCAAGAGACAACTTGAAGGCAGAGGTAGCAGTAATCAGACAGGGTTTCCAAGGTAACAGGGCAGAAGTAGGGGCGAAGTGGGGAACAGAAATAAAAGCTACTAGGACTTTATTTTTATTTATTTATTTATTTAGGTTTTTTATTTTTTATTTTTGGTGTTTCTTTGTTTTGTTTTGTTTTGTTTTGTTTGAGATGGAATCTCACTCTGTTGCCCAGGCTGGAGTGTAGTAGGGCGATCTCAGCTCACTGCAACCTCTGCCTCCCGAGTTCAAGTGATTCTCCCGTCTCACCCTCCTGAATAGCTGGGACTACAGGTGCTCAACACCACGCCTGGCTAATTTTTGTGTTTTTAGTAGAGACCGGGTTTCACCATGTTGGCCAGGCTGGTCTCCAACTCCCGACCTCAGGTGATCTGCCCGCCTCGGCCTCCCAAAGTGCTAGAATTACAGGCGTAAGCCACCGCATCTGGCCACCTTTCTAGCACTTTACATGTATCATTGGAATCCTTACAGTTAGTTCAGCATTATTATCCCCAGGTTACAGGTGGAGAAACGGAGACCAATATATTATTAGACATTAATAAAGCACTTTGTGCCGGGCACCCTCTGCTTTACAAATATAAACTCATTTAATCCTTACCACAACTATATGAGGCTTGAACTTTCGTTGCCTGCATCGTACAGTGGGAAAGCTGTGCTTTGAAGAGAGGGGTTAAGTGACTTGCTGGAGGACATTAGCTAATATGGATGGAGCTGAGTTTTTAATCCAGGTGGACAGGTTTCATTGTTCATGTTCTTAACCACTATACCTCCCAGATTCACTCTTTCCAGACTTGAACAACTACTCTCTAGAAAATGCACCAGGCCTAAAGTTAGGGAAACTAACTCAAAACCAGGAACATGTAATAAGCAGTAGAGCCAGGGTTGGGGTCCAATTCTGACACTAAAGCTTGTGTATTTTCCCTTGTCCAAGGTAGTGACTATGTTCTTTTTTTTTTGTCCTAATTAGTATTATAGAACAGTTGGAATACACAAGGTAGTGACTATGGTTTTTGTTGTTGTTGTTGTTATTGCTTTTTGTTTTTTTTGAGACAGAATCTCACTCTGTTGTCCAGGCTGGAGTGCAACGGCATGATCTTGGCTCACTGCAACCTCCATGTCCTGGGTTCAAGCGATTCTCCTGCCTTAGCCTCCTAAGTAGCTGGGGTTACAGACATGCACCACCATGTCCCACTAATTTTTTTGTATTTTTAGTAGAATGGGGTTTCACCATGTTGGTCAGGCTGCTTTCAGACTCCTGACCTCAAGTGATCCACCTGCCTAGGCCTCCCAAAGTGCTGGAATTATAGGTGTGAGCCACCGCGCCCGGCCCATGTTCTTTAGATGTCTTTCCCACCAGGAGATTCTCTGTCAGTGCTAAGCCTTCAAGTTTTAGTTTTACTTATTGTTATTATTTCACCACATAGGTTCATTTTATTGAGCTGAAAGCTTACAAAAAGTCCACTGGTCCCTGCCCTGCCCATGTTACACTCATTCCTTCCCATGCACACTCTTGAGTATCCACAAGTGCTTCCACATAACTGGTTTCCCCCAACAAAGCACAAAGGGTGGTGCTTCCAAAGCATCCGTTGTTCCTAGCAGCAAGACTTTCAATGCTGGGGTTTTCTTTTTCTTTTTCTTTTTCTTTTTCTTTCCTTTCCTTTCCTTTCATTTCGTTTCTTTTTTTTTTTTTTTCTGAGACAAGAGTCTCACTCTGTTGCCCAGGCTGGAGTGTGCAGTGGCATGATCTCGGCTCACTGCAACCTCAGCCTCCTGGGTTCAAGCAATTCTCCTGCCTCAGCCTCCCAAGTAGCTGGGACTACAGGCATGCACTACCACGCCCAGCTAATTTTTTGTATTTGAAGTAGAGACGGGGTTTCGCCATGTTGGCCAGGCTGGTCTTGAACTCCTGACCTCAGGTGATCTGCCCGCCTTGGCCTCCCAAAGTGCTGGAATTACAGGCATGAGCCACTGTGCCTGGCCATTTTTTATCTTTGAAAGTGTTCTATTTCAATAATTTTTGGGGTACAGGTAGGTTTTGGTTACATGGATAAGTTCTTCAGTGATCATTTCTGAGATTTTAGTGCACCTGGTCCCCCAGCAGTATACACTGTATCCAATACGTAGTCTTTTATTCTTCACCCTTCTCCCAACCTTACCTTCTGAGTCCCCAAAGTCTATTATATCATTCTACCTTTGTGTCCTCATAGCTTAGCTCCCATTTATAAGTGAGAACATATGATAATTGGTTTTCCATTCCTGAGTTACTTTACTCGGAATAATGGCCTCCAACTCCATCCAAGTTGGTGCAAAATACATTATTTTGTTCCTTTTTATGAATCAGTAATGTTCCATAGTGTATATATAACACATTTTCTTTGTGCACTTGTTGGTTGCTGGGCACTTAGGTTCATTCCATGTCTTTGCACTTGAGAATTGTGCTGCTATAAACATGCATGTGCAAGTATCTTTTCATATGATGACTTCTTTCCCTTTGGGTAGATACCCAATAGACGGATTGCTGAATTGAATGGTAGTTCTACTTTCAGTTATTTAAGGAATCTCCATACTGTTTTCCATAGAGGTTGTACTAATTTACATTCCCAACAGCAGTGTAAAAGTGTTCCCTTTTCACCACATCCATGCCAACATCTATTATTTTTTGACCTTTTTTTTTTTTTTTTTTTCTGAGGCAGGATCTCACTCTGTCACCCAGGCTGGAGTGCAGTGGCATGATCTCAGCTCACTGCAACCTCCGCCTCTCCAGTTCAAGCAATTCTCCCACCACAACCTCCCCAGTAGCTGGGAGTACAGGCATCCACCACCACACCTGGCTAATTTTTGTACTTTTAGTAGAGATAGGGTTTCACCATGATGGCCAGGCTGGTCTTGACCTCCTGGCCTCAAGTGATCCATCAGCCTCAGCCTCCCAAAGTGCTGGGATTACAGGTGTGAGCCATCATGGCTGGCCATTTTTCTCTATTCTATTCCACTGGTCTATGTTCCTGTTTTTATATCAGTACCATGCTGTTTTGGTAACTATAGTCTTTTTTTTTTTTTGAAACGAAGTCTTGCTCTTGTCCCCCAGGCTAGAGTGCAGTGGCATGATCTCGACTCACTGCAACCTCCGCCTCCTGGGTTCAAGCGATTCTCCTGCCTTAGCCTCCCGAGTAGCTGGGGTTACAGGTGCCTGCCACCACACCTGGCTAATTTTTGTATTTTTAGTAGAGACGGGGTTTCACCATGTTGGCCAGGCTGGTCTCGAACTCCTGACCTCAGGTGATCCACCCGCCTTGGCCTCCCAAAGTGCTGGGATTACAGGCGTGAGCCACCATGCCTGGTGGTAACTGTAGTCTTATAGTATAGTTTGAAGTTCGGTAATGTGATGCCTCCAGATTTGTTCTTTTTGCTTAGTCTTGCTTTGGCTATGCAGCTCTTTTCTTGTTGCATATGAATTTTAGGATTGTTTTCTCCAGTTCTGTGGAGAATGATGATGGGAATTGTATGGAATCTGTAGATTGCTTTTGGCAGTGTTGTGGGATGTGTTTCCATTTGTTCCAGAAGGGAGTATAACTGCCTCTGCTGCACATGAGTTCACAAAGGGAGTGGGGAGTAGCAGCCAGCAGCAAGCCTCACCCAGCTCCCATGAAGTTGGCAAGGCTGGTCTTGCTTCCCTCGGTGCCCTGTTAACAGCACTGAGTTTAGATCCAGGCAGTCTGTGCACACTGTGACCTGAAACCACAGCTTTCAGGTCATGCCCTTCCCTATTTGCTGGTAAGGCTGAGCACCCAGCATGTATGCTTGTGTCTCCTGCACACTTCTCACTTGCCCACTGGTTTCTGCTCAAGGGAGTTCATCCCCACTCCAGATTATATTATAAAATTCAGTTGGGAGCTTCTTTCACCCTGTGACCCCTCCCTGAGTTTGTTGGCTGACTTCCCTGAGGGCCCCTGTAAGATACAGTCAGGAATGGCTTCCCTCCTTTCACGATGGAGACTGGGAATGCCTACAAGGCACTTCCTACTACTGCTTCTACGTTTATTTATTTCACTCCACTCCCTAAATCCATTCCGGCTCTGGGCAGGGTTAAAGCCTTCTCCTGTGGCGATGTTCAGATTCCCTGGTAGGAATGTGTGCTTGGAGGAAGACTCTCCCCTCTCACACTCTGGGAACTTACAGCTTTTCACCTGTCTTACAGAGTAGGCTGCAGCCTGCTGCATCTTTCAAAGGGTCTGTGGATTCTTTCCCAGCTAATTTTTAAAAAGCTTTTTGTAGAGACAGGCGTAGGCCAGGTGCAGTGACTCATGCCTGTAATCCCAGCATTTTGGGAGGCTGAGGTGGGAGGATTGCTTGATGCCAGGAGTTCAAGACTAACTGGGCAACATAGTGAGACCCTATCTCTAAAAGAAAAGCAGGGAAAAGAGGGTTTTAGTTGACTGAAACCAGGACAAACATAAAGAAGGTCTCCCATTCAATTTATCTGGTTCTAAAAGCAGTTTTTTCCAATTGTGCACACAAATAAACTGTTTTAGGCAAGACAGGGTCTTGCTATATTGCCCAGGCTGAAACACAGTGGCTCTTCACAGGCGTGATCCCACTACTGATCAGCAAAGGAGTTTTTGACCTGCTCTGTTTCCAACCTGGACCAGTTCACACCTCCTTAGGCAACCTGGTGGTACTGAGACAGGAGGCAGAACTCAACTCTGGAGGCAGGGCTTGGTCACCGGACCAAATTGAGGACTAGCTGAAACAGGTTTGGAGCAGAAGCACCTCCCCATAAGACATGCCCACCAGTGTGCCATGTCAGTTTACCACTGCCATGACAACACCCTGAAGTTATGGCCCCTTTCTGTGGCAATGACCTGACAACTTGGAGGATACCACCCTCATTCTAGAAATTTCTGCATAAACTGCCCATTAACTTGCATATAATTAAAAGTGGGTATAGGGCCAGACACAGTGGCTCATGCCTAGAATCCCAGCACTTTAGGAGGCCAAAGTGGGTGGATTGTTTGAGGTCAGGAGTTCGAGACCAGCTTGACCAACATGGTGAAACCCCGTCTCTACTAAAAATACAAAAATTAGCCGGGCGTGGTGGCAGGTGCCTGTAATCCCAGCTACTCAGGAGGCTGAAGCAGGAGAATCACTTGAACCCAGGAGGTGGAGATTGTAGTGAGCTGAGACTGCACCACTGCACTCCAACCTGGGTGACAAAGCGAGACTCTGTCTCAAAATAAATAAATGAATAAAAATAAAAATAAAATAAAATCAGTATAAACAGGAATACAGAACTGCCTCTGAGTTGCTGCTCTGGGCACACTGCCTACAGAGTAGCCCTGCTCTGCAAGGAGCAGTAGCTCTGCTGCTGCCATGTACTGCAGCTTCAATAAAAGTTGCTATTTAACACCACCAGCTCACCCTTGAATTCTTTACTGGGTGAAGCCAAGAATCCTCAATTTTGGCGCTTTCCTGTCCTGCATCAGTCTCCTGCTCCTAGGAGTTCACCCTTTTTTGTTTGTTTGTTTGTTTTGAGGCGGAGTTTCCCTCTTGTCCCCAAGGCTGGAGTGATCTCGGCTCACTGCAACCTCCGCCTCCCAGGTGAAAGCCATGCTCCTCAGCCTCCCAAGTAGCTGGGATTACAGGCATGCGCCACCATGCCTGGCTGATTTTTGTATTTTTAGTAGAGATGGAGTTTTGCCATGTTGGTCAGGCTGGTCTTGAACTCCTGACCTCAAATGATCTGCCGGCCTCAGCCCCACGAAGTGCTGGGATTACAGGCGTGAGCCACCGTGCCCAGCAAAGTTCACCCTATTAATGTCAAACAGTGCAGACACCCAGTTGTCATAGCACACTACAGCCCAGAACTGGTCTCCAGCTATTCTCCTGCCTCAGCCTCCTGAGTATCTGAGACTACAGGTGTATGCCACTGGGCCCAACACAGGTTTTTTTTTTTTTTTTTTTTTTTTTTTTTTGACACAGGGTCTTGCTCTGTTGCCAGGCTGGAGTGCAGTGGCATGATCTCGGCTCACTGCAACCTCCACCTCCTTGATTCAAGCGATCCTCCTACCTTAGCCTCCCACGTAGCTGTGATTACAAGCGTGCACCACCACACTTAGCTATTTTTAGCAGAGATGGGGTTTCACCATGTTAGTATTTTTAGTAGAGACAGGGTTTCACCATGTTGGCCAGGCTGGTCTCAAACTCCTTACCTCAAGTGATCTGCCTACCTCAGCCTCCTGAAGTGTTGGGATTACAGGTGTGAGCCACCTGCCTGGCCTATCCTAAATTGTAATGCCTAATTCAGGCACTGTGTGTTAATCTGTGCTAGATAATAGGTAGTAAACATGCACAAGATAGTTCCTGCCTTCAATGTGTTTACAGTCTAGTTCTAGTGTTTTGTAGTGTTAGGATGTGGTTTGGTCTTCTGATCCGACACCACCAATGGTTACTAATTATATATAACCAATACCTAGAAAATAAAATTTCCCATGTTGTTCAAATTGAAATTTAGTTTTCCTACATCACAACTTGAATATCCTCCTGAATATCCTTTCTTCTCTAGTGCCTTTACTCTTTACTTTATCCATTAGAGCCAAATATGACTATTTCCTTACATTTGCCTTTGCTGTTAACCCTTCAGCTGAGGCAGAGCCACAACATTCTTGGACTTTCATCATGATAAGGCAGATAGATTAAGATCTTGACTTAAATAAAATGGACAAGTGTCCTCTTCTCCTGAACTTCAAGAAGGATAAATAAAATGGACAAGGGTCCTCTTCTCCTGAACCTCAAAAAGGAGCTTAACCTTGAGGTACTGATCTATGTATGTGGATGAGAATCGTTAGTAAAGATAATTGAGGCCAGGTGTGGTGGTTCATGCTTTTAATCTTTGAGAGGCTGAGGAAGGCAGATCGCTTGAGTCCAGGACTTCGAGACCAGCCTGGATAACATCTACAAAAAAATGCCAAAAAATTAGCCAGGCATGGTGGTGTGTGTGCTTGTAGTCCCAGCTACTTGGGAGGCTGAGGTGGGAGGATTGCTTGAGCCTGCGAGGTTGAGGCTGCAGTGAGCTGAGATTGTGGCACTGCACTCCAGCCTGGGCAACAGAGGGAGACCCTATCTCTAAATAAATAAATAAATACCATTGGGTTGAAATCTAGAGACCTAAGTTATAGTCCCAGCTCAGCCACTAATCTGAGAATGGTTAACTATTTAAAATTTACAATGTGCCAGTCACTTTTTAAATTAACATGCTATGCTGTAAGTAGGAGGGTACTATTATTATCTTCATTTTACAGACAAGGACATGGAGGCAGAGAGCACTTAAATAACTGGCAAATCATACAGTTAGGGGCACACAGAGTCCAGTTGTGCAACAGAGGCAATCTGGCTGGTAGTACTTCCTGATAACAGAAGCTTTCATTGCTAACACACTATGTGGCAGATTCTGTACTGTGTGTTTTTGTTTGTTTTTTTGAGACAGGGTCTCACTCTGTGGCACAATGATCATGGTTCACTGCAGCCTCGGCCTTCTGAGCTCAAGTGATCCTCCCGCCTCCGCCTCCTGAGTAGCTGGGAATACAGATGTGCGACACAGCACTTGGCAAGTTTTTAAATATTTTCTTCAGACTGAAACATCATCGTGTTAAAGATAAAAAAGAAAAAAATATTCTTGTAGAGATAGGATCTCACTGTTGTCCAGATTGGTCTCAAATTTTTGAGCCCAAGCCATCCTCCTGCCTTGGCCTCCCAAAGTGCTGGCATTACAGGGTGGGTCACCATGCCTGGTTTGTACTGTTTTCCTGGCAATGTTATTCAATCTCGTGAATAATCCTAAGGTAGATATGATACCAATTTTTCAGGTGAAAAAAACTAATCGGCAGAATGAAACTTCGTAAACAGCCTGTGGCTCCAAAAGCTTCTGGAAGCCTCAAGCTACCCGTGTGCATCTTTGAGCCTCAGTTTCCCCATCTTTAAAATAAGGGGTTTGGAGTAGATGTCTGTTCTCTGGGGCAGGATGCAGAGGAAAAGAGCTGTCTGCGAATGGGCGAGAGAGAAGGTGGGGTAAATACAGTTAAACCACAGTGACCGAGGGCCCAGCATAACGGGGGTGGGTGCGGTTACAAATGCCGGTAAGATTCCCGCCAAGGCGGAGGACGGGGGTGTCAGAGCCGAGCGAGGCCTGTGGGCGAGAATGGGCCTGACAGCCATTCTCCGACCCGCGTGGGCGCTGCAGGCGCAGGCCAGCGGCCAAGGGAGAGGCGATCCCTGGGGCTCTGCCCGGGTTTCGGGACGGCACCTCACCCGCCCAAGTCCTGCTCCACAGGCTTCTCCGGGAAAGCTAGGGAAGGAAGAGGCGCGGCCTCCCGAGCCAGCATCTCAGAGCGCCACGTCCCTCCTGGCTCAGCCTCCCCCCAGGCTCCATAGCTTCGGCGCTCCCCACCGCCCGCCTCCAGGCTCCCCGGCGCGGCCTTGTCCCTGCTCCCGCCAATCGGCGTCGTCAGCAATCGCGAACCAGACCAATCAGCGGCCGCAGGGTGTGGGAACTGTCGCCATGGCAGCCAGGAGGCGGGCGCGCGCGGCGGGAGGAGGGGCAGAGCGGAGCGGTGGGCCGGGGGTTGGAGGACAAGTTTGTGCGCTGGGCGCAAGCACCAGGCGCAGCCTCGCTCGCCGAGACCTGGCCAGGTAAGGCCGGTGGCCGCGCGGTGGGTGCGGAGCAGCGCGGCGGGAGATTGGGGGTGGGGCGGGGGTCCGGAGATAAGGCTCAGGTCTTCGCCTGCCTTGCCAGAGCAGAGAGGATGGCAGGGGCCGTGCAGTGGGCGGGGCACCGGCGGGGAGGGGGCTCCCAGCGCGAGCCGGAGGCTCTGGGTTCCCTCTGCTCCACTCGCAGCTGGGCACCCGAGCTTTCTTCGGGGTCGAGGAGGGTGGCTGGCTCTTGGCGGGGAGCAGGAGAGGGTAGGTGCCGAACCGAGACCCTGTTGGGGTCCCGTTGGGTTTGGGCAGGTCGATGGGCGAGGGGGTGCCCACTAGTGAGGAGGGACACCCACCAATTCCAGGCGATGCTCCCCTGCGTCGCTCAGCAAAGCTAGGCCCGGGTATCCTGCTTTTCTCCGGTCTGGTTAAGCCGGCAACCTCTGACACTTAGGAGAAAGTTAGTGTCAGTCGTGATATCCGTTTCCCTTAAGTGACAAATTAGGTACGAGATGAAACCTTTTGGTTTTAGGAGATGAGAAACAGTACTTCCTTGCTGCACCTGCTAAGTGGTAACTCAGTGAGCAAATATGGTTATTGTGGTTGGTGTTTGCAACGGTCTTAGATGACAATTATTTTACAGTATCAAATGGTTGGGAGAGAGAGGGAAAGAGGGAGAGAGAGAGAGAATATGAGGGAATGAGAATGAACGGGAACCATTATGATTTTTGAGAGATAGAACCTCTTGAAATTCTGTGTCCACTAAACTCCTAAATTGAATAATGTACATTTTATGCAATTGAATAAGCTAGTGCTACCATCTAAACCTGCTACTAAGGCTCTGTTAAATCCATGGACGAATATGAACACTAAAAGATACTACCTTGGTTTAAAAATAGGGGAGGTTAAATGCAAATATTTCTGATAGTGAATTTTGTTTGAGGGAGATTGTGGACTTTCCCTATGGGAAAGTTTAAAGAATTGATGAGGTAGATGCTTTAAGGAATGTTCTTGTTTTTGAAACTTGAATAAGTTCAACAAATGTTGAACAAATATTTCAACAAATCTTCCTCAGCTAATAGGGTCAAAAATTAAAATTCTGGAAATTTAGAATTAGAAATGAAATCTCAAATAATGTCACTCTCATAATTAGGATGAACATGGAAACTTCCATTTTTCATCGTGGTCTTCAAGCTCTCCATGATCTCATCTACCTCTGTAGTAGGGGGTCAATTTTTTTTTTTTTTATCTAGACAATTTTAGAAATTTAAAGGAGTCAAAAATTTATTTCTGTCTCCATGTGTTTACTCATGCCCTTCTCTGTCTATCCAAATTTTACCCTTTTTTTTTTTTTTGAGACAGAGTCTCACTTTGTCACCCAGGATGGAGTGCAATGGCCCGATCTCGGCTCACTGCAGCCTCCACCTCCCGGGTTCAGGGGATTCTCCTGCCTCAGCCCATCGAGTAGCTGGGATTACAGGGACCCACCACCACAGCCAGCTAATTTTTTGTATTTTTATTAGAGATGGGGTTTCACCATGTTGGCCAGGCTGGTCTCAAACTCCTGACCTCAGGTGATCCACCTCCCTTGGCCTCCCAAAGTGCTGAGATTACAGATGTGAGCCACCATGCCTGGACGACCCATGTTCTAAGAGTCGAATCTGTCTATGTTGTGTTTACCTTTCTTTGCTCTCCCAAGGTACATATTGTTCATATCACGTATTTTGTATGTATCCTTTCAGCATGCTTTTTGCCAAGTTGGTTTGTGCTCTGTGAATAACAGTTGAGATAAAATGTACAATTAAGACAATTAAGGTACTTTTCAAGACACTATTAATTATGGGCACTAATATCAATAATATCAATTCAGATATCTTTTTTGTTTTGGGATATGTTATAAATCTCTGAACACTACTAAACTAATTTTGCATTACTTAGAATAATATTTAAATTGCTTTCCACTTTCTAAGGACCCTTTTGAAGGCTGGGGTCTACAAAATACCCTTTTGAGTACTGGGTAGCTGGCAGAATCAAGTGCAGGATTTAAAAATGTATTGAAAATAATCCTTTAGGCCGGGCATGGTGGCTAATGCCTGTAATCCCAGCACTTTGGGAGGCTGAGGCAGGTGGATTACTTGAGTCCAGGAGTTCAAAACCAGCCTGGCCAACATGGTGAATCCCCGTCTCTACTAAAAATACAGAAATTAGCCAGACGTGGTGGCGGGCATCTGTAATCTCAACTACTCAGGAGGCTGAAGCAGGAGAATTGCTTGAACCCGGGAGGCGGAGGTTGCAGTGAGCCGAGACTGCGCTATTGCACTCCAGCCTGGGCAACTAGAGTGAAACTACGTCTCAAAAACAAAACAAAAAACAGGCTACTAACAATTTCAAATAATTTATTCAAGGAAAAACTTCAATCACTTTCATTATTTTCAATCAAAATTTTTTTTACAACCATGATGTGGTGAAAAGTATACTTAGTTAGAATTTCGTGGCCAGATTCCAGTACAGGCTCTGCCAAAAGAACTTGGCCAAGTCAGTTAACTTCCTTCTGTATTTATAACCTTTTATAAAAGTAGGGCTGAATTAGATTACAGTAGTCCTCCTTTATCCTAGAGGGATATGTTCCAAGGGTCCCAATGGATGCCTGAAACTACAGGTAGTACCAACCCTTATATACGCTATGTTTTTTGCTATACATATATAATAATAAAATGAATAAATAACAATAATACACTGAAATAAAAGTTATATGAATGTGATCTTTCAAAATATCTTGTTTTACCTCAGGTAATTGAAACTGCAGAAAGTGAAATCGCAGGTTAGGGAGGACTACTGTACCTCCACGATTATTTCTGATCTTAGAATTCTCTGATTCTAAAATCCTAAAGCAGCCTAATAGAAGTTCAGATAGTAGTTACTTGATTTTATTTTTGGCAGAGCATTTTTTTTTTTTTTTTTTTTTTTTGAGACAGGGCCTCGCTCTGTTGCCCAGGCTGACTGGAGTACAGTGATGTGATCATGGCTCACTGCAGCCTGGAACTGCCAGGCTCAAGTGATCCTCCTACCTCAGCCTCCTGAGTAGCTAGGACTAAAGGAGCATGCCACCACACCCTGCTAATTTTTAAGTATTTTTTTGTAGAGAAGAGGCCTCACCATGTTGTCCAGGCTGGTCTCAAACTTCTAGGCTCAAGCGATCTGCCCGTCTCGGCCTCCCAAAGTGCTGGAATTACAGGCGTGAGCCACTACACCTGGCCTTGGCAGAGTTTTTTTTGGCAGTGTATTTTAATTATCTGAAGTACAGTATATGTAAATAATAAAGAGATTATAATTTTAATAATATGTTTATTGAGTGATACAGATCTGTTTTTCATAAGCCTATAATCTAGGATACTCCAACCCATTGTTAAGACTGGAAAAAAGGAGATATAATAGTTTCCTTGATGAGTGTCCTTTTCTACAGATGTAGACAACAGAGGCTCTAAAAGCTATACTAATGTCTTGATCAGGGAAAAGCTGGAGTCCAACTCAGCTGGTCATACACTTGACATTTTATTTGAACCTCACTTTCCTGTTGACTTTCATTTTCAAAGGGAAAATGGAGGTGAGCACCAGGTTATCTGTGGCCTTTGAAACTGGTGCCGTGGAGAAACTCAAAAGCCGTTTACTTTTCTTCACCCTGCCCTGTTTCATCATTAGATTTGTGACATTGATAGTAAGAAGAAGCAATCCACGTTTCCTAGCTCAAGGCAGTGTCTTAGAGAAGGAAACCTGAGTCTCTTGCTACAGTTCTGATTTAAGGTTGGAAGGATGAGATTATGTTGGATGCATTGCTTTCATTGGTCTATAATTGCATCAGGACTTTGGTTCTGGCAATGTTCAGAGAAGAGCTCTAATGTGGCCTTTCAAAAATGACTGTAAGACCGGGCATGATGGCTCAGGCCTGTAATCCTAGGACTTTGGGAGGCTAAGGTGAGCAGATCACTTGAGCTCACAGGTTTGAGAACAGCCTGGGCAACATGGTGAAATCCCATCTCTACCAAAAATATTAAAAACTAGCTGGGCGTGGTGATGCGTGCCTGTAGTCCCAGCTACTCTGGAGGCTGAGGCAGAAGGATGGCTTGAGCCTGGGAGGTGAGGGTTTTAACGAGCTGAGATAGCGCCACTGCACTCCAGCCTGGGTGGTAGAGTCAGACCCTGTCTCAAAAAACAAAAACAAAAATGACTTTTAAAGTTGTATGTCAAACTGGTCTTGCTTGCTTTTTGTTTTGTTAATTTTTTTTTTTTTTTTTTAGACAGGGTCTTTCTCTGTCATCCAGGCTGGAGTACAGTGGTATGAATGGCTCGACCTCCTGGGCTCAAGCAATCCTCCCACCTCAGGTTCCTGAGTAGCTGGGACTACAGGTGCACACCACCACACCCAGCTAATTTTTTGTAGAGGCGGGGTTTCACCATGTTGCCCAGGCTTGTTTTGAACTCCTGGGCTCAAGTGATCCACTCGCCAAGTGCTGGGATTATAGGTGTGAGCCACCATGCACATTCTGGTCTTGCTTTTTAAGTTCTACCACTTGGGGTGTTTACAGAACAGATTTTCATATTTCTTTATGTTTCCTTTTCAAGACAAGAAGGGCATTAATATTTATTGAGCAATTACCATTGTCATGCACTGTGTGGTTACTTTGTATTCGTTCTTATTTTCCTCGCATCAACAAACCTGTGAAGAGGTATGAGTTCAATTTTCTAGGTAGGAAAATCAAGACTCAGAGGCAAGTAGCTTGCGAGTAAATGGGGGAAGTTAGGATTTAATCTGCTGTTTGTGTGTTTATTTTTTACCATGTTGTGTCAATAAAATACAACATGCGTATGATTACTCCCCTGCATAGATTATTTTATGTTAAATATACCATATATAAAAAAAGAAATACATGTGTCCTTAAAATTTGAAAATATTTTATTTGCTTTTTTTTAAACAGACTACTTAGAAATAACTGCTTATGTTTACTAATGAGTTTGCACATGAGCTGCTTTGTGTTTTACATGTTATTTGGTGGGGTTTCAAAAAAGAATTTGAAATATTTAATCTTATTACTGATCTCTGTGACAAACTAGGAACAAAGTTAATTTTTTTAAAGTGGTGGTAAGAGTAAAGAAAAATTCCAGTTAAGAATTTAACAGGAAAAGTTGCCCTATATCTTGAAGTCTCATTGCTGAAAAAAATAAGCTTTTAATCTGAATTCAAGAGTGGAGGAATACAGGAAAATTTGGCCATAATAAATCAGTATATATATATATTTTTTTTTCCCCAAGACAGAGTCTCGCTGTGTCACCCAGGCTAGAGTGCAGTGGCATCATTTCGGTTCACTGCAACCTCTGCTTCCCAGGTTTAAGCGATTCTTGTGCCTAAGCCTCTTGAATAGCTGGAACTACAGGCACCTGCCACTATGCCCGGCTAATTTTTGTATTTGTTTAGTAGAGATGGGGTTTCACCACATTGGGCAGGCTGATCTTGAACTCCTGACCTCAGGTGATCTCTCCACCTCAGCCTCCCAAAGTCCTGGGATTACAAGCCGGAGCCACTGTGCCTGGCCAACATCTTTGTTTATTCTGGTTTTCGATTTTGTTTATTTCATGTATCTTTCTCCCCTCCTTACTGGAATATGATATAATTTAGTCTCCTTCCACATCATAAAAATTTGGCACTTTTCACATTATGTGACAAATGCATACACTATCATGTACCATTACCACTGTAAAAAGTCTAAATTTTGTAATATTGTGTCTTTTTATTTATTTATTTTTATTTTTTTTTACATTTAGAACGTGTTACGAGTCAGTTTTTAGTGAAAAAACATTGAGCTAGGAGCCAAGACCCATCTCTTCACTATTTTGGTATTGTGCAAGTCATCTTATCTCTCTGGATCTCAGTTGTCTCATCTGTAAAAAGGAGATAAAAATTATTTACCTGCCTGAACGTAAGTACTCAATAATTGCATTTGGTTGCAAAGAAAAATGACTACCACTACCACCACCACCAAAATACAAAAAAGGAAAAACCAAAAACGAACTCACAGATGGCTTAAACATGCAATATTTATTTTTTTATATAAAATAATAATTGAAATAGCACTCTAGGGTGGGTATAGTGGCTTTATAAAGTCATCAGAGACTTAAGCTTCTTTCAGTTCTTTTATCCATGATCCGTAAGACGTTCTTGTAGCACCGGTTCTTTTAAGTCCAACATAGCTGCCAGAGCTCTAACCATCACTGTCATGTTCCAGGCAGCAAAGCATAGGCGAAGAAAGATGCATCCTCTTCCTTTAAGGAGAATTCCTGAACCAAGGCTGAGGCTATAAGAAAGCAGAGAAATGTAGCTGAATGCATGGCTGCCCTCTGTAAAATTGGGCTGTTGCTACTGAGAAGGAAGGAAAGATTTGGATATTGGCAAGCAAATAGAAGTGTCTGCCATGATATGAATCTTTTTATCTTTCAGCTCTGAAATCTGTAAGCTATGATAACCACTCATAGAAGCTTCTATAATTTGCCATGGCAGAGATTTAAGTATGACTATTAACTACAGAAGGAAATAATCTTCATGTAATAAATTGTGTTTCTGTTTTTACTTTTAGCCCTTAATTCATTATAGAAGCTTTTCTGTCTTATTTGTGGATTTGTTCTGGTTATTTTTTAAAATTACCCATAAATGCTCAATAGATGTTTGTTGCACATTTTATGGTTGTGTTAAAAAGAGCTACGATTTATTGAGCTACTTGCTGTAAGCAAGGCAATAAAATGACAGAGATAAAGTTATCCCAAGGGTATCACACAACTAATCATCAGGAAGTAAATTTATTTTGAAAGTAAATATAATTCATCTCAAGATACATTTCACTGTGGTCACATGAGGAACACTTGCCTTCCTTGCTAGCTAAAAGTAGTTTGTTCTTTTTCTTTCCTTTCTTCTTTTTTTAACCACTTAACTGTTAGTTGTCTTGAAATTTTCTCTTACTACTAGTTCTTGCTTAACTTATTTAGCCACACCAATATTTTATTTCCTTCCAGACTTTTCTTTTATTGTTTTGTTGAGACGAGTCTCTTTCACCCAGGCTGGAGTGCAACGGCTTACTGCAACCTCCGCCTCCTATGTTCAAGCGATTCTCCTGCCTCAGCCTCCTGAGTAGCTGGGACTATAAGCATCCACCACCACACCCGACTAATTTTTGTATTTTTAGTAGAGATGGGGTCTCACCATGTTGGCCAGGGTGGTCTTGAACTCCTGATCTCAGGTGATCTGCCTGCCTCGGCCCCCCACAGTGCTGGGATTACAGGAGTGAGCCACTGCGCCCGGCCCCTTCCAGACTTTTCTTCGTGAATATTATATAAATATACCCTATACTTGTCATGCAAAATGGTTCAATTGTCATTATTTCTGTTTCAAAAGTAAACTGAAATAAATAGCTTTGAGAAACAGAAATTCAGGGAATGGAAATTGGAGTGAGAAAGATTCTAAAGATTCAGTCAATCTTTTAGAGTTTTTAGAGTTTTTGGAAGGGAGACAGAGTAAGTTAAGATTTTATTTCTACACAGTATATTTGTATTTTTGAAAGTTTTTACATTTTTTGGTTGTATTAGGTAGGCACAAAGTACAGTAGTTCTTTTGCTGCTAGTAGTGCAGTTTCCTTTTTTCTGATCTAGACTTGTTGACCTCAAACAAAATAATCAGGAGACTTGTGACCATAAAAACAACCTAGTTTTGTTTTTAAGAGACATTTAACGTTGTAAATCACCTGACTGAGAATGTCTGTTTGGTGAATACCATTTTCATGACTTTTAATTTTTTTTAATTAACAGAAAAATATCATGCTATGCATTGTTTTGTAAGCAGCATTTAAAAAATTGCTATTGTATTTAATAGCTTACCTTCCTCACTAGATTGAAGCCCTGTGAGGGTGAGGACTATGTCTATCTCGCTTACCTTTGTCTTCTAGCATAGTATCTGGTACCATAGTCATTACTTAATACATAAATATTAGTTTAGTTTTGTTTTTAGAAACAAAGTCTCAATACATACATACACACATACATACTTATAATAGGTTAAAGGAAACATGCTTCAATTCAGCCATTAATTGAAAAGGAAGAGGGGCAAAAGAAGAGGGTTGAGGAAGATGGAAAAAGATACATAAAGGAAGCTGGGCGTGGTGGCTCATGCCTCTAATCCCAGCACTTTGGGAGGCCGAGGTGGGCAGATCACGAGGTCAGGAGATCAAGACTATCCTGGCTAACATGGTGAAACCCCGTCTCTACTAAAAACATACAAAAAAATTAGCCGGGCGTGGCTGGGTGAGGTGGCTCACGCCTGTAATCCCAGCACTTTGGGAGGCTGAGGCGGGCGGATCACGAGGTCAGGAGATCAAGACTATCCTGGCTAACATGGTGAAACCCCTTCTCTACTAAAAACACACAAAAAATTAGCCGGGCGTGGCTGGGTGAGGTGGCTCACGCCTGTAATCCCAGCACTTTGGGAGGCCGAGGCGGGCGGATCACGAGGTCAGGAGATCGAGACTATCCTGGCTAACATGGTGAAACCCTGTCTCTACTAAAAACACACAAAAAAATTAGCCGGATGTGGCTGGGTGAGGTGGCTCACGCCTGTAATCCCAGCACTTTGGGAGGCCGAGGCAGGCGGATCACAAGGTCAAGAGATCGAGACCAACCTGGACAACATGGTGAAACCCCGTCTTTACTAAAAAAACACAAAAAATTAGCTGGGCATGGTGGCATGTGCCTGTAGTCCCAGCTACTTAGGAGGCTGAGGCAGGAGAATTGCTTAAACCCAGGAGGCGGAGGTTGCAGTGAGCCGAGATTGCACCACTGCACTCCAGCCTGGGCAACAGAGCGAGACACTGTCTCAAAAAAAAAAAAAAAATTAGCTGGGCGTGGTGGTGGGCGCCTGTAGTCCCAGCTACTCAGGAGGCTGAGGCAGGAGAATGTGTGAACCTGGGAGGCGGAGTTTGCAGTGAGCCAAGATCGTGCCACTGCACTCCAGCCTGGGTGACAGAGTAAGACTCCGTCTCAAAAAAAAAAAAAAAAAAAAAAAAAAAAATATATATATATATATATAAAGGAGGAACAGAGACTACTTCCAAGGAAAGAGAAAATTTTCAGTTTTCTGTACTTTTCACCCCGGTTATCTATGGTAATTTTTTTTAACCACTTCCAGGATATCTTGCCCAACAATCAAAACAGGAAATCATCACACATACATGCACGCACGTGCGCAGGCACACACACTCACACACACACACACAACAAGCAAACTTCATCTGTATAACTACTGTTATAAATCAGTAGCTAAGAAATCTGCCTCTGTGTATGAATGAAAATTTTATTTTTTGAGACATGTTCTCACTCTGTCACCCTGGCTAGAGTGCTGTGGCGTGACCATGGCTCACTGCAGCCTCAACCTGCTGGGCTCAAGTGATCCTCCCACCTCATCCCCCACCAAGTAGCTGGGACTACAGGCATGTGCCACCATGCCCAACTAATTTTTGTATTTTTTGTAGAGACAGAGGTTTCACCATATTGCTCAGGCTGGTCTTGAACTCCTGGGCTCAAGGAATCCACCCTCCTTGTCCTCACAAAGTGCTGGGATTATAGGCAGGAACCTCCGTGCCCAGCAGAATAGAAATTTTGACTTGGTTGAGACAGGGGAAGAGAGATTAGCTTTCTTTTAGGACTTTAAAATTTAAGGAAATTATATCTACTGAATACTAAGAGAAGCTTAAGAACTCTGCTTACTTTGTAATTTTACCTGAGGCTCTGATGCCTTTGGGGTCAGTGCCTCCCATTCTGTCTTGAGATGACTACATAGTTTAGAATTTCACACCATCCTACTTTAGAGAGTAAATTATCAGCCTCTCCTGGTTTGAATGAGTCTACTGTTTCAGCCTGGTTCAGCCCAGTGTCTCCTCTTTAGGTCCATATCTCTCTTATGAAAGAAGAGGGTGATAAAGGAAAGGAGAAGGCCATTCTTACTGACCTGATAGTGGAAGAAAAGTAGGTTAGTTCCCCTTCTTCCTATTGCCTGTCCTTATCACTCATCTCTCTTTCTTCTATATGGATATTTGTATATTTTCTCGTTCATGAAAATCTGTAAACCTAGTAAATTTGCTGTTATTCCTTTAATGCAGACACATTTGACATCTTGGCACTTAAAGAGACTTTTGTGTCATTATTTTTCTGCCTAATGTGCTGGAATACTTACCATTTCTTCTTTTTTTTTTTTTTAAATACAGTTGATGTTTATTGAGGCCTTATTAAGAATTAGAGTCAGTGTTTAAATTAATTATCCTAGTTATGTCTAGAATAAGCACTAACAGATTAGAAACTAGTATAAAACATTCTCCATCAATCAAAAATAAATTTAAAAGGCAATAAAGGAGAGGAAATAAATGTTAAAGAGGTAGGATAAATAGAAAGCCCTACCAGCCTGAGCAACATAATGAAACCACAACTCTACCAAAAAAAAAAAAAAATCACCACGCATGGTGGCTTGCTTGTGGTCCCAGCTACTTGAGAAGCTGAGGCAAGAGGATCTCTTGAGCCCAGGAAATCAAACTTGCAGTGAGCTGTGAGCTCACCACTGCACTTCAGCCTGGGTGGCAGAATGAGAACCTGTCTCAAAAAATAAAAAAACAAAAAAGCCCTATAGAAGGTGGTAGATTTAAAAATCAAGATATGGTATTAAGGCCGGGGGTGGTGGCTCACACCTGTAATCCCAGCACTGTGGGAGGCTGAGGTGGGCAGATTGGTTGAGGTTAGGAATTTGAGACCAGCCTGGCCAACATGACAAAACCCTGTCTCTACTAAAAATACAAAAAATTAGCTGGGCATGGTGGCGCCCACCTGTAGTCCTAGCTACTGAGGAGGCTGAGGCAGGAAAATCGCTTGAACTTGGGAGGTGAAGGTTGCAGTGAGCCAAGATTGCACCACTGCATTCTAGCCTGGGCGACAGAGTGAAACTCCATCTCAAAAAAAAAAAAAGATATGTTATTAAATCAACTTTAAGGGCTGGGCGCAGTGGCTCACTCCTGTAATCCCAGCACTTTGGGAGGCCAAATTGGGTGGATCACTTGAGGTCAGGAGTTTGAGACCACCCTGGCCAACATGGTGAAACCCAATCTTTACTAAAAATACAAAAATTAGCCGGGTGTGGTGGTAGACACCTGTAATCCCAGCTACTTGGGAGGCTGAGGCAGGAATCGCTTGAACCCAGGAGGTGGAGGTTGCAGTGATCCGAGATTGCGGTACTGCACTCCAGCACGGGCAATAGAGTGAGACTCTGTCTCAAAAAACAAAAAACAAAAATGGCTTGAAGAAATGACCATTCCTCTCCCTGGTAGAGAGAACAGTGTTGTATGGGAAAACACAAAAGGTAACAATTCAAGAAAATGTTTAAAAATACTTGGACTACAAAGGTGAAGAAGTCCTTAGAATACCTTTATCAATTTATTTCATTTTATTTCTTTATGTGTGCATAAAAATGATGTGAGAAAAATCTATGATATGCCTAAAAATACTTTCAGCAAACATAAAATAGAATTGTAAGTGATAAAGCATGGCGGTGTAGTTTAATTGGCAGCATTGTTTTCTATATGGTATACAATGGTGTGTCTTAATATCGATAGAATCTTTTATCCCACCCTGAGGTCTCTGTCACCCAGACTGGAGTAAAGTGGCACAATCATAGCTCCCTGCAGCCTAGAACTCCTGGGTTCAAGCAATCTTCTCACCTCAGCTTCCTGAGTAGCTGGGATTACAGGTGTGAGCCACTGCACCCGACCCAATGGAAATAAAGCCTGTTTATTTTATTTCTTCTTCTTCCTCTTCTTCTTTTCTTCTTCTTCTTCTTCTTCTTCTTCTCTTTCTTCTTCTTCTTCTTCTTCTTCTTCTTCTTCTTCTTCTTCTTCTCTTTCTTCTTCTTCTTCTTGTTCTTGTTCTTCTTCTTCTTCTCTTTCTTCTTCTTCTTCTTCTTCTTCTTCTTCTCCTCTTCTTCTTCTCTTTCTTCTTCTTCTTCTTCTTGTTCTTGTTCTTCTTCTTCTCTTTCTTCTTCTTCTTTCTTCTTCTTTCTTCTTCTCTTCTTCTTTCTTCTTCTTCCTTCTTCTTCCTTCTTCTTCTTCTTTCTTCTTCTTCCTTCTCTTCCTTCTTCTTTTTCCTTCTTCTTCTTCTTCTTTTCTTCTTCTTCTTCCTCTTCTTCCTTCCTCCTCCTTCCTCCTCCCTCCTCCTTCTTCTTTCTTCTTTCTTCCTCTCTTTTTTTTTTTTTGAGACAGTCTCACTCTCTTGCCCAGACTGGAGTACAGTGGCACAATCTTGGCTCACTTCAACCTCTGCCTCCTGGGTTCAAGCCATTCTCCTGCCTCAGCCTCCTGAGTAGCTGGGACTACAGGCATGCGCCACCACTCCAGGCTAATTTTCACATTTTTAGTAGAGACAGGGTTTCGCCATGTTGGCCAGGCTGGTTGCAAACTCCTGACCTAAGGTGATCCACCCACCTCAGCCTCCCAAAGTGTTGGGATTACAGGCATGAGCCACCGTGCCTGGCCCTTAAAGTCTACTTAATAACATATCTTTTTTTTTTTTTTTTTGAGATGGAGTTTTGCTGTGTTGCCCAGGTTGGAATACAGTGGTGCAATCTCGCTCACTGCAACCTTCACCTCCCAGGTTCAGGCGATTCTCCTGCCTCAGCCTCCTGAGTAGCTAGGACTACAGGCGTGTGCCACCATGCCCAGCTAATTTTTTGTATTTTTAGTAGAGACAGGGTTTCATCATGTTGGCCAGGTTGGTCTTGAACTCCTAACCTCAACCAGTCTGCCTGCCTTGGCCTCCCAAAGTGCTGGCATTACAGGCGTGAGCCACCACGCCCAGCCTCTTCATACCCTTTTGCTAGAGATTTTTTTCCAAGCCCCCTATATTAATTGTACAAGCTTTACAAGCTTGGTGCTGGTGCTTTCTTCATCTTATCAGAAGATGATGACAGAAGTTTTCAGATTCATATTCTTTCCTGAAACTCTCCTTAAGTGATTTGTTGATGAAGACCTGGAGGGCTGGCCTTCATGAATCACACCAACTTGTATTACTTTTCAGGCAACCTATTCTTTATTCAGATACACACTCTCAGAATGTATCAAGAACTAAACTAATAAACACACTTGTCAGGTTATGTAGTGCTCTTCAACATTCAAATCAGATTTAGCTACTCTTCCTTTAGCTCAGCCACCATCCATCAACCCCCCACTCCTTAAAAATGCTTAATATAACATCTTGGGGAAATCATTTTATAATTTAATGTTTAATATGGCAACAACTTTTGGCTGTAGGCATTTACAGCAATGTTACAGTGATTTGTTATTTTCTGACCATTCTCGTATCAATCTCTTTACCACCTTTAGCATTAATGTAGATTTTGAGGCATGTAAAAGAACATCAGGATTTTGTTAGAATTTCCTGTTGACTAAACTCAGCTTTATTTTTTCCTTAAACTATACTTTGCTGGAAGTTATGCAGCTTCTGTTCAGTATTTTCAGGAAGTTCCTGACAAATTGACGTTTGCATGAGTCCATCAATTCAGCCTCATGTTCCTTGAGTTTTTTTATTTATTGGAGGCATAGTTGGTTTCTGCTATCTTCATTTGCATTGTTTGGCTGCTGATAGGTAATCCTGTTGTGTTTTACTAACAAAACGTAACATGGCTTTGTCTACTTGCAGGTATCTTCCTGTCTAAAGTCAGGTAAAGCACTTAGTTGTTCCTTTATAAGAAAGAGTAAAATTGCTGTTATTCCCCTAATATCAAGTATTTGCTTCACTAATATCAGCTGCTTTGTTTCTGTGCTTGCAAAATAACTTTTCATTTTAATGCCAAATCACAGCTTAATCTTTATGAAGATATTTACAATGACAAGCACCAACAATGCAAAAACTCAATCTGAAGTTATGACAATAATAATAACTATAATAAAGTTCATGCATGTACACATAACAAAGACTATGTTGCTGTTGCTATGTGGCTAATTACAATTTTCATATTCCATTAATTGAGGCTGGGTGTAGTAGCTTATGCCTCTAATCCCAGCACTTTGGGAGGCTGAGGCAAGAGGATTACTTGAGCCCAAGAGTTGGAGACTGGCCTGGGCAACATGTTGAGACCCTGTCTCAAAAAACAATAAAAAAAAAACACGAATATGGTTGGGATATAAAGGTCAGTCATGAGATAAAAGATTAAATTTACTGTAAAGCTAGAAAATCTTAAATTTATATATATATATACCTAATATTTGAATAAAAATTGACAGAATTATAAGGAAAAACAGACAAAATCATGATGTAAGATTTTCACGTGCTTTTCTAGTGATTGTAGAACAAGCAAACAAAAATCATTGAGAACATAGAAAATGGGATAATTTTGAAAAATTATAAGCATGACTAGTGTAGAAGGTTAATAGTGGTTCATAAATTGTATTTTTAAAAATTTTCACATTTTATAAACTTGGAATTTTTTGCTCTATTTTTACTCCTTTTAAAAAAATTGCAATATGATTTACATATCATACAGTTCTGTCTTTTATAGTATACAATTCACTGGTTTTTAGTATATTCATAAGATTATGCAACCATCTCAATGATCTAATTTTAGAATATTTTCATCACCCCAAAAGGAACCCTGTACCCATGTAGCACTTATTTCTCATTTTCCCCTCTCCACCAGCAGCCCTCAACAACCTGTAATCTGCTTTCTTTCTCTGTGGATTTGCCTATTTTCGACATTTATATAAATTGAATCATATAATATGTGTCCTCTTGCTTCTGGCTGTATTTACTATTAATCAGTTCTGTTGTATTTTATTTTTAAACAGATTTCTCCTTAAAAATATCAGTCTTGGCCGGGCGCGGTGGCTCACGCTTGTAATCCCAGCACTTTGGGAGGCCGAGGCGGGCGGATCACGAGGTCAGGAGATGGAGACCACGGTGAAACCTCGTCTCTACTAAAAAATACAAAAAAATTAGCCGGGCATGGTGGCGGGCGCCTGTAGTCCCAGCTACTCGGAGAGGCTGAGGCAGGAGAATGGCGTGAACCCGGGAGGCGGAGCTTGCAGTGAGCCGAGATTGCGCCACTGCACTCCAGCCTGGGCGACAGAGCTAGACTCCGTCTCAAGAAAAAAAAAAAAAATATCAGTCTTGGCCGGGCACGGTGGCTCACGCCTGTAATCCCAGCACTTTGGGAGGCTGAGGCGGGCAGATCACCTGAGGTCAGGAGTTCAAGACCAGCCTGGCCAACATGGTAAAATCCTGTCTCTACTAAAAATACAAAACTAGCTGGGCGTGGTGGCCTACACCTGTAATCCCAGCTACTCTGGAGGCTGAGGCAGGGTAATCACTTGAACCCGGGAGGCAGAGGTTGCAGTGAGCCAAGATCATGCCACTGCACTCCAGACTGGGTGGCAGAGTAAGACTCTGCATCGAAAAAAAAAAAAAAAATTCAGTGTTTTGTCCTTTAAAATTATCAAAAAGTGGAAGTTTTGGCTTTGAAATGGCAGTAACAATTCATTGTCCTCTTTCTTGCAAAAGTTAAAAATAAATCCAGCTTGAATGAAAAGTAAGTCTGACAGTCTCTAAACCTGAAATCAAGGAGGAGCTTTGTTTCTGCTTCCACAGAAGCAAATTCTCAGTTTGATCAGAGAGGATAATGTTCCATATTTTGTTTCCAAAATGTGAAACTTTCCTGGCTTTATATCATTTTTATTGTGTCTAGATATGAACTTTCTTTGCTAGTTCATTTTCCTTGTTGTTAATCTTTGTATCTCAGCAACCAGGCCTGCTACTTGCTTTACCAATATAATTTTAAGCTGGCTGAATAAGCAATATTTAGTTTAAAGGCATTTATAAGTCATATAACTTAATCATTTTAAATGAATGGTGTGAGTACAAGCAGCTTTTGTTTCCTTTTTTTAATTTTATTTCTGTTTATTATTTCTGATTAGGTAACAGGAAAGATCTGTACTCAAAAGAATAAATAGATAATAGAATTTAAGTACTTAAGTAATACTAAGTTCAACTTTAATTCTCTTATTTAAAATTTTTTTTATTTTTATAAATGAGGGAACTGAAGTGGGAAAAGTTAATTGACTAACCTGTGATCATATAGCAAGTAAGTGGTGCAGCTGGAATTAGAATATAGATCTAAATTTAGTTCTGCCTTACTGCTTGGTATAAAACCCACTTTCTATTTCTCTTTTTTTCCCACTTTCTGTTTTTTAAAGATCCAAGTTTACCTTTGAGATGGGCATTCTCTTTGTGTCTCATTGTAGGTGAGGTTGGTAAATAATAGAGCAAAGGGAGGCAGTATGTTCTAGGGCAGTGGTTTTCAAATGTTGGCATGTATCAGAATCACCTATAGGGTTTGTTAAAACAGAGATTGTGAGGCCCCCTACACCCAGAGTCTCTGATTTAGAAAATATGGAGTAGGCCTTGAGAATTCACATTTCTAACAAATTCCCAGGTGATGCCAATGCTGCTGGCCCAGGGACCATACTTTGAGAACCACTCCTGAAAAGCCAACAAAGGCTTTGGAGTCAGTCACTCCCAGGTCTACTCTCTGGCTGTATGACTGACTGCTGTGTGAACTAGAAGTGATATGTCTCAGTTTCTGTACTTTGAAATGGGGATAATAATATTGACTTCACAGAGTCATTGTAGGAGTTGATGAGTTAATATATTTTAAAAGTTTAGCATACTGCTTGGTACATAGTAAACATTCAATAGATGGTTTCTGTTGTTATTTATAATAAGCATGGGGATCAATTAAATCTTTAGGAACCATAAATTCAGTTAGTGTTTTAAAGCAGTTTCTCAGAAACTTTTTGTGACTTTGTCATTTCAATATGTTGTCAGCGGCTAGGTGCCGTGGCTCATGCCTGTAATTTCAGCACTTTGGGAGGCTGAGCTGGGTGGATCATCTGAGGTCAGGAGTTCGAGACCAGCCTGGCCAACATGGTGAAACGCTGTCTCTACCAAAAATACAAAAATTAGCTGGGCGTGGTGGTGGGTACCTGTAGTCCCAGCTACTCGGGAGGCTGAGGCAGGAGAATCACTTGAACCCGTGAGGCGGAGGTTGCAGTGAGCCGAGATCGGGCTATTGCACTCCAGCCTGGGCGATAGAGCAAGACTCTGTCTCAAAAAAAAAAAAAAAGATGTTGTCAGGTGTTGTTAGGACATACACACATATTCACGTATACAAACACATTCTCTTGACTTTCCTTCTTTCATTTATAGTAGTCTTGGCAGGAGAGGAAGAGAGCAGCAGAAGTGACAAAAACACGTGGAAGAATATGGAAAAATTAGAACCCTCATTTATAGGTGGTGAGAATGTAAAATGGTATAGCTGCTTTAGAAAACAGTTTGGCAGTTCCTCAAAAAGTTAAACTTAGAGTTACCAAACTGACTCAGCAATTCTACTCCTAGTTATATAACCAAAAGAACTGAAAACGTGTTAACACAGTAACTTGAACACAAATGTTTACTGAAGTATTATTCAAAACTGCCTGAAAGAAACAATCCAAATGTCCATGAATTCATGAATGGATAAACAAATATGGCATATCTATACAATGGACTATCTATTCAGCTATGAAAAAGAAATAAAGTCCTGATACTTGTTACAATGTTGATGGACCTGGAAACATACTGCTAAGTGATAAAAGACAGACACAAAAGGCTACATATTGCATAATTCCATTTATATGAAATGCCCAGAATAGGCAAATCTATACAGATAGAAAGTAGATTAGTGGTTTCCAGGGGATGGGAAAAAAAGGGTAACAGTGAGTGACTGCTAATGGGTATGGGGTTTCTTTTTGAGATGATGAAAATGTTTTAAAATTAGATAGTAGAGATGGTTGCGCAGCCTTGTGAATATTCTAGAAAACACTGAATAGTATAATTTAAAACATTTTATGCCTTATGAGTTATATCTCAAAAAACCCAAAATGCACACCTACGTATGTGTGGACAAAAGCATGAATGAATAATAAACCTTTTTTGTTATTAAAAGTAATTGTGGGGAAGAGGAGGTGATTCATAGTGAGAAGACATTCTGTGAAGTATACTACCCTATTAGAGATTCTAGTATCCTAAAGATGAGTGGATCTCAGGTTTTAGTATACATAGGAACCCCCTGGAACCCCCTGTTTGTTAAAACAGGTTCCTGGCCCCCACCCCAGAGGTTTTGGGTACAGCCTGAGAATTTGCATTTCTGATCTGCTTTCAGATGATCTGATTTTGTAAGATTGAGAACTAAACTTTGGGTAGCATCTTTATAGATTAGACATATCCTATACTTAAATAGGTGAATTTTATGACATGTGAAGTATATCTCAATAAAGATACTAAAAAAATTGGTATAAAGATAGTAAAATGTGAGTTTTAGTGGTTTGTTAATGGCAAGACAATGCTCTGTAAGGGAGTTGGTTTAATTATTAATTTCTTCATTTGTAAAATGTGTCACTCTCCTGTGTATGTACCGCCTAGGGTTGTGGTGAAAATGGGATTATGTGTTCTTTTCCAAATGGTGTTCTGTGGGTAAAACGCGTTGCCTTGAAAAAAAAAAAAAAAAAAAAAAAAAAGCCTTGGCTAGATTGAAGCTTTTGTAATTAACCAAATGTTTTCTTATACTATAAAAACAATATAGGCCGGGCGCGGTGGCTCACGCCTGTAATCTTTGCACTTTGGGAGGCCGAGACGGGTGGATCACCTGAGGTCAGGAGTTCGAGACCAGCCTGACCAACAGGGAGAAACTCCCGTCTGTACTAAAAATACAAAATTAGCCAGGCATGATGGCACATGCCTGTAATCCGAGCTGCTTGGGAGGCTGAGGCAGGAGAATCGCTTGAACCCAGGAGGTGGAGGTTGCGGTGAGTGGTGATCGTACTATTGGGCTCCAGCCTGGGCAACGAGAGTGAAACTCCGTCTCGAAAAAACAAACAAACAAAAACAGTTTAAAATATTGTATTCTGTCTTTTTAATTTTGGCTACAAAAACAATTTCTCCCTTGATTTTCTTTAGTGATCTATTTTAAGCATTATTTTTGACAAGTTATAATCTATTTTTTCCCTTTCCTATAATTTTTTTTGTTTTATTAAACCTCTTGGGATTAAATATATGATTAATGTGACATTTGGAATGCATGTACATCTATTCATGACTTTACCATAATTATTCCTTTATTTCAGATGAGGTGGAGGACCATCCTGCTACAGTATTGCCTTCTCTTGATTACATGTTTACTTACTGCTCTTGAAGCTGTGCCTATAGACATAGACAAGACAAAAGTACAAAATATTCACCCTGTGGAAAGTGCAAAGATAGAACCACCAGTAAGTGAAATGAAGTGAAATGGGAGGAATTATAACTAAATGAAATGAATTATAATTATAACTAAATGAGGTAAAATGAGGTGAAACTATAACTAAATGAAATGGGAGGAATTATAACAAAAATATTGCTAATATTTATTACTTATAAAATTGTACACTTGGGAACTATTTCTGAAATAGCAGTGAAAAGAGTATTGGCCAAGCATATGCTGTTTACCATTAGACAATATTTATTTAATATAGTTAGTATATTAGATAGAAGAATTAATTGTAATACATTTCCAACACAGACCTACCTAGCCAAGAAAACACTGTATTCTATTCAAAGCAGAGGCAGGTAACAATGGGGAGAAACCAAAATGGTAAAATCTTCATTGTCTGAACTATATAGAAAATCTACTGGACTAGAGAGTATCGTAAAAAAGAAAAATCTACCTTTATGTAACAATAAAAGATGATATTGGTTCTGATATAAAACTATTTATTTCAGAAATATAGCTTTTCACTTTGTTGAAACTATCAAGGTAAATATGTCTTAATGCCATTTTGCTAGAAATTGTTTCTCAGGATTGACCTCTTTAGATTCAAACAAGGAAAAACCTGCAGAAGCATTACTGTTGGTTTCTTAATTTGAAGGATACTGGACTTTATTATGATGAATATCTCAAGCAAGTGATTGATGTGCTGGAAACAGATAAACACTTCAGAGAAAAGCTCCAGAAAGCGGACATAGAGGAAATAAAGGTAAATGCAATTCAATAATAAATACATATATGTATCTTAATTTAAAATTTTTTTAGAGATGAGGTCTCACCATATAACCAGGCTGTCCTTGAGCTCCTGGGCTCTAGTGATCCTCCCACCTCAGTCTCTCCAGTAGTTGGGACTACAGGTGCGTGCCACCACGCTTGGCTTAAATATTTAACAAACATTTGCACGTGCCAGGCACTGAGCTAAGTACTAGAAATACAAAGATGAGATTTATTCCCAGCCTTTAAGGAACCCTCAAGGGAAAATCATATCCAGAAATAGATTATAGGATGGATTATATGATGAGTATTTAATCTAGAAATACAGAAGACAGACACATAATCTAATATGAAGCAGTGGGGCGAGGTGGGAAGTTGTTCTTCCTAATAGAGATTATGCCAGAGCTTAAAGATGTAGTGAGAAAAGGAGAGGGACTGGGATGCATCCTAGACAAAGGTGCAATGGTACAGAGGCAAGAGGTATGTGGGAAACTGGAAGCAGTAACTGTGGCTAGACCCCAGAATGGGAAATGGAGTCCCTGAGTGGCCAAAAGATGAGGTTTGGAAAGAATCACAACCTCGATGACAGAGGGCCTGTGTATCATGTTAAGGGGTTTGGGTCATTATCTGAGAACAGTAGGAAGTTATTCAAAAGTTTGGAATAGGCGAGGTTCTGGTGTTTTAATCAGGCCCAGATTAACAGAAGAGATAATGGGCTATGTATTATATCAGTCAGAGAGGTTTAACCATTTGACTCTGTCCTAAGAACCCTATTTGACATAATTCCAGCCACAGTCAGCTCTTTAGTACCCATAATAAGAAAGGGGGTTGTAAAGACCTGACATGAGAGATTCTTGTAAAGTCTTTCCTTAAAAGGAAATGAATCAGTTTAGCTGGGTTTATCTTAGACTCAGTGAGTAAAAAAAAAAAATCCAGTTCATTTTAAAATTCCAGTAATGTCTCCTAAGATAATTGTGTTTGCTTATGTTATCTTTATTTATTTAAGTTTTACTTTCTTAAAAAATTACGTTGCCTTTTTTCTAGAATCAGAATAAGAGAACTGTGTTTGAAAGACTCATTCTGGGTCAAACAAACCTTTTATTTTAGTTTCTGTTCTTGGTGTGAACTTCTTTGAAAGACTGACTCCCGTTAGGTTGTGGTGTCTGTCAGCGCTCAGGTGTGGCATTTAGTTCGCAGCTCTCCTCTTGGAAGTTGTGAACTTTTCTGGGGAAAAGATAATAGTGTTATGCTAATAATTCCCCGGAATTGTCTTTGAGGATAATCTTACTCTTCTTCTGAAGGATTAATTCGATCTGTGGAACAAGTTTCCTATGGTGAATATATCTGATGTAGAACTCTTAATGTCTTGTATCAGGAGTAAGAGCATTATTTGGGGTAACATAGAAAATGTGGATCATGGGAGATACTACATAGAGATATTCAGGCAAAAGAAGAAAATAAGCTTCCTGGATTGGTGCAGGGAATACTATTATAACTATCTTCCTTTTACATTCAATTCCTGTTTCTATGAAGGGTTGGGGGAACCAAAATGGAGTTAAACAGTTTCACAATAAAAAAGAAATGAGGGGCCGGGTGTGGTGGCTCACGCCTGTAATCTCAGCACTTTGGGAGGCCGAGGCAGGTGGATCATGAGGTCAGGAGTTCAAGACTAGCCTGGCCAAGATGGTGAAACCCTGTCTCTACTAAAAATACAAAAATTAGCCGGGTGTGGTGGTAGGCACCTGTAATCCCAGCCACTCGGGAGGCTGAGGCAGGAGAATTGCCTGAACCTGGGTGGCAGAGGTTGCAGTGAGCCGAGGTCATGCCACTGCACTCCAGCCTGGGCAATAGAGTGAGACTTCATCTCAAAACAAAAAAAAAAAGAAAAAGAAAAAAAAAAAGAGGGGCTGGGCGCAGTAGTTCACACCTGTAATCCCAGCACTTTGGGAGACTGAAGCAGGAGGATGGCTTCTAGCCAGTAGTTTGAGACCAGCCTGAGCAACATAGAGAGACCCTGTAACTACAAAAAATTAAAATTTAAAATTAATTTAATTAAAAATTAAATAAAAAATTATCCTTCAAATTAAAAAAAAAATTGTCTGAGGCCAAGCACAGTGGCTCACACTTGTAATCCCAGCAGTTTGAGAAGCCAAGGTGGGAGGATCACTTGATCCCAGGAATTCAAGACCAGCCTAGGCAACATAATGAAACCCCTACCTCTACCAAAAATAGAAAAAATTAGCTGGATGTGGTGGTATGTGCCTGTAGTCCTAGCTGCTCAGAAAGCTGAGGTGGGAGGATCGCTTGAGCCCAGGAGTTTGAGGTTGCAGTGAGCCATGATTATATGACTGTACTGTAGCCCACATGACACAGAGCGAGACCTAATCTCTTAAAAAAAAAAAAATGAGTAAAACTAGACAATAAAACGCAAGCCAATATAATCATCACAAATAACTGAGTAAAGACTCTTGTTTCATAAAAAATCTGAAAAAAAAAAAAAAAAAGAAAGTTAGAATTTTCTCTTTCCTTTTTTTTTGTTTTGGGACAAGGCCTCACTCTGTCACCCAGGCTGGAGTACAGTGACACAATCTTGGCTCACTGCTACCTCTGCCTCCCAGGCTCAAGTGATCCTCCCACCTCAGCCTCCCAAGTAGCTGGGATTACAGGTGTGGGCCACCTTGTCTGGCTAATTTTTGTATTTTTAGTAGACATGGGGTTTTGCCATGTTGTCCAGGCTGGTCTCAAACTCCTGACCTCAAATGATCCCCCTGCCTTGGCCTCCCAAAGTGCTGAGATTATAGGTGTGAGCCACCGTGCCCGGCCTCTCTTTCCTTTTCATCTAAGCATTTTGAAAGGAGAATCATATTACATTTCTTCACTTCCCAAACATTCCCTAACTGGAAAGGTTATGGTACTGCCCTCACTGTTCCACTGAACATTGATCAGGCATCTTGATTTTAGAGTTAAGTCATGGAGGGCATCCATGACTTCTTAATTGCCAAATCTAGTGAACATCCTAACATCTTTGATTCCTCATTCTACTGGGCTCCTTTATGTATCTCAATAGTTTTTGGATTTCAGGGTTTGTTAAAACATATTTCTGGTTCTACCTTCAGGGTGTCCATTTCAGTAACTCTAGGGCCTGCATTTCTGAAGTCCCTGGTGATGCTGATGCTTCCAGTTGGGGACTACATTTTGACAACTATTGTTTTATCTAATAATAATGACTATTCTCTCCTTGAAATATACTGCTCTTTTTGATTCTGTAACAGTATATTCTCCTAGTGTTCCTACTAATGACTCATCTCTGAAGAAAGTAATCAAAGGAGACCTAAAAAAGATAAATTTTGAAAAGCTTTTATATATGGAATGACTAATGCTTATAGAGGCCCACTGACTTTTAACTTAATTTAAATGTTCTTTTTTGCCCTAATGGTGCTGACCAACTTAACTTTTTAAAAAAATAACAAGCCAGGTGCGGTGGCTCACACCTGTAATCCCAGTACTTTGGGAGGCTGAGGTGGGTGGATTGCTTGAGCTCAGAAGTTTGAGACCAGCCTGGGCAACATGGCAAAACCCTGTCTCTACAAAAAATACAAAACTTAATCAGGCGTGGTGGCATGCATCTGTAGTCCTAGCTTCTTGGGAGGTTGAGGTGGGAGGACTGCTTGAGCCTGGGAGGTTGAGGCTGCAGTGAGCCATGATCATGCTACTGCACTCCAGCCTGGGTGACAGACTGGACCCCGTGTCATAAAATAAAATAAAATAAATACTTTGTTGACATATAATTCATATACGATAAAATTTATCTTTTTAAAGCATAAAATTCAGCATCTTTTTGTCTTTTTTTATTTTGTTTTGAGATGGAGTCTTGTTCTGTCGCCCAGGCTGCAGTGCAGTGGCATGATCTCAGCTCACTACAACCTCCACCTTACTGGCTGAAACGATTCTCCTGTCTCAGCCTCCTGAGTAGCTGGGACTACAGGGATGTGCCACCACACCTGGCTAATATTTGTATTTTTAGTAGAGATGGGTTTTCGCCATGTTGGCCAGGCTGGTCTCAAAACTGCAGTGCTCTAACGATCTATCCACCTCAGCCTCCCAAAGTTCTGGGATAACAGGTGGGAGCCACTGCACCCTGCCATTTTAGTAGTTTTTTTAATATACCTACAGAGTCATGCAATCATCACCACTATCTAATTTTAGAATATTTTCATTGTCCCCCAAAAGAAACCTTGTGCCTATTAAGCTGTAACTCCTAATTGCGCCCCTCTCCCCAACCACAACAAATCTACTTTTCATCTCTGTGGATTTGCCTGTTCTGGACATTGCATATACGTGGACTCATACAATAAGTGCTTTGTTGTGTCTGGTTTCTCTCACTTAGCGTAATGTTTTACAGGTTCATTCATGTTGCAGCATGTATCAGGATTTTATACTTTTTTATGGCCAAACAATATACCATTGTATTGGTATACTATATTTTGTTTATCCATTCATTAGTTGATAGACGTTTAGGTTTCTGGTTTTTGTGTTAACATATTTTCTGTTCTTTTAGTTATATATCTAGGAATGGAATTGTCGGGTCATGGTAACCCTGTGTTTAACTTTTTGAGGAACCGCCAAACTGTTTTCTGAAGTGGCTACACCATTTTACAATTTAACCTTTTGAGTTTCTGCTTTGTGCTTTAATGATGCTTTTCTAAATTACATGGTTTTTCAGACATCTTGATTTTAGAGTTAAAGCTAATCTTTTTTTTTTTGAGACAGAGTTTCACTGTTGTTGCCCAGGCTGGAGTGCAATGGCATGATCTTGGCTCACTGCAACCTCCGCCTCCTGGGTTCAAGCAATTCTCCTGCCTCAGCCTCCCGAGTAGCTGGGATTACAGGCATGGGCCACCACACCTGGCTAATTTTTGTATTTTTAGTAAAGACGGGGTTTCACCACGTTGGCCAGGCTGGTCTCGAACTCCTGACCTCAAGTGATCCACCCGCCTTGACCTCCCAAAGTGCTGGGATTATAGGCGTGAGCCACCGCGCCTGGCCTTTTTTTTTTTTTTTTTTTTTTTTGAGACAGAGTCTCGCTCTTGTCATCCAGGCTGGAGTGTGGTGGTGCAATCTTGGTTCACTGCAACCTCTGCCTCCTGGGTTCAAGTGATTCTTCTGCCCCAGCCTCCCAGGTAGCTAGAATTGACAGGTGTGTGTCACCACACCCAGCTAATCTTTGTATTTTTAGTAGAGACGGTATTTCACCAGGTTGGCCAGGCTGGTCTCCAGCTCCTGACCTCAGGTGATTGCCCACATCAGCCTCCCAAAGTGCTGGGATTACAGGCATGAGCCACCACGCCCAGCCCTAAAGCTAGTATCTTTTGAAAGAAATTCTTTTTATAATATTAAATTTATCTAAATTAGTCAAAAGTATTTATTCTTGTAACCCTGTTTTTAAGCTGTTGCATTTGTCTAAAAATGGAATGTAATAGATAAAACTAACTTATTAATTTTGTTAACAGAGTGGGAGGCTAAGCAAAGAACTGGATTTAGTAAGTCACCATGTGAGGACAAAACTTGATGAACTGAAAAGGCAAGAAGTAGGAAGGTTAAGAATGTTAATTAAAGCTAAGTTGGATTCCCTTCAAGGTAAGTGCTAAACAAAAGGTAGGATTTTTTTTTTTTTTCTTTTTTCCTTTTGAAACAGCGTTTTGCCCTGTGGTTCAGGCTGGAGTGCAGTGGCACAATCACAGTTCACTACAGCCTTGACCACTTGGGCTCAAGTGATCCTCCTACCTCAACCTCCTGAGTAGCTGAGACCCCCGGTGTGTGCCACCATGACTGGCTAATTTTTTTTATTAGTTAGAGAGACAAGGTTTTGCTGTGTTGCCCAAGCTGGTCTTGAACTCTTGGGCTCAAGCAATCTTCCTATCTTGACCAAAGAGCTAGGATTACAGGCATGAGCCGGCGGGCCTGGCTAGAAAATTTTAATATTTGGTTGTTGAGGTCAGTTTATATTAGTACGTGACATCTGTGTTCTTCTAGTCAAAATTTTATGTTAGTATTGATTTGGCTTCTCTTAATTTTTAGAATTTAATGTTTTAAATAGATAATACATTTTATATCATTCAAAAATCAGTGTAATCAGCCATAATTATAGCAATGAAAAGGAAGAATGAAAAGTAATGAATTAAACAACTGGTTTAAAGGAGGAAAAATAATATCAAAGGAAACCAAAAGGAAGCAGAGAAAGAAAATCTAATTAGAAGAATTTTCATACATGGAATGGAAAGTTTTTCAGAGATCTAGCCCCAGAAAAAAACATAAGATCCAGACCATTTCTTTTCTTTCTTTTTTTAAAGAAAATCTTTTAGGAGACGAGATCTTCCTCTGTCACTGAGGCTGGAGTGCAGTGGCATGATCATAGCTCACTGCAGCCTTGAACTCCTAGGGCTCAGGTAGTCCTCCCACCTCAGCCTCCCAAGTAGCTAGGAGTACAGGCATGCACCACCATGCCCTGCTAATTTTTTTTTTTGAGACGTAGTCTCGCTTTGTCGCCCAGGCTGGAGTGCAGTGGTGTGATCTTGGCTCCCTGCAAGCTCCGCCTCCCGGGTTCACACCATTCTCCTGCCTCAGCCTCCCAGTAGCTGGGACTACAGGCACCTGCCACCATGCCCGGCTAATTTTTTGTATTTTTAGTAGAGATGGGGTTTCACCATGTTAGCCAGGATGGTCTCAATCTCCTGACCTTGTGATCCGCCCGCCTCGGCCTCCCAAAGTGCTGGGATTACAGATGTGAGCCACTGCACCTGGCCTAATTGTTTTTTTAATTATATTTTTTAGAGATGTGGTCTTGCTGTGTTGCCCAGGCTGGTCTCAAACTTCTGGCCTCAAGTAATCCTGAGTTGCTAGGACTACATATGCAAGCCACTATGCCTGGCTCTCAGAATAAGATAGTTTTATAAAGGAAACTATCTGTCTACTCTGTAATGATTTGAGTGATTCTATGAAACCATTAAAGAGCAGATTGTCAATTCTGTTTGATCTATTCCAGAGCATAGAAAAAGAAGGAAAGCTTCCACATTCTTGCTATATATTGATGCCAAAATCAAAATTATTATGTCTCCATAGAGTACTATCTCATGACAGTTGGATTTATTTCAGGAATACAAGATGGACTTAATAGTAGGAAATCTAATATTATAAATCATCATATAAATAGTCCTAAGGAGAAAAAGTCTTTAAAATTTTGATATATCAAAAAAAGTCATAAAGTCAAAGGACAAATGATAAATTGGAATAAATATTAGAATCCTTATTTTTTTAATTTTAGGCTATGAGAAGATTAAATAGCTATGTAATAGAATTTCTGAAATGCAAGGATATCTTAAAGTTATCTTGCTGGGCATGATGGCTCACACCTGTAATCCCAGCACTTTGGGAGGCCGAGGCAGGTAGGTCACCTGAGGTCAGGAGATTGAGACCAGCCTGGCCAACATGGTGAAACCTCATCGCTACTAAATATATAAAAATCAGCTGGGTGTGGTGGCAAGTGCCTGTAATCCCAGCTACTCAGAAGGCTGAGGCAGGAGAATCGCTTGAGCCCAGGAGGCAGAGGTTGCAGTGAACTGAGATCACGTCACTGCACTCTAGCCTGGGCGGCAGAGCGAGACTCCATCTCAAAAAAAAAAAAAGAAAAAAAAAGTTACAAGTCATATGGCTTTCTCCATGTATGTGGAAAATCCATTTGACAAAATTGAACAATTCATAATTTAAAGTAATAAAATACTAATTAATAGATAACTTCTGTAACACGATAAGCTATATCCAACTCAGTTACATCATACTTAGTGGGGAAGCACAGGTATGTATCCTGACTGAAATTAGAAACAAGACAGTGTTGCCCCCTGTAACCACCACTAAATAACATTGTTTTGGAGGTACAAGCCAAAACATTGATTTATTTTTATTTTTTAATTTTAATTTAATTTTATTTTATTTTTTGAGAAGGAGTCTCACCCAGTCACCCATGCTGGAGTGTGCAGTGGTGCAGTCTCAGCTCACTGCAACCTCCGCCTCCTGGGTTCAAGGGATTCTCCTGCCTCAGCCTCCTGAGCAATTGGGATTACACGTGCCTGCCACCACTCCCCGCTAATTTTTAATTTTCAGTAGAGACAGTGTTTCACCATGTTGGTCAGGCTGGTCTCTATCTCCTGACCTCAGGCGATCCACCCGCCTCGGCCTCCCAAAATGCTGGGATTACAGGCATTAGCCACCGTGCCTGACCTAGCGTAAACATTTATACAAATAAAAAAAATTTGGAGGTAAAGTAATTGGAAAGGAGGTGATAAAACCATCTTTTCTCACAGATGATATGATGTTTACATATATGTGGAACACCCAAAATAATTAATGGAAAAATTTACTGTGAACAATAGGAAAATTGAGCCCCTCAATAGGAAAATTATGGTAAACTTAATCCATAGAAATCAATATTTTCCATATGTATGTAACAGCCAGTTAGAAGACAGAATGGAAGAAAAGGACTCCATTTACAATAGCAACAAAGATAAAATGTCCAGAATAAACCTACTCAGAAATGTGCCAAACTGACCGACAAAAACTTTAAAATACTCATAAAGGATGCAAAAGTAGACTTGAATAAGTGGGAAAACACAATAACTTTTTGATACAAAGGCTCAGTGTTATAAACATGTCAGTTTTCTCTAGATTAATATATAACTTAAACATAATCCAAATAAAAATATATACTTTTATTTTTCTGGCACTAGCCAAAAAAAATTTTTTTTTTAAAGTGCATATGAAAAAGGACACAAGTAGGCCAGGCATGGTGGCTCACACCTGTAATCCCAGCACTTTGAGAAGCTAAGGTGGGCAGATCACCTGAGGTCAGGAGTTCAAGACCAGTTTCACCAGCATGGCGAAACCCTGTCTCTACTAAAAATACAAAAATTAGCTGGGCATGATAGCACATGCCTGTAATCCCAGCTACTCAGGAGGCTGAGGCAGGAGAATCGCCTGAACCCGGGAGGCAGAGGTTGCAGTGAGCTGAGATCACACTACTGCACTCCAGCCTGGGTGACACAGTGAGACTCTGTCTCAAAAAAGAAAAGAAAAGAAAACACAAGTAAGAAAACTTAGATACCTCTGAAAAAGAACAATAAAGGACTAGATATTAGAAATTGAATCTTTAATATCTATTAAATCTTTAATATTAATATTAAACTATGTCACTAAGCCTCAGTCATTAAAACTGTATGGCTTAGGCAGAAAAGTAGAAAGACCAGTGAAACACAATAGACATTCCAGAAGTAGAGTTAAATACACAACATAATTTAGTTTAATATAAAGGTGGTATCTCATTATTGGATAAAGATATGTTTTTAGTTTTGTTATTATTAATTTATTTTTTTTAGACTGGTCTCACTCTGTTGCCCAGGTTGGAGTGCAGTGATGCAATCACAGCTCATTGCAGCCTCAGACTCCTGGGCTCAAGAGATTCTTACACTTCAGCCTCCTGAGTAGCTAGGACTACAGGAGTGTGCCACCATGCCTGGCTAATTTTCCTTTTTTTTTTGGAGAGACAAAGTCTTACTGTGTTCCCCAGGCTGGTTTGAGGGAACTCCTAGCCTCAAATGATCCTCCTGCCTTGGCCTCCTAAAGTGCAGGGATTATAGGTGTATGCCACCACACCCAACAAATTTTTAACTAAGTAGTGTTGGTATAACTTGCTAGCCATTTGGACAAAGGTATGGTTAAAACCATATCTCTTATATCCTTTATCAGAATAATTGTAAATGAATTAAAGATTTAAATGTAGAAAATAAAATAATAAAAGTACTATGTGACAGCACAGGTGAATTTCCTGTATTATCTTGGAATGAACTTTCTAATTATGAGTCAAAATCAAGGAGAAGATTTAGCCAGTGGAAGATCTTTCAAGCTGGTTCATGTGTCCTTGTGATATCCTCCCATAGGATGGTTATCTGGGTGGTTTGTTGTCATTAACATCTGAACATTTAACTCTTGGAATAGTGGTTCTAAAACTTCAGATTGCATGATAATCTCCTAGAAATCTTATTAGAAATGTAGATTACTAGATCTCACCTCCAGAGATTCTGGCTCTGGGAAAGAGTATAGTAATCTACATTTTAAACATATAGTCTTAGAAAACAAATACCAAATACTCATCATCCTGAAATTAAGGATATCAATGAGAAGTAAATTAAGTCATGCCATGCTACTTGGGGTAGTCAGGCATGCAAGGTAATTCCATACTTGAAGCCAGGCCTAAGATGTGTGGAGATTTCTCTCCCTGGGACAACTTCCATCCCCTCAGTCTTAACAGTATCCTCTTCATTCCATGATGGGTACTGAATTTCATTGCATAAAGACAGTCTAGGCTGGGCATGGTGGCTCATGCCTGTAATCCCAGCACTTTGGGAGGCCAAGGTGGGTGGATCACCTGAGGTCAGGAGTTCGAGACCAGCCTGGCCAACATGGCGAAACCCTGTCTCCACTAAAAATACAAAAAAATAGCCAGATGTGGTGGCATGTGCTGGTAGCTACTTGGGAGGCTGAGGAAGGAGAATCCCTTGAACACAGGGGGCGGAGGTTGCAGTGAGCCAAGGTCACGCCACTGTGCCCCAGCCTGGGTGACAGAGTGAGACTCCATCTCAAAAAAAAAAAAAAAAAAAAAAAAAAGAAAACTGTCTGATGTAACTTAGAAACTAAGGAATATTTTCTTATTGGTTCAGTATGAATTGAAATATCTGATAATTTGAGGAAGGGCTTAAACAGTCTTAATTTTAGGGAGGGGGTAATTTTTAAAGTAGGCGGTTTTTTTTGAAATATCTTATAATTTGAGGAAGGGCTTAAACAGTCTTAATTTTGGGGAGGGGGTAATTTTTAAAGTAGGCAGTTTTTTTTTCTTTTTATTGAAATGGAGTCTGGCTATGTTGCCCAGGCTGGTCTTGAACTCCTGAACTCAAGCGATTCACCTGCCTCAGGCTCCCAAAGTGCTGGGTTTACAGGCATGAGCCACCATGCCTGGCCCATTCACGTGGGTTCAAATGTAGAAAATATAGAGCAAAAATCTACCTGATATTTTTGTATCCTGTCAGTTCCCAACTGACACCATCCTCCTTGGGTTTATCTATTTGTTTATTTTTAAGATAAATTGAGATGAGGTTTTGCTGTGTTGTCCAGGCTGGTCTTGAACTCCTGTTCCTGGCCTCAAGTGGTCCTCCTGCCTCAGCCTCCCAAAGTGCTGGGATTATAGGCATGAGCCACTGCGCCTGACTCTTGAGTTTCTTTATATATAAGCAAATACAAATACAATTTTTTTATTGTCCCTTTTTATGCAAAAGGAAATACACATTTTTGTGCATTGTTTTTCAATTAATAATATATTTTGAATATCTTTCTGTATTAGTACATAGAGACCATCTCTCTTTTTTTTTTGTTTGTTTTTTACAGCTACATAGAACTCCATTATATGGATATACTCTAATTTATTTAGCCAGGCCCCTGTCAATTGACATTTAGGTTATTTCTAGTGAACTATCTTGTACATATGTCACTGTGTATCCCTGTAAGATTATCTTTAGGATAATTTCCCCACAGTGGAATTGCCAAATCAAATTTTTTATATATATATATAATACATGTATAATATATATAATATATGTATATATAATATACATGTATATATTATATATAATATATGTATATATAATATACATGTATATATTATATATAATATATGTATATATAGTATACATGTATATATATTATATATAATATATGTATATATAATATACATGTATATATGCATATATATTATATATGTATATATATAATATATGCATATATAATATACATGTATATATGTATATATAATATACATGTATATATATTATATGTATATATTATATATGTATATATATTATATGTATATATTATATATGTATATATATTATATGTATATATTATATATGTATATATATTATATGTATATATTATAAATGTATATATATTATATGTATATATTATAAATGTATATATATTATATATGTATATATTATTTATGTATATATATTATACATGTATACATATTATATATGTATATATTATATATGTATATATATTATATATGTATATATTATATATGTATATATATTATATATGTATATATATTATATATGTATATATTATATATGTATATATTATATATGTATATATATTATATATGTATATATTATATATGTATATATTATATATGTATATATAATATACACGTATATATTATATATAATATAATATAATATTATATATAATATATATATAATATAATATAATATATATAATATATACGTGTATATTATATATGTATATATTATATGTATATATAATATATGTATATATTATATGTATATATGTATATATTATATATGTATATATGTATATATTATATATGTGTATATATTATATATACATATATGTGTATATATTATATATGTGTATATATAAAATATATATGTATATATAATATATGTGTATATATAAAATATATATGTATATATATAATATATGTGTGTATATATATACACATTTGTAATTTTGATAGATATTGCCACATTTGCCTCCAGAGAGGTTGTATCAATGCACATACCTGCCAGCAATAATTCCTCACAGCCTTACTAATGGCATGTGTCATCAAACTTTAGGAGTTTTCCATTCTGTTAGATAGTATAGCAGTACAGTTTTAATATGTATTTCTCTTATTTTGAGTGAGGTTAAGGGTCTTTTTATATATTTCACTGTCTGGTCATATTTTTTTTAGGGGTAAGTCTTAAAACAAGTATTTTTTTCATAAATAGAACTGCTAGTACAGTGCCATACTTAGAATTCAGTGAAAACTTGGTTGAACCAGATTTAGCAGTTCTTCACTTTCTGGCATAACAATATGTTCCAGGATCAACTTGTATCTACCTTGCCCCAGCTCTGGAATGAGCCATTTCTCTGAGGAGGACTGGTTTTTCTTAAGGGGCAAGTATATTTTAGATCAAGAGCTGGCACTAGGTACGCTCCTTGCTACTGGAGTGTATTTTCTGGGCACCTTAATTGCATGGAGCTAGGAAATATGCATGTCTATACACATAGACACATATATACACACATACATATTCATATACATGTGAAACGTGCATATACATGTTAAATGTACATATTTTAGAAATGCTGAGTTCACACAGATAGTGCTAATTCCCATTCATCTCTAGCAATTTCTTTCTTACCTTTCACCATTCCATATTTGTATATTCCTTCTTTCTAAGTGAGAGCTGATTTCCAACAACTTCAACAATGTACCCATTTTGCTCAATTCTGTAAGGGCTCATATTTGGTTGTTTCTGGTGAGCTGTCTTTTATGTATATCCAACTGTGTATCCATTACTTGTGTCCACTATGTAATACAACTGAAACAATCCAGCATCACTTCACCCATTTCACTATAGTAAATTGTAACTTGTTTTTTAAAAGTTAAAAAAATTGATATTTCCTTAAAAATACATCATAATTAAAAGGAATTTACCTAAATTAGATTTTTATTGTTTCATAAGTGATCCATTGGAGCAATATACAAGGAATTCTTTCATGTAAGCTTTAGAGCAATTATTTTTAGAAATTCTACTTAAACCTTTGATAAGGATACTATATTAGAGTTTAATTAAAAGCAGGATATTTAATCGTTTTAAGATAATTAAAAAGAGTTTGTTATTGTGCTGATAGTCAACTAGTCGTTTTAGATATAGCGTTAAAATATGCATAAGGCCAGGCATGGTGGCTCATGCCTGTAATCCCAGCACTTTGAGAGGCTGAGGTGGGAGGATCACTTGAGGCCAGAAATTTAAGACCAACCTGGGCAATATAGTGAGACCCTGTCTCTACCAAAAATTAAAAAAAAAAAAGAAATTAGCCAGGCATAGTGGTGCACACCTGTTGTCCTAGCTGCTTAGGAAGCTGAGATGGGAGGATTGCTTGAGCCCAGGAGGTCAAGGATGCAGTGATCCATGATTGCACCACTGCTCTCCAGTTTGGGTGACAGAGCAAGACCATGTCTCAAAGAAAAATGAGAGAGAATTTTTAAAAATACACATGTTAAACTGCATTCCACTCTAGGTTCAAGGACACTACCTTTAACTAGAATAACATATGCAGTATTCATAAAGTAAATATAAGCCTTTATTCTAAAACTTTGGATTTCCTTATAAAATCCTATAGGAATAAATATGAAATCTTTTTCTTATGTATAATTATTATAATGTTTCTAGCTTCTAGAAATTGATCATTTACAGTTTTCTCATTTTCTTTCAGATATAGGCATGGACCACCAAGCTCTTCTAAAACAATTTGATCACCTAAATCACCTGAATCCTGACAAGTTTGAATCCACAGATTTAGATATGCTAATCAAAGCGGTGAGAATAATTCCAAAAAGTTTTGTCTTTATTGTGCCTTTGAGGTTTTGTAATTTGACAAGTAAACCCAATGAAACGGAAATATAACTTTTATATATTCTGTAGAAGATCTTTAAAGGAAGGTAGCTTAACCCTTATTAATACAAATATTAATATGTACATACAGGTCTAAAATCCCTTATCCACAATTCCTAAATCCAAAAGCTGTAAAAACTGAAACCTGGCCTGAATGAACCAATTATAGTAAAACAATTTACAGTTTTTATTTAACCTACTTAGTGTGAATATTTATAGATTTTGCTTAAGAAATACTAGTCTGTTTGATTACAGATGCTACAGGGATATTCCATAATATGGCATATGTACCATATTCCCTTTCTTTAAGGTAGAAAATTCTGAAGCACATCTGGCCTCAGGGATTTTAGATAAGAGTTTGTGGACCTCTCACATTATTTGTGAATGGAATTAGTTCTAGCCTGGCAGGTATTAGATTAGTTAAATGGTTAGAAGCCATTTTAGTTTTCTGTACTGTCTAGATTTGATATAGTTCCTTTCTTCTTCTTTTTTTTTTTTTGAAATCAACTTATATATTGCTTGCTTATGAGGAGTTTCCTAAAGTTGGGGCTAGCTTTGAACTTTTAGTTTCTTTGAATACTCTCTAGTAATAATAATGACTAAAATTGCTGGGCATGGTGGCTCATGCCTGTAATCCCAGCACTTTGGGAGGCCGAGGTGGGTGGATCACCCAAGGTCAGCGGTTCAAGACCAGCCTGGCCAACATGGTGAAACCCTGTCTCTACTTAAAATACAAATATTAGCCAGCAGTGGTGGTGAGCGCCTGTAATCCCAGCTGCTCGAGAGGCCTCAGGAGGCTGAGGTGAGATAATTGCTTGAACCAAGAGGCGGAGGTGGCAGTGAGCCGAAATCGTGCCACTGCACTCCAGCCTGGGTGATGGGTGAAACTCCGCCTCAAAAAAAAAAAAGAAAAAACTTGACTAAAATTAAATGGTAGAATTTAAAAAGAGGAGTCCAGTATGTTTTTGCCCTCCTGTACCACTTCTGTTCAAGAGTATGCTATATTCAAGAATGGCTTTATTTACATTTTTCAAATGAATGTTTTTATTTAACTTAAATGCATTATTGTATTTCAGGCAACAAGTGATCTGGAACACTATGACAAGACTCGACATGAAGAATTTAAAAAATATGAAATGATGAAGGAACATGAAAGGAGAGAATATTTAAAAACATTGAATGAAGAAAAGAGAAAAGAAGAAGAGTCTAAATTTGAAGAAATGAAGAAAAAGCATGAAAATCATCCTAAAGTTAATCACCCAGTAAGGACTGTGACTTTATGAAACCATTTTTAGATAAAGATACTTCTTTGTATCAGCAGATTTTTATTGTGTTATTAGTACTTAAATCTTGATTCTTCTGCCAAGTTCCTCAAATTTATATTTTGAGTCTGTACAGATAGATTATATTTTGTTTTGAGCAATTTTTTTTAATTGGTTCACAGGGAAGCAAAGATCAACTAAAAGAGGTATGGGAAGAGACTGATGGATTGGATCCTAATGACTTTGACCCCAAGACATTTTTCAAATTACATGGTAACGATTTGATACAAATATTAATATTTATATCTGCTGTTTGAAAAAATATTTGCTTTCCTCCTAATTAATTTCTGCAAAGGTCTGCTATTGAGTTCTAGTGAGAGTAAATGGTTAGAGTTTTTCTAGGGTAATATGATAGTCTTTATTGCTCACCTGCAGTATAAAATGTTTTAGATCAGTAACTCTGTCTTTATACTGGCTTTTACTGTTGAGTCATATGAATTACTGCAAAGTTCTCTGTTAAGTGAAAACTAACAGAGACTGTTAATAACTGTGACTAGCTAGGTTATGTCTAATAGGCTTTATGCTATAATATTACATTTTACTTCTACACTTATAGAATATTGCTTTACTTTATATTTTTGGAAAAAAATGGTCAAGATATGCTTTCCTCACAAATGATTATGAATTACAAATAAATATAGCATATTTATCAGTTCAGCTGATCTAAAGCTTCATGAAAAAGAATAAATGCTTTTCTGCAGTCTATTGATGCTTCACATCAGTACTACTTTTGTAAACCCTTTATAAATCATTGTATATTAATTATTTTCTAAGGTATTAAAATCTATTTTTGCATTTGTAACTTTTAAACTTTAGATGTTAATAGTGATGGATTCCTGGATGAACAAGAATTAGAAGCCCTATTTACTAAAGAGGTAAAGGAATTTATTAAGTATTCAGTGTTCTTGTTGTCTCTTTTTTTCTTGTTACTTTCTTTCCTTTCATGTTCATTTAAAATTTTTCTTTTTAGTTGGAGAAAGTATATGACCCTAAAAATGAAGAGGACGATATGGTAGAAATGGAAGAAGAAAGGCTTAGAATGAGGGAACATGTAATGAATGAGGTATGTTTTAAAAGTTTAAGATAATACGTTATTTCTATGTATTATTCTTGCAATATATCTTACTTTAAGATGGAAAATATACAGAATTTATATTTAAATGGAGTTTGCGTTTTTTTGTTGTTTTGTTTTTTTGTGACAGGGTCTTACTCTGTTGCCCAGGTTAGAGTGCAGTGGTGCAATCATAGCTCACTGCAGCCTCAACCTCCTGGGCCCAAGCAATCCTTCGGTCTCAGCCTCCTGAGACTGAGGAGGGACCACAAGCTGGAGCCACCATGCCTAGCTAATTTTTTTTTTTTTGAGATGGAGTCTCACTCTGTCACCCACGTTGGAGTGCAGTGGCACAATCTCGGCTCACTGCAACCTCCGCCTCCCAGGTTCGAGTGATTCTCCTGTCTCAGCCTCCTGAGTGGCAGGGATTACAGGCACCCACCACCACACCTAGCTAATTTTTTATTTTTAGTAGAGACAGGGTTTCAGCATGTTGGCCAGGCTGGTCTTGAACTCCTGACCTCAGGTGATCCATCCGCCTTGGCCTCCCAAAGTGCTGGGATTATAGGTGGGATTACAGGCATGAGCCACTGGCCTTTTCTGTTTGTTTTTGAGACACAGTCTCACTCTGTCACCCAGACTGGAGTGCAGTGGTGCAATCTTGGCTCACTGCAACCTCCGCCTCCCGGGTTCAAATGATTATCTTGCCTCAGCCTCCTGAGTAGCTGGGATTACAGGCATGCACTACCATGCCTGGCTGATTTTTGTATTTTTAGTAGAGATGGGGTTTCACCATGTTTGCCAGGCTGGTCTTAAACTCCTGACCTCAAGTGATCCACCCACCTCGGCCTCCCAGAGTGCTGGCTGGGTTTACAGGCATGAGCCACCGCACCAGGCCAAATTTTTTTTTTTTTTTTTTTAAGAGACAGCATGTCTTTGCCACGTTGCCCAGGCTGCCAGCTAACTTTTTAATTTTTGGAGACACAAGGTCTTGCTATGTTGTCCGGGCTGAAGTTTGCATTTTTGATCCAGATTATTATACTAGATGCCTTTAGTATGAATAAAATAATTTGTAACTACTTTAAAATATTCTAAAAGATAAAGATGCTACTGCATATCAGGTATAAAACATTTTTGGGGGGCCTGGGAACAATAGCTCATGCCTATAATCCCAGCACTTTGGGAGGCCGTGGCAGGTGGATCACTTGAGGTCAGAAGTTCGAGACCAGCCTGGCAAACATGGTGAAACCCCGTGTCTACTAAATATACAAAGATTAGCTGGGTGTGGTAGTGCATACCTACAATCCCAGCTACTCAGGAGGCTGAGGCATGAGAATCGCTTGAACCCGTGAGGCAGAGTTTGCGGTGAGCCAAGATTACATCACTGTACTCCAGCCTGGGTGACACAGCAAGACTCCATCTCAAAACCAAACCAAAGCAAACCCTTTTTTCAGTACTGAAAAACAAAAACAAAAAACCACCTCTGGTTACTGCCTCATTTCTCTGTTTCTCTTCAAAGAGTTGTCTATTCTTCCTCTTCCTGTTAATTCTTCACCTTTCCTTTTCTCCTTAATCTGTGCTAATACAGTTGATGCCTCCCTCTTTCTTGAAATGCTTTCTTCACTTGGCTTTTAGGAAACCACCCCTCCTCAGTTTCCTCATACCTCACTCTCTCTTCTTTGCTGGCTCTTCCTCCTCTTTCCAAGTTCTACATATTGCATTGCCCTGGGCCCATCCCTTGGCCGTGTTCTCCTTTCTAGCCTCGTTCTCTCCTTAAGTGATAGCGTGGAGCCCCATGTCTCTATATATGTTCTATATCTGCATGTATGCTGGTGAGTTCAACATTTTTATCTTCAGCTGTCTCCTTTCTCTGAGTTCTAGGGTTGTATCTACTTGACAGTTTTCCTTGTGTTTAACTCACATCTTCTTCAAACCCAGATCTGTTCCTTCCTCAGCCTTTTTCATTTCAACAAATGAATCATAATTCATCTAGTTGCTCAGGCTGTCATCCTTAACATCTTTCCTCACATCCTGCATTTCCTCTATAAGTTCTATTTGATCTATCTTTTAAACAGATCCAGAATTTGACCACTTCCCCCTACTTCCACTACTATTTAATACCAATCAAGTCCAAGCAAGTCTCCTAACTGGCATCTCTGCTTCTATTCCTTACCCTACTGCAGACACTTCTTCATAAGTAGGCAGAGTAAACTCTTAAAAGCATAAATCAGGTCATCTGCTCTCTTGCACAGAAATACTTCAGTGGCTTGCAATTTCCCTTATAATATGATCCCAAATCCCTCCTATTTCCAAAAGATTCGTGACTTCATCCTTGCCTTGCTCTCTGTGACTCTCTCCTCTGGCCCTCTGATGTTTACCTCTCATCAAGCTTGTTCCCATTTTAGGGCATTTGGACTTAATATTTCTTTTTTCTGGAATACCCCTTTTCTAGATCATCACAAGGTTTTACTTCCACCGAGTCTGTGCTCAAATGTCCATGGTCCATCTAATGACTACCCTCATTTAAATATTTGCCTTTCTCTGCAGTTCTTGCTCTGCCTCTCCTCCCTCTAAGCCAAAAACTCTGATATAGGCATCATATGCAGGGTAACTGAATCTCACTATTTTGCTTCAGTAACTTTCATCTGAATTTTTGAGCTGTAAATGCTAAATTGGGATCTCTGTTGACTGCTGACATCCTAACTATCAAGTGAATTTCTTTGACCATTATAGAGTACACCTTTGTAACGAAATTTGCCACAGGCTATAACAGCTATACAAGAGGGTTTGGAGAGTTTGTAAGCTTTAGTTTTGATTTTGGTAATTGTGTTTTTTTAAGAAAAAATGTTGAGAGCATTTTAATTTAACCTCCTTTACTCTTGGCCAAAACTGTCCTCTTTCGGGAATGGTTCTTTTTCTTACCCAAGAACTTGGCTTCAAGAGGGATTATACATATTATGGTAAAGGAGGAGGACAATACCAGTCACCTAACCACTCAGATCAGCTGACTGAAACTTAATGGTTTTGTGGGCATTAGGTATATAGATATCTCATATTTTCTAATTTGAATTATATAGAAGAGAAAGATATTTATTTTGTAATTCTAGTATAATGTTGAGTGCTCTGTTTTTTATTTTTTTCCTCCAGTTTCTGCGGAAGTTAGGTGAGTCCTAATTGCTGTATGTTTATGTAGTGGCATCTATTACAAGACAGTTGATAGTGTCTAAATAATATGAGAAAGATTTACTTTATATTATGTATACATTTTCTTTTAATCAGGTTGATACTAACAAAGACAGATTGGTGACTCTGGAGGAGTTTTTGAAAGCTACAGAAAAAAAAGAATTCTTGGAGCCAGATAGCTGGGAGGTAATAGAACCTACTCTAAATGAGATGTATGGTTCAACAAATTCTAAATCAGTCTATTCTACTTTTAACTTTTATTCCCCATTATGTTTGCATGTATAGTCTTACTATCTTGGGATTTTTATATAAATGTCACTATAAAATAATGAACTTGATTTCTTGGAAAGCTTGTAGCAATTTATTTCTTGTTTATAATCATACTGCATAAAATTAGAAGTCTTTTAAAAATTATACTTTTTTTCAAAGTATAAAATACGATTCGCTATTGAAAATTAGAAATATAGATATATTGAAAGAATAAATTAGAATTCACCTATAATTTTGCTACTCAGAGGTAGATTGTTGAGTTATACATCGTATTATGTTAATTTGGAATAGATGCAGTTTGTATATATAGTATATGCACATATAGCATACAGTATGTAAACAATGTATTGTCTCATTTTAAATTCACACATATACATATATTCATATTTATGTGTTTTTTTGTTGTTTGTTTGTTTTTTGTTTTTTGTTTTTTTGTTTTTTGAGACGGAGTCTTGCTCTGTTGCCCGGGCTGGAGTGCAGTGGCGTGACCTCGGCTCACTGCAACCTCCGCCTCCCAGATTTAAGCAATTCTCTGCCTCAGCCTCCTGCGTAGCTGGGATTACAGGTGCCCACCACCACGCCCAGCTAATTTTTGTATTTTTAGTAGAGATGGGGTTTCACCATCTTGGCCAGGCTGGTCTTGAACTCCTGACTTTGTGATTCACCCACCTCGGCCTCCCAAAGTGCTGGGATTACAGGCATGAGCCACCGTGCCAGGCCAGTCATATTTATGTATTTTTTAAAATGGCTTCATACTGTATAAATGACTTTGTATGTTGATGAAATACTTTTTAAAAATTGAACACTATTTCACAAACATCTTTTAATATCATTCTTCAAAAACATGATTTTTAAAATGACTACCTAACATGCAGTTATATGGCTGTAGCATAATTTATATATCCATTTCTCCAGATTTAGACATTTTGGGTAAATTCCAGTATTTTACTGTAATGACACTATGATGACTATCTGTTTCTTCACACATTTTTGGGCAATCTATAATGATTTCCCTGGGATTAACTCCCAGGAATAGAACTATTCTTAAGATTTATGAACAATGTTTTAAATTTCTCAGTATATCTTGGCAAACTAATCCAGGAAAGTATATCAACTTGTAACACAGTCAACTGTGTATAAATGAATGCATAGACAACTTGAAAAGAATAGTTGAGAGGCACCAACCAAAATGGATGGAAGAACGAACATAAGTCTTTTTCTACATAAAAACTGAAAATATTACTATTTAAATTAAAATTTTAATTGTCCAGAAAATAGTTTGAGAAAGGGTGAACAGCTATTCTAGTTTACCCAAGACTAAGGAATTTCCAAGGATGTGGAACTTTTCATTGCTAAAGCCAGACATTTCTGGGCAAATTGGGATAGTTGGCCCCTTTAGTTTGACATCAGAAAAGTCAGCCTCTTTTTGTATTGGGTTTTTGTCTAACATTTGAAATGTTTCTTGACTTTGGTGAAGAAGGAGAATGCTAAGATTATTTGAATCTACATTCCCTTTAGTGCATCTGGTAGACTAGAAGATCAATAGATAATTATGTACTTTTAAAATTTTGACATAATTTCAGATTTACAAGAGTTGCAGGAATAGACAGGAAATCCCTGAATACATTTCAACCAGATTTAACTACATTTGCCTTTTCTTTCTCTCTTTTTCCCTCCTCTCTATTTTTAATCTCTATGTGTGTATGTATAACATATAATTATGTTGTAATGTATATACGTATGTATATGTATGTATATATATAAACATGTGTAGGTGTACATATATGTAAAGTTTTAAATTGCTTAACAGTAAATTACACATCATACCACTTTAATCTAAAATACTTGAGTGTATATTTCTTGCAAACAAGGATTTACTTATGTAATCATAGTAAAATTATCAATACTACACACATGGTACTCTTCTCCAATCTCTAGACTTAGTGAGATTTTGTCAATTTTCCCAAGAATATCCTTTATAACAAGAGAAAATCCAAGATGATACCTTGAATTCAGTTGTAATGTCTTTCTAGTCTCCTTCAATCTGAAACAATCAAGAGGACAGACTATTATGTTATACAGTGTCCCTTGAATATCACAGAAGAGATGCTCAGTGTGTCCTATTAGAAGGCATATGTTGACGATCCCCATAACTGGTAATGGTAGCTTTGATCATTTTGTTAAGGTGGTGTCTACCAGATTTTTTGATGTAAAGTTATTATTTTACCTTTCGCATTTTAAAAAGTATCTTGTGTAGCCCACCATAGTGAGAGAATCAGAAGTCAGTTTTTGTTTTTTTATTTTATAAATACAGACCGGGTCTTACTATATTGCCCAGGCTGGTCCCAAACTCCTGGGCTCAAGGAATCCTCCTGCCTCAGCCTCCCAAAATGTGTGAGCCACTGTGCCTGGAAAGAAGTCAGCTTTTTTTTTTTTTTTTTTTTAATAATTTTAGGAAAAATAAAGACAGGGTCTCGCTCTGTTACCCAGGCTGGAGTACAGTGATGTGATCTCGGCTCACTGCAACCTCTGCCCCCATCCCCCTCAACCTGCCTGGGCTCAAGTGATCCTCCCACCTCAGCCTCCTGAGTAGCTGAGACCACAGGCATGCACCACCATGCCTGGATCTTTTTTTTGTATTTTTAGTAGAGGCAGAGTCTCGTCATGTTGCCCAGACTGGTCTTGAACTCCTGAGCTCAAGCAATCTGCCTGCCTTGGCCTCCCAAAGTACTGGGATTACATATGTGAGTCACCGTGCCCAGACAGAAGTCAGCTTAAAAAAAAAAATTCATTCAACATCATATCAAAAGTATTTTCACATAATATTTGTAAGCCTTATTTTAAAAGCTATGGAGGTATATAAACATTTTTTAAGGGTTTGACATTTAGATTATTTCATTTTTTACTGCTATTTTAAAAAGAAAATGCTGCTACAAATACATTTTTATATACAGCTTTTTATGTGATTAGGGTTGTTTTATAGGGTAGATTCTCAATGTAGCATTACCAGGACCCAGGGAATATTTTTAAGGCTGTTTTTAAGGCTTGAACATCCTGATACACTGAAAGTAAGGAAGTCCCTAAAGAATGATACAGATATGTCACAAAGACACAAAAGCCAGTTTGAAGAAACTCTCACTGGCCAAATCTGGGACAATTTGAACGTGGAAATAATGATGATAAGGATTAGAGCTTATTGAATAAAACAGGAAGCCACGAGTCTACACTGAAATAAGTAGAGGGAGAGACAAGGGCGAATTCTTTTGCAAAATTGCTTTTCAAAAGACTCACACCAATTTATATTTCCACCATTAAAAACATGTGCATTCTTTAAACATATCAGAGCTGGGCATGGTGGTGCCCATCTGTAGGCCCAGCTACTTAGGAGGCAGGAGGACCACTTGAGCCCAGGAGTTTGAGACCAGTCTGGGCAATGTAACGAGACCCTGTCTCAAAATAAAAAAAAATTTTTTTTAAATACTTTGAGAATATGTGAATGTATTATTATTGATGTCCATTGATGATTCTAGCTAGAATTATTACTGTGATGGTTGACAAATGGAGATTTTCTAACCTGATCATCCCTTCTACATTTGTTAGTTGGCTTTCTACCATAATGAAAAACTATTCCTTCCCTTCGACCTTCTACCTATATCAGTGTAGACTCGTGGCTTCTTTTATTCAATAAGCCCTATTCTTCACCATCATTATTTCCATACTCAAATTGTCCCAGACTTGGCCAGTGAGAGTTTCTTCAGACTGGCTTTTGTGCCCTTCTGACATGTCTGCATCATTCTTTGGGGACTTCCTTACTTTTAGTATATGAGGATGTTCAAGGCTTATATTATCCTTTCCCTGACCCAACCCAGAATGACCCATTTTTCTGAGGAGCCCTACAGACCAAGATCTGGGCCCTGGATGTTCCCCTTGCTACTGTAGTGTCATTGCTTCCAAGGTCTTGTCAGATGACAGGGCTGGGGAATTAAAAGAATATGTATATAATATAGATGTGTATATGTACATATGTATACACATACATGCACACATACATACATATACACACCTATACACATTAATATTCATTTCTACATATCTATCAACATATATTAAAACTCATGAATTTACACTGATATCTCCAGTTGCAATCCAACAACTCTTGATTTCTTTTTTTTCATTTTAATTTTTTAAAGTTCAGGGGTACATGTGCAGGTTTATTATATAGTTTATATATATAAACTTGTGTCATGGGGTTTTGTTTTACAGATTATTTTATTACCCAGGTATTAAGCCCTCATACCCATTAGTTATTTTTCCTGATCCTCCTCCTCCTCCTGCCCTCTACCCTCCCATAGGCCCCAGTGTGTGTTGTTCCTCGCTATGTGTCCGTGTGTTCTCATCATTTAGCTCCCACTTATAAGTGAGAACATGCAGTATTTGGTTTTCTATGTCTGCATTAGTTTGCTAAAGATACTGGCCTCCAGCTTCATCCATGTTCCTGCAGGGGACGTGATCTCATTCTTTTTTATGGCTGCATAGTATTCCATGGTGTATATGTACCACATTTCTTTATCTACTCACTTAGGTTGGGCATTTAGTTTGATTCTATGTCTTTGCTGTTGTGAATAGTGCTGCAATGAACATATGTGCCACAACTTTGATTTCAACTTAGCATTCTATCTTTTGCCATATTTCATGCAAAACCTAACTCCCTTTTTCTTAAAAATATTTCATTTATTCACTCATTCCTAGAATATACAAGAAGTTTCAGAATACTAATCCATGCCTCTGTAAAATAAGAGTTTAAATTTTGTTTAGATGTTGTTGTTGTTGGGGCCAGCGCAGTAGCTCATGCCTGTAATCTCAGCACTTTGGGAGGCCGAGGTGGGCAGATCATCTGATATCAGACCTGGCCAACATGATGAAACCCTGTCTCTATTAAAAATACAAAAATTAGCCAGCAGTGGTGGTGCACTCGGGAGGCCGAGGCAGGAGAATCACTTGAACCTGGGAGACGGAGGTTGCAGTGAGTCGAGATTGCACCCCAGCACTCCAGCCTGGATGACAGAGCAAGACTCTGTCTCAAAAAAAAAAAAAAAAAAAGATTTTGTTGTTGTTATTTTTAATGTGAGGGCATATTGTACAAATACTGTGATCAAAAATTACTTAGGTTAGTTCATTTTTTTCCTACCCATTCTGTGGGTTATCTTATTCATTTAAAATAAAAGTACTATTTATTTACTTCTGTTTTCTATTCAAGTTTTAGTATTTTCCTGTCTTGTGGATTTTAATTTTCTTTTCTTGAGTATGTGAAACATTAACATGTTTCCAAAAATTGAATCTATACACAGAAGGTGTATTCAGACAAGTTTTTTCTTTATTTTTTTTTAATAAGTAAAATTTGTTGTGTGTGCGTACATAGTATGTGTATATATTTACGGGGTACTTAGATATTTTGGTAGAGGCATGTGATGTGTAATAATCACATAATGGAAAATTGGGTATCCATCCCCTCAAGCGTTTATCCTTTGTGTTACAAACAATCCAATTATACTCTTTTAGTTATTTTCAAATGTACAATTAAATTATTATTGACTATAGTCCCCCTGTTGTACTATGAAATACTGGGTTTTATTCATTCTATTTTTTTTTTTTTGGTACCCATTAACTGTCCCCACCACTCCCCAACTCCACACCTTTCCTAGCCTGTGGTAACCATCCTTCTATTCTCTATCTCCATGAGTTCAATTGTTTTGATTTTTAGATCCCACAGATAAGTAGGAACATGTGATATTTGTCTTTCTGTGCCTGGCTTATTTCACTTAACATAATGACCTCCAGTTCCACCCATGGTGTTGCAAATGACAATCTCATTCTTTTTTTATGGCTGAAATAATACTCCATTGTGTATAAGTACCACATTTTCTTCATCCATTCATCTGTTGATGGATGCTTAGCTTGCTTCCAAATCTTAGCTATTGTGAACAGTACTACAACAAACATGGAAACACAGATATCTCTTTGATATACCAATTTCCTTTCTTTTGGGTTAAGATTGATAAAGATTGGTGGGTCATATGTTATCTCTATTTTTAATTTTTTGAGGAACTTCCACACTGTTCTCCGTAGTGGTTGTATTCATTTACATTCCTACCAACAGTGTACGAGGGTTCCCTTTTTTCCACATCCTTGCCAACATTTGTTATTGCCTGTCTTTTGGATAAAAGCCATTTTAACTGGGGTGAGATGGTATCTCATTGTGGTTTTGATTTGTGTTTCTCTGATGATCAGTGATGTTGAGCACTTTTTCATATGCCTGTTTGCCATTTTGTCTTCTTTTGAGAAATGTCTACTCAAGTCTTTTGACCATTTTTGTCAGATTATTAAATAATTCCCTATAGAGTTGTTTGAACCCCTTATATATTCTAGTTATTAATCCCTTGTCAGATGCATAGTTTGCAAATATTTTCTCTCATTCTGTGGGTTATCCCTTCACTTTGTTGATTTTTTGCTTTGCTCTGCAGAAGCTTTTTTACTTGTTGTGATCTAATTTGTCTATTTTTGCTTTGGTTGTCTGTGCTTATGGGTATTACTCAAGAATTTTTTGTTCAGGTCAATGTTCTGGAGAGTTTCCTCAATGTTTTCTTGTAGTAGTTTGATAGCTTGAGGTCTTAGAGTTAAGTCTTTAATCCATTTTGATTTGATTTTTGTATAAGGCAAGATATAGTTATCAAGCTTCATTCTTCTGCATATGGATTTCAGTTTTCCAGCACCATTTATTGAAGAGATTGTATTTTCCCCAATGTATATTCTTGGCACATTTTTTTCAAAAACGAGTTTACAGTAGGTGTGTGGATTTGTTTCTGGGTTCTCTATTCTGTTCCAATGGGCCTGTATGTCTGTTTTTATGCCAGTACGATTGTGTTTTGGTGACTATAGTTCTGTAGGATAATTTGAAGTCAAATGATGTGATTCCTTCAGTTTTGTTCTTTTTGCTTTGGTTATTCTAGGTCTTTTGTAGTTTCACATACATTTTAGGATTGTTTTATCTATTTCTGTGAAAAATATCATTGGGTATTTTGATAACATACTGCATTGAATTTGTAGATTGCTTTGGGGAGTATGGAGATTTTCACAACATAGATTATTTCAATCCTTGAACATGGAATATCTTTCCATTTTTTGATGTCCTCTTCAATTTCTTTCATCTGTGTTTTATAGTTTTCATTATAGAGATCTTCTTTAGTTAATTCCTAGGTATTTAATTTTATTTGTAGCTATTGTAAATGGGATTACTTTTTAAATTTCTTTTTCAGATTGCTTATTGTTGGCATATAGAAATGCTGCAGATTTTTGTATGTTGATTTTGTATCCTGCAAATTTACTAAATTTATCGGTTCTAATAGTTTTTTTGTGTGTGGAGTCTTTAGGTTTTTCCCAAATATAAGATCATATCATCTGCAAACAAGGATAGTTTGACTTCTTCCATTCCAGTTTGGATGCCCTTTATATCTTTTTCTTGTCTTATTGATCTAGCTAGGACTTCCAGTACTACATTGAATAACAGTGGTGAAAGCGGGCATCCTTGTTGTGTTCCAGATCTAAGAGGAAAGACTTCCAGTTTTTCCCATTTGGTATGATGTTAACTGTGGGTCTGTCATATATGCCTTTTATTTATCAAGGTATGTTCCTTCTATACCCATTTTTTGAGGGTTTTTATCATGAAGGGATGTTGAATTTTTTCAAATGCTTTTTCAGCATCAATTGAAATGATCATATGGTTTTTGTTCTTCATTCTGTTGATATATCATATTGATTTGTATATATTGACCCATCCTTGCATCACAGGGATAAATCCCAGTTGGCCATGATGTATGATCTTTTTAATGTATTGTTGAACTCAGCTTGCTATTATTTTGTTGAGTATTTTTGCATTAATATCCACCAGAGCTATTGGCTTGTAATTTTCTTTTTTCAATGTGACTTTGTCTGGTTTTGGTATCAGGGTAGTACGAGCCTTGTCAAATGAGTTTGGAAGTATTCCTTCCTCCTTTAGTTTTTGGAGTAGTTTGAGTAGGATTGGCATTAGTTTTTCTTTAAAGGTTTGGTAGAATACAGCAGTGAAGCCATTGGGTCCTGGGCATTTTTTTGCTGGGTGACTTTTTATTATGGCCTTGATCTCATTACTTGTTATTGGTCTGTTCAGGTTTTGTATTTCTTCTGAATTCAATCTTGGTAGTTTGTATGTGTCTAGGAATTTGTCCATTTCTTGTAGATTTTCCAATTTATTGGCATATAGTTGCTCATAGTAGCCATTAAGGATCCATTGAATTTCTGCAGTATCAGTTATAATGTCTCCTTTTTCATCTCTGATTTTATTTATTTGGCTTTTCTCTCTTTGTCTCTTAGTATGGCTGAAGGTTTGTCAATTTTGTTTGACTTCAAAAAACCAACTTTTTGTTTCATTGATCTTTTGTATTGTTTTCTTCATTTCATATTCATTTTTTTCTGCTCTGATCTTTATTTTTTCATTTCTTCTACTAATTTTGGATTCAGTTTGCTCTTGCTTTTCTAGTTAAGATGCACTATTAGGTTATTTATTTTGAGATTTTTCTTCTTTTTTTGATATAGACAGTTATAAATTTCCCTCTTAGTACTGCATTTGCTTTATCCCATAGGTTTTGGTATGTTGTATGTCCATTATCATTTGTTTCAAGAAATGTTTCAATTTCCTTCTTAATTTTTTCATTGACCCACTGGTTATTCAGGAGCATATTGTTTAATTTCCATGTGTTTGTATAGTTTCCAAAATTCCTCTTGTTATCGATTTGTAGTTTTATTCCATTGTGGTCAGAGAAGATGCTTGATATTATTTCTATTTTTTGAATTTTTTTTTTTTGAGACAAAGTCTTGTTCTGTTGCCCAGGCTAGAGGGCAGTGGCACTATGTCAGCTAGCTGCAACCTTCGCCTCTCAGGTTCAAGCAGTTCTTGTGCCTCAGCCTCCCAAGTAGCTGGAATTACAGGCACATGCCACCACGCCCAGCTAACTTTTGTATTTTTAGTAGAGATGGGGTTTCACCATGTTGGCCAGGCTAGTCTTGAACTCCCAACCTCAAGTGATCTGCCCACCTTGGCTTCCCAAAGTGCTGGGATTACTGGCATGAGCCACCATGCTCAGCCGAATGTTATAAGACTTGTTTTGTGACCTAGCATATTGTCTGTTTGTCTATTTATTTATTTATTTATTTATTTTTGAGACAGAGCCTCACTTTGTTGCCCAGGCTAGAGTGCAGTGGTGCGATCTTGGCTCACTGCAACCTCTGCCTCTTGGGTTCAAGCGATTCTCCTGCCTCAGCCTCCTGAGTAGCTGGGATTACAGATGTGTGCCACAACACCCGGTTAATTTTTGTATCTTTTTAGTAGAGATGGGGTTTACCATATTGGCCAGGCTGGTCTTGAACTCCTGACTTCAAGTGATCCACCCACTTTGGCCTTCCAAAGTGCTAGGATTACAGGCATGAGCCACCATGCCTGGCCTATATTGTCTATCTTTGAGAACGATCCATGTGCTAAGGAGAAAAATGTGTACTCTATAGCTGTTGGATGAAATGTTTATTAAATATCTATTAGATCCATTTGATCTATAGTGTAGATTATGTCCAATGTTACTTTATTGATTTTCTCTCTGGGAGATCTGTCTAATGCTGAAAGTGGGGTGTTGAAATCTTCAGCTATTATTGTATTGAGGCCTATCTTTGTCTTTAGCTCTAATAATATTTGCTTAATATATCTGGGTGCTCTAGTGTTGGGTGCATATCTGTTTACAGTCATTATATCTTCTTGCTGCATGGACCCATTTATCATTTTTTTTGTCTCTTCTTAGTTTTTGTCTTGACCTCTGTTTTGTCTGATGTAAGTACTGCTCCTGCTACTCCTGCTCACTTTTTGGCAGGGAATATCTTTTTCCATCTCTTTATTTTCAGTCTGTATATCTTTATAGGTGAAGTGTGTTTCTTTTAGGCAACAGATCATTGGGTCTTGTTTTTTCATCTATTCACACACTCTATGTCTTGATTGAAAAGTTTAGTTGATTTACTTTCAAAGTTATTATTATTGATAAGTAGGGACTTACTCCTGCCATTTTGTTATTTTTCTGGATGTTTTGCTGTCTTCTTTTTCTTCCTTCCTGTCTTCCTTTTAGTGAAGCTAATTTTCTCTGGTGGCATGCTCTAATTTCTTGCTTTTTTTGTGTATGTATCAATTGTATGTTTTTAGATTTGAGGTTACCATGAGGCCTGCAAATAATATTTTATAACCCATTATTTTAAGTTGATGACAACACTGATTGCATAAACAAACATGCAAAAAGAAAATAAATACTTTACACTTTAACTTCATCCCCCTGCTTTTTAACTTTTTGTTGTTACTTTTTTTTTTTTTTTTTTTGAGACAGTGTTTCACTCTTGTCGCCCAGGCTGGAGTGCAATGGCAAGACATTGGCTCACCACAACCTCCTCCGCCTCCTGGGTTCAAGTGATTCTCATGCCTCAGCCTCCCAAATAGCTGGGATTATAGTCATGCACCACTATGCCCAGCTAATTTTGTATTTACAATAGAGACAGGATTTCTCCATGTTGGTCAGGCTGGTCCTGAACTCCCAACCTAAGGTGATCCGCCCGCCTCAGCCTCCCAAAGTGCTGGGATTACAGGTGTGAGCCTCTGTGCCCAGCCTCGTTGTTACTGTTTTTTTTTTTGAGATGGAGTTTTGCTCTTGTTGCCCAGGCTGGAGTGTAATGGTGCAATCTCAGCTCACTGCAACCTCTGCCTCCTGGGTTCAAGTGATTCTCCTGCCTCAGCCTCCCGAGTAGCTGGGATTACAGGCATGTGCCACCATGCCTGGCTAATTTTTTGTATTTTTAATAGACAGGGTTTCTCCATGTTGGTCAGGCTGGTCTCGAACTCCCAACCTCAAGTGATCTGCCTGCCTCGGCCTCCCAAAGTGCTGGGATTATAGGCATGAGCCACTGCGCCCGGCTGTACTTTTTATATCTTATTTTATTGCCTGTCTTGAAAAGTTGTAGTTATTATTTTATTTATTTTTAGTTATTTTTGATCAGTTCCTTGTTTGGTCTTTTACTTAAGTCAAGAGAAGTTTATATACAACAATTACAGTGTTATACTATTCTGTGTTTTTCTGTGTGCTTACTGTTACCAGTGAGTTTTGTACCTTCAGATGATTTCTTTGTTCTCATTAACATCCTTTTCTTTCAGATTGAAGAACTACCTTTCACATTTCTTATAGGACAGGTGTGGTGTTGATGCAATCCCTCAGTTTTTGTTTATCTGAGAAGGTCTTTATTTTTCCTTCATGCTTAAAGGATATTTTCAGTGAATATACTATTCTAGGGTAAAAATTTTTTTTCCTGTCAGTACTGCAAATATTTCATATCAGTCTCTCTTGGCCTATAAGATTTCCACTGAAAAATCTGCCACCTGAGACAGAGTCTTGCTCTGTTACCCAGGCTGGAGCGCAGTGGCATGATCTTGGCTCACTGCAACTTCTGCCTCTCAGGTTCAAGTGATTCTTGTGGTTTAGGCTCCCAAGCAGCTGGGATTACAGGTGTGTGCCACCACATCTAGCTAATTTTTATATTTTTAGGTGAGATGAGGTTTTTCCATGTTGGCCAGGCTGGTCTTGAAATCCTGGTCTCAAGTGATCTGCCCACCTCTGCATCCCAATAGTGCTGAGATTATAGGTGTGAGCCACTACGCCTGGCTAGGATCCTTTCTTTGTACTTGACCTTTGGTAGTTTGATTATTAAATGCCTTGAGGTAGTCTGACGTGAGTTAAATCTGCTTGGTGTTCTATAACCTTTTTGCACTTGAATGTTGAAATATTTTTGATATTATTCCTTTGAATAAACTTTCTACCCTTATCTCTTTCTCTGCCTCCTCTTTAAGGCCAATAAAACTTCTGTATTTGCCCTTTTGAGGCTGTTTTCTAGATCTTGTAAGCATGCTTTCATTGTTTTTCATTCTCTCTCCTTTGTGTCCTCTGTATTTTCAAATAGCCTGTCTGCAAGCTCAGTAATTCTTTCTTCTGCTTGATCAGTTCTGCTATTAAGAGACTCTGATGCATTCTTCAGCATGTCCGTTCCATTTTTTTAACTCTAGAATTTCTGCTTGATTCTTTCTAATTATTTTGATCTCTTTGTTAAATTTATCTGATAGAATTCTGAATTCATTCTCTGTGTTATCTTGAATTTCTTTGAGTTTCCTCAACACAGCTATTTTGAATTCTATATCTGAAAGGTCATATTATCTCTGGTTCTCCAGGATTGGAACCTGGTGCCTTATTTAATTCATTTGGTTAGGTCATGTTTTCCTGGGTGGTGGTGATGTATGTAGATGTTTGTTGGTATCAGAGCATTGAAGAGTTAGATACTTATTGTAATCTTCACACTCTGGGCTTGTTTGTGCATGTCCTTCTTTGGAAAGCTTTCCAGGTATTCCACGGGACTTAGGCCCAAAGTCCAGTAATTCTGTGATTTTTGCAGACTCTTAAAAGTACCACCTTGGTGGTCTTGGATAAGATCCGGAAGAATTCTCTAGATTACCGGGCAGAGACTCTTGTTCTTTTCCCTTGCTTTCTTCCAAACAAATGGTCTCTCTCTCTATGCTGAGCCACCTGGAACTGGAGGTGTGGTGATGCAAGTACCCTTTTGGCCATCACCATGGAACTGTGCTTGGTCAGGCCTGAAGCCAACATGGCACTGGGCCTTGCCCAAGGCCCTTTCCTTCATGGCGGTGAGTTCCCTCAGATCCTGGGTGTGTCCAGAGATGGTGTCTGGAAGCCAGGGAATGGAGTAAAAAACTAGCAATTTACCTGATGTTCAATTTTACTGTGGCTAAGCTGACACTCAAATCATGATACAGAAGCCTTCCTGCTCTTCACTCCTCTTTCCACAGGCAGAGGACCCTCTCCCTGTGGCCATTACCACCACCATCTCTGGTCCACACGGGTTCTGCCAGCCACTACTGATATTTACTGAAAGCCAAGGGCTTTTCTGTCACCTTGCGGTAAATGCTGCCAGGCCTTTACCCTTCAGGGAAGTGGGCTCCCCTCTGGCCCAAGGCGAGTCCAGAAATGCTGTCCAAGCGCCAAGGCCTGGACTTGGGGACCCCAAAAGCCTGCTTGTTGCTCTACCCCATTGTGGCTGAGCTGGTACCTAGGGTGCAAGACAAAATCGCCTTTACTTTCCCTCTGCTTTCCTCAAACAGGGGTCTCTCACCATAGCCACTACAGCTGGGAATGTGCTGGGTCACCCCGAAGCCAGCACGTCTCAGAGTCCAAGACCCACAGCATACTCCCTGAGTCTTGCCGCTGGTTATTCAGGGCCCAAGGGCTCTTTACTCAGCAAGTGATGAAGCCTGCCAGGACTGCTCCCTTAAGGCAGCAGTTTTCCGTTTGGGCCAAGGTATGTCTAGAAATGTCGCCTGGGAGCTAGGGCCTGGAATCAGGGCCTCACAACTCTGCCTGGTGCCCTATCCTATATGGCTTAGCTGGTATCCAAGATGCAAAACAAAGCCCTCTTTGCTTTTTCCTCTCCTTTCCTCAAGAAAGGAGTCACTTTCATAGCCACAAGCTGCACTGCCTGAGATTGGGGGAGGGGTAGCACAAGCATTCCCTTAGCCTCACCAGCTGGTATCTCCCCTGGTCACCTGCTACCCTAGTTCACTGGCTCTAAGCCTAGCCTAGCACTAGGAGTTGCCTAGGAATTGCAGTCCTCCTTTCCTAGACTGCCTTTCAAGTTTACCTAGGACCCTAGAGCACTTCAGCCCGCATGGTGAGGCTTGCCAGGAAATTCAGTACCCATTGCTGGGATGGGTGATTCTCCTCTGGCTAGGGCTGGTTCAAATGCTCCTATGCATGGGCAGTGGTGGAGCCCAGCACAGCTTTATTCTCTGCTGTGACAGGGCAGCACTGAGTTCAATGTAAAGTCCCCCAGTCGCTATGTTCCCTTCCCAGAGGGCACAGACTCTCTGTGCTGCAGGTCTGCTGAGAGGGGATGGGGGAGAGGTGGCATAGGTGATTCAAGACTGTCTCTTTTGCCCTTCTCAATGTCTTTGTAGGTGATATGAAGTTGAAACCAGGTACTGTGAGTGCTCACCTGATGTTTGCTTCTTGTGCTTTTCTGTGGGCAGATAGCTGTTAAAATTTCGTGTTTCAGTGAGGGTTCGGGGGAATGACAAATTTTATTTCTCTTCCCACATTGTCTTTGCCTCTTCTACCCAGTTCTCACTCTTTGCCTTTAGTCGTCAATCCCAGAAGAGAATCTCCGAGTTTCTCTTCCTGTTTTTCCTTTTGTTCAAATGAGTACATAAATATATATTACTTATTTCCCCTTCCTTCTTACCTCCAAAGGCATAATCCTATAGATACTCTTTTATACTTTGCCAACCATAGAATTTTAAAGCTAAATCAGCTTTATTGTTGTAGTTTTGAGATTATTCTTTCCTCATTTTTTTTCTTTTAGACATTAGATCAGCAACAGTTCTTCACAGAGGAAGAACTAAAAGAATATGAAAATATTATTGCTTTACAAGAAAGTGAACTTAAGAAGAAGGCAGATGAGCTTCAGAAACAAAAAGAAGAGCTACAACGTCAGCATGATCAACTGGAGGCTCAGAAGCTGGAATATCATCAGGTGGCATTTTGTCAAAAGATTATGGCATTAAAAAAGATTTTAGGTGCTTTGTTAAAAGCCTGTGTTTTTGTAACATATTTCATTGTACTATAGTACACTGCTATAGCTATACTATAGTATTTTAAATTTTAATACTTTAAAACTGTTTTGTGGAATATTAATCTAAATTTTATTTTATTTCATTTTATTTTATTTTGAGATAGCCTGTCTCCCAGGCTGGAGTATAGTGCTGTGATCATAGCTCACTGCAGCCTCAAACTCCTGGGCTCAAGTGATCCTCCCACCTCAGCCTCCCCAGTAGCTAGGACTACAGGTGCATGCCAGTGTTCCTGGCTAATGTTAATATTTTTTGTAGAGACCAGGTCTCATCGTGTTGCCGAGGCTGGTCTCGAACTCCTGGCCTTAAGTGATCCTCCCACCTCAGCCTCTGAAATTGTTGGGACTATAGGGGTGAGCCACTGCACCTGGTCAAATCTAAATCTTATAGTTTGAATATCTTTGTTTTAGAAAACAATTCTCATTTATTTTGTTGTGCTTTGTCAAAGGTCACACATATGACAGAAAATCAAGTTATACTTTTAACTTTCATTTTCCATTCACCAGGTCATACAGCAGATGGAACAAAAAAAATTACAACAAGGAATTCCTCCATCAGGGCCAGCTGGAGAATTGAAGTTTGAGCCACGTGTGTAATTTTGTTTGATTATTTATTTAGGAAAATAAATTAATTGTATCAATTGAAGTCCACATTTATTACAAATATAATTTCAAATCATTAAGATGATATGTTATTTTTTGTGTATTTTTTTGTAGTATTAGAGCAATTTAGATTATAGAAAAATGAAAATGCCTCCAAAAGTTTTATGTAGCAGCAAATTTTAAGTGCTGTATCATTTGTATAATTTGATAACCATATTTATGGTAAAATGATTTATTTCAACATTATTTGTAATTCTTTCTAATTATATTAATCTTACCAGAGAATATGTTTTTAAAAATTGTAATCTATGATTAGCTAAGCATATTTTTTAAAACAAGTATATTTGTATATGAAGGAACATTTAGAATAAAGGAAGATACTTTTAAAATAAGAACTTTTTTCTTTTTTCCAACAGACATTTAAAGTCTGAAGTCCACCAGAACTCGGAAGAAAGCTGTTAACTCAACATCTATTTCATCTTTTTAGCTCCTTTCCTTTTTCTCTGCTCAATAAATATTTTAAAAGCATATTTGAAATAAAGGGAGATACTTTTTAAATGAAAACACTTTTTTTGGGACACAGATATTAAAGGATTGAAGTCTATCAGAACCAGGAAGAAAACAAACTCACTGTCTGCTCTCTGCTCTCACATTCACATGGCTCTTCTATTTTTTTTTTGTTCTCCTTTAATGATTTAATTAAGTGGCTTTGTGCCATAATTTAGTGAAACTATTAGGAACTATTTAAGTGAGAAAACTCTGCCTCTTGCTTTTAAATTAGATTGCTCTCACTTACTCGTAAACATAGATATTCTTTTATGGGTGCTTATCATTCCTTCTTTCAATAAATGTCTCTTTGATATTAACAATTCTGAAAAGGCCATAGTATTTCCCTGTGTTTCCTGGTAACTTTTTTCTATTTTTGGCAACCTCAACTGCTAGAAATTCTTCACCTGAATCACTTTTGCTACCACTTCAGGTCATTTTTCATTCTTTTTTATTTTGCTCTATACTTTATCATGTAAGATTAGGTTCTGTTACATATAACAGAAAAACCAAAGATAACAGTGGTTTAAACTAAACGGGAGTTTTTCTTCTTACATAAAAGAAGTCTGGAAGTAGGTGGTGTCCAGGTTCCTATCTTTCTGCTCTGCTATCCTCAGTGCATGATTTTTATCCTCAGGTTACCTCACTCTCACTGTTCAAGCTTGCTCCTGGAGGCAGTGGGGAAGGCAAGAAAACTGGACTTTCTCTGCTTGAGTTAGCTTCCCTGAGGCCATTTTCCAGAACCAGCAGCACCTGAACTTATGTCTCGACCAGAACTGGGTCACACTGATGGCCACACCTAGCTGCTAGGGAGGCTGAGAAGTCCATGTGGCAATGTGACCAGCTAAAAGTTGGATTCTTTTACAAAGGAAGAAGGGAAGAGGGAATGTTTGGTAGGCAACTTTCAATTTTAACCTCAGCCAGCCTTGTTGGCTACCTAAATTCTGTGTACCTTCTTCCGAGATAGAAAACACTCACCCCTCTCTCCCTGAAGAGAAACCACCAGAAATCCAACCCATTATTGCATATTAGATGAAAGACCATGCTCTCTGGAGACAGTCCCCTCCATCATGTTAGGGTGTGGCTCCTTGTGTTCTGGCCACCTACAAACTGAAAGACAAGTTTTCTGCCCCGAGAGCACCAGATGCATAATGCAAAGGTGCAGGAAAACTGACCTTTTAAATCTTTTAGAGACAGGGTCTTACTCTGTTGTCCAGTCTAGAGTACAGTGGTGCAATCATAGCTTACAGCAGCCTTCAACTCCTGGGCTCAAGTGATCCTTCCACCTCAGTCCCCCTAGTAGCTAGGACTACAGGCACATGCCACGAATGCCTGGCTAAACATTTTTTTTTGTAGAGATGGAGTATTGCTGTGTTGCTCAGGCTGGTCTTAAACTCCTGGTCTCAAGCAATCTTCTCACCTCAGCCTCCCAAAGCACTGGGATCACTGGTGTGAGCCACTATGCCCAGGATCCCTAAAATTGACCTTTTAGAAAAGGGGAGAAATAGAAATATAGTGGCCACTGATCCATAGCAATTTGAAAGTACCACTTGGCAAAAATAATTAAATCTCTCTGCTATAGTTCATGAATATATTCCTTGGTTTGCCCATCAGGCAAACCCTGATTCACCTTTCTGAGAGGAATTCCTTTATCTAATGTCCTCAGGGGCCCTTGGTTTTACTTTCTGGGAGGTTTTTATTGTACGTTAATTTTCAGACACAATCTGAATGGGCATTGGAAAGTATACCCTTCTTGGAGGCTGGGCAGCCTTAGCAGTTTACTTCCTGTAATTGTGAGTCTGGGGGCAGGCTTGGGAATTAGAGTATAGATCCGTAACAGCTACAGGCTATTGCAGGCCAGTTCTGGGTTTTTGTTGTTTTGTTCTGTTTCTTGGCCAAGTGGATTCCTAAAAATTTAGTAAGTTTCTGGTCTGTTGTCTTCAATCATTTCCATGGACAGTTTTAACCAAGGTAAACTACACTGTTTTTAACAAAGAACCTCATCATTTACTTGCTGGCCTCTCTGTGCTGTCCATCCCCTTTGTTCTTACAGGAATGGCACCTCCTTGAGATCCTTTGAGACTATAGGCTTGCATGGAATGGCAACAGTCTTAATATGATCTCTTCCCCTAGGATGGCTCCTATTATTTGGCAGAAAATTCTTAAGGGAAGTTTCTTAAAAAAGGTTGAGAAAGTTTTAGTAGCTCCCTCAGAGCCTTTACTTATAAATGTTTCAGTTTGGAGTACAGTAGTACTTGACTTTTTCAATTCTTCAGGGCTCCAGATTTGGGACTTGGTCAATTTATATGGTAGACAAAGAGCAATTCTCTCAGCAAAGCTATTTTCCCTTGCATCACTGCAGACTTGTTAATCTTAGTCCAAGTCACATATCTCTTGTAAGGCTTTGCTGAAAAGAGGCAAGAAGCAGCCAACACATGCTAGCACTCTGAAGTTCTACCACCTTCGTCTCTGTGGCAGGAAGTCTCAACCTCACCTTGACTTCTGTTGGCAAGAAGTCTCACTGCCCAAAGCCCTACCTCCTCAACTAAGCCAACCCCAGATTTAGGGCCTTTGACTTGCTGCGCCTTACTTCTAGCTGCCAAATTCTGTATAGGTCAAGATTCTTGGCTGTAGGCAGTGAAATCTTCTTTAGCCATTAAACAGAAGAGAATTGATGAATGAGTATATATAGGTCACAGAATCAATGGGAGGGTTGAAAAAACAGATCTAGGCTGAGCTTCTAGGAATTATGTCACAAGAGTAGGCTGCTGAAGGAGCTGCTGCTTTTAGAACAATCAAGAAGCTGCCTGCTGGATTAGGAAGCTGTCTGCTGGACTAGGAAACTGAACAGTTGCCAGTTCCAGAGCCACACCACCTCTGCCATGCCAGCAAAAAATAGATACATCTCTTCCTGCCTCTGCCCCCATGTTACTTGGCTCTGAGTAAAAGTCTCAAGTGAGTGAATCTGCCGGACTGGACCAATCATATCTGAAACCCTAGCTGCAAGGGAGGTTGGGAAATACAATGTTCAACTTTCCTACCTCTGTGTGACAGGAATGCATGTTAAAAGCTACCCTAGGCCGGGCATGGTGGCTCACGCCTGTAATTCCAGCACTTTGGGAAGCCAAGGTGAGTGGATCACCTGAGGTTAGGAGATCAAGACCAGCCTGGCCAACATGGTGAAACCCCATCTCTACTAAAAATACAAAAATTAGCTGGGTGTGGTGGTGCACACCTATAGTCCCAGCTACTCAAGAGGCCGAGGCAGGAGAATTGCTTGAGCCTGGGAGGTGGAGGTTGCAGTGAGCTGAAATCACGCCACTGCAATCCAGCCTGGGCTACAGAGCAAAGCTCTAACTCAAAAAAGAAAAGGCTACCCTAGCACCTCACAAGTTTACGTTGTTTCACTTAATAATTTTTAAACTCTTAGTCCTTATTTTATAAATTTTTAGATAATCATTGCATATTCTTCCAAACATACTTAAATAATGGATCCCAAAATTAAATATAGCAGCTTAGAAAAGTTATATACAGCTTTAAAAAACCTACAAAAACCACTCAATGTAGTAATAGTGCTTGCTATTTTTTTTAAGAAATGGAATAGAATCTCTATTGCTTAAATTATAAGCAATAGAATATCTCTATTGCTTAAATTATAAGCAATAGAATATCTCTATTGCTTAAATTATAAGCAATAGAATATCTCTATTGCTTAAATTATAAGCAATATGGAAAAATGGTTTGGAATATCCTTTTGTTGATGACTACTATCTGTGACATGAAACTGATAAGACATTCTTTTGGGTAAACGTTTTTAGATGGTAAACTGTGGTTAAATCAGGAATTAATTGGAAGACAATTTCTTGAAATGCTTTTTTGGCTCAAGTAAATGATGGATATTAATGTAGAAATATTTCACAGTTTCTAGCAAACTAATATAATTTATATTATTCAGAAAAGAATTACCAAGCCTAAAATTATGGATTAAGGAATTATAATTTTTTTGAGTACTGAGCATTTATGAATGAATATTATTTCTTTTTTTTTTTTTTTTTTTTGAAACAGTCTCACTCTGTCACCCAGGCTAGAGTGCAGCAGTGTGATCTCGGCTCACTGCAACATGTGCCACCCAGGTTCAAGCGATTCTCCGGCCTTAGCCTCCCGAGTAGCTGGGATTACAGGCACCTGCCACCGTGCCCGGCTACTTCTTGTATTTTTAGTAGAAACGGGGTTTCACCATATTGGTCAGGCTGGCCTTGAACTCCTGAACTCATGATCCACCCGCCTCAGCCTCCCAAAGTGCTGGGATTACAGGTGTGAGCCACCGCGCCCGGCCTATTATTTCTAAGAAAGTTGCAAACAGTATTCTTTTCAGTTCTGTTAGAAAGTATTGGTCTTGTGTTTATACTATTCTTCATATTTCTTTAGTTATTAAATGTATTTGGTTTAGCTGACTTCGTGAAATGTATTACTAATTTGAAGTTTTGTTTCACGTATGAATTTTCATGAAGCATGTACATTTTATAATATACTTAAGTAGAGGTTGAGCATTCCTTATCCACAGTGCTTAAGACCTGAAGTGTTTTGGATTTCAGATTTTTTTGTAGCTGGAATTACAAGCGTGAGTCACCACACCCAGCTAATTTTTGTATTTTTAGTAGAGTCAGGGTTTCACTATGTTGGCCAGGCTGGTCTCACACTCCTAACCTCAAGTGATCCCCCAGCCTTGGCCTCCTAAAGTGCTGGGATTACAGGCGTGAGCCACCGCACCCAGCCTGCATTATACTTTCATTGGTATAATGCAGGTATAATCCCAAATCTAAAAATTAGACATCTGAAATGAGCATTTTCTTTGAGCATCATGTTGGCACTCAAAAAGTTTTGGATTTTGGAGCATTTTGGGCTTCAGAATTTTGAATTTGAGAATCTCAAACTGTATATATAATTAAAATTAGATTTTGAAGTTAAATATTCTAGAATATTTAACTCTCACTAAAGACAATTACAATTTAGAACTACAATTAAAAAAATACTCTGAGACATAGATATATTTTTTTATGCCAAGATTAGTTTACAACAGCATTATTTTATGTATAATTGAACAGATTTGTATTATAATAAGATTAAATGCAAATCTTAGGAAAAATATAAAGAAAATTATAAAATTTTTTTGATAACATGATTTTTTTTTTCTTTTAGAGATGGGGTCTCTCTCTGTCATCCAGGCTGGAGTACAGTGGTGCCATCGTAACTCACTATAGTCTCGAACTTCTGGGCTCAAGCAATCCTCCTGTCTCAGCTTCCTGAATAGCTGGGACTCCAGGTGTGTGCTTTCATGTCCGGCTAATTTTTAAATTTGTTGTAGAGATGGGGTCTTGCTATGTTGCCCAGGCTGGCTTCAAATTCCTGGCCTCAAGCAATCCTCCTGCCTCAGCCCCCTAACTTGACGGGATTAGAAACATGAACCATTGTTCCTGGCTGTCAATGTGATTTTTAAGAGAGGGGTTAAAAAAATCTGTTAACTTACAATAAAGTTTTGACAATCCCGGTTCTGGTTAGTGCATAAGTTTTCATCTTTGTTTTATAGCCGTGAAGTACAATCAAGAAGAAACTGAAAAAGAGCCAGAGTTAGATGATGAGCTTCATTGTTTGTCACGCAGGATTTTTATCCCTTGAAGAACCTGCTAGAGAAGTCCACCTTCACCCTTCACCAATGGTGCCTCAATTTAATACCTTTAAAATTCATTTGTTTCTGTTGGAATTGGGAGACTAAGGTGTGTTAAGTAAAATACAATATTTACTTTTTCATTCCTTATGAGTGACAAAATGTCTGCTTTCAAGGTGTGGGATTTGAAGGAAATCAGACCTTTCCTTTATTTATTTTTTATTTTTTATTTTTGATACAGAGTTTCACTCTTGTTGCCCAGGCTAGAGTGCAATCGCTCACTGTAACCTCCACCTCCTACGTTTCAAGCGATTCTCTTGCCTCAGCCTCCCAAGTAGCTGAGATTACAGGTGCCTGCCACCACACCTGGCTAATTTTTTGTATTTTTAGTGGAGACGGGGTTTCACTATGTTGGCTAATCTGATCTCAAACTCTTGACCCCAGGTGATCTGCCCATCTCAGCCTCCCAAAGTGCTGGGATTACAGGCATGAGCCACTGCGCCCAGCCTTTTCCTTGATTTTTAAAAAGACATAATATCATTAGTAGAATTCTAATCTTTCTCCGTCTACTTTTTAATTTATTTAAAAAATGAGTTGTTAGCTATGAATTAGTAACCATTTCTTTAAGAGTCTAAGAACTGAGCCAGAAAAAGCAGCATCAGCAAGTGGTGAAGATACCAAATTGAAAAATGTGCACGTATTGTTTCTAGCACTGCCAACCTCTTTATTGAGACAAAAGCAAATCAAAACCAATCAAACTTTTGATTTAGTTTTAGGAATTTAGATTTTTTTCAAATATTGCTCACCGAATTATGTAGAAAAACAATTATATTTCATGTTTATAGATATATATAATTTTCACAGAAGAGCTTTTAGTTTTTATTTTAATTGATGTCAGCCATGGTCTTGATGATCCTGAATGCCATGTAGCAGTTTGATTGTCAGCCAGCCCTTGACAGTGCACTTCTCTGTCTCTGCTCCACCCTCTGGTTACCATCAAAGCTCTGCATGCCTGTGTCAACAAGTTTTGTTTTACTAATTGTTTATAATCAATTACAGTTAATAGTTGAAGTTTGCTGGGAAAATTTGCTTACCTCCTTTTATTATTTTATAATTAGTAATAAATATATTTCCCAAGCCTTTCCAGATTTATGAATCTATACCACAGAATTAAAGTGTTACAATATTTATTTTACAATTCTTACAATTTTGGCTACTCTGTGGAATTTTTATTTTTATTTTATTTTATTTTCTTGAGACAGAGTCTTGCTCTGTTGCTCAGGCTGGAGTGCAGTGGTGTGATCTTGGCTCACTGTAACCTCCGCCTCCCAGGGTCAAGCAATTCTCCTGCCTCAGTCTCCCAAGTAGCTGGGACTACAGGCACATGCCACCACACCTGGCTAATTTTTGTGTTTTTAGTAGAGATGGGGTTTCACCATGGTGGCCAGGCTGGTCTTGAACTCCTGACCTCAGGTGATCCACCTGCCTCGGCCTCCCGAAGTGTTGGGATTACAGGTGTGAGCCACCGTGTCTGGCCTATTTTTATTTGTTATTTTTATTTTCTTTATTTATTTATTTTTGAGACAGAGCCTCACTCTGTTGCCCAGGCTGGAGTGCAGTGGCGTGATCTTGCCTCACTGCAGTCTCCGCCTCCCGGGTTCAAGTGATTCTCCTGCCTCAGTCTCCTGAGTAGCTGGGACTCCAGGCGTGTGCCACCATGCCCAGGTAATTTTTGTTTTTTCAGTAGAGATGGGGTTTTGCCATGTTGGTCAGGCTGGTCTTGAACTCCTGACCTCAGGCGATCCACCCGCCTCAGCCTCCCAAAGTGCTGGGATTACAGGTGTGAGCCACCGTGCCCGGCTAATGGAATTTTCAAATGAGTAATGATTTATTTTCCACATGATTTCAAAGTCCAAGTGATTTTTTTTATTATACTTTAAGTTTTAGGGTACATGTGCACAGCGTGCAGGTTTGTTACATATGTATACATGTGCCATGTTGGTGTGCTGCACCCATTAACTCGTCATTTAACACTAGGTATATCTCCTAATGCTATCCCTCCTCCCTCCCCCCACCCCACAACAGGCCCCGGTGTGTGATGTTCCCCTTCCTGTGTCCATGTGTTCTCATTGTTCAGTTCCTACCTATGAGTGAGAACACGCAGTGTTTGTTTTTTTGTCCTTGGTGATAGTTTGCTGAGAATGATGGTTTCCAGCTTCATCCATGTCCCTACAAAGGACATGAACTCATCATTTTTTATGGCTGCATAGTATTCCATGGTGTATATGTGCCACATTTTCTTAATCCAGTCTATCGTTGTTGGACATATGGGTTGGTTCCAAGTCTTTGCTATTGTGAATAGTGCCACAATAAACATACATGTCCATGTGTCTTTATAGCAGCATGTTTTATAATACTTCGGGTATATAACCAGTAATGGGATGGCTGGGTCAAATGGTATTTCCACTTCTAGATCCCTGAGGAATCGCCACACTGACTTCCACAATGGCTGAATTAGTTTACAGTCCCACCAATAGTGTAAAAGTGTTCCTATTTCTCCACATCCTCTCCAGCACCTGTTGTTTCCTGACTTTTTAATGATCGCATTCTAACTGGTGTGAGATGGTATCTCATTGTGGTTTTGATTTGCATTTCTCTGATGGCCAGAGATGATGAGCATTTGTTGATGTGTCTTGGCTGCATAAATGTCTTCTTTTGAGAAGTGTCTGTTCATATCCTTTGCCCACTTTTTGATGGGGTTGTTTGTTTTATTCTTGCAAATTTGTTTGAGTTCATTGTAGATTCTGGATATTAGCCCTTTGTCAGACGAGTAGATTGCAAAAATTTTCTCCCATTCTGTAGGTTGCCTGTTCACTCTGATGGTAGTTTATTTTGCTGTGCAGAAGCTGTTTAGTTTAATTAGATCCCATTTGTCAATTTTGGCTTTTGTTGCCATTGCTTTTGGTGTTTTAGCCATGAAGTAAGTCCTTGCCCATGCCTATGTCCTGAATGGTATTGCCTAGGTTTTCTTCTAGAGTTTTTATGGTTTTAGGTCTAACATGTAAGTCTTTAATCCATCTTGAATTAATTTTTGTATAAGGTGTAAGGAAGGGATCCAGTTTCAGCTTTCTACATATGGCTAGCCAGTTTTCCCAGCACCATTTATTAAATAGCGAATCCTTTCCCCATTTCTTCTTTTTGTCAGGTTTGTCAAAGATCAGATAGTTGTAGATATGTGGCATTATTTCTGAGGGCTCTGTTCTGTTCCATTGGTCTATATCTCTGTTTTGGTACCAGTACCATGCTGTTTTGGTTACTGTAGCCTTGTAGGATAGTTCGAAGTCAGGTAGCGTGATGCCTCCAGCTTTGTTCTTTTGGCTTAGGATTGACTTGGCAATGCGGGCTCTTTTTTGGTTCCATATGAACTTTAAAGTAGTTTTTTCCAATTCTGTGAAGAAAGTCATTGGTAACTTAATGGGGATGGCATTGTATCTATAAATTACCTTGGGCAGTATGGCCATTTTCACGATATTGATTCTTCCTACCCATGAGCATGGAATGTTCTTCCATTTGTTTGTATCTTCTTTTATTTCATTGAGCAGTGGTTTGTAGTTCTCCTTGAAGAGGTCCTTCACATCCCTTGTAAGTTGGATTCCTAGGTATTTTATTCTCTTTGAAGCAGTTGTGAATGGCAGTTCACTCATGATTTGGCTCTCTGTTTGTCTATTATTGGTATACAAGAATGCTTGTGATTTTTGCACATTGATTTTGTATCCTGAGACTTTGCTGAAGTTGCTTATCAGCTTGAGGAGATTTTGGGCTGAGACAATGGGGTTTTCTAGATATACAATCATGTCATCTGCAAACAGGGACAATTTGACTTCCTCTTTTCCTAATTGAATACCCTTTATTTCCTTCTCCTGCCTGATTGCCCTGGCCAGAACTTCCAACACTATGTTGAATAGGAGTGGTGAGAGAGGGCATCCCTGTCTTGTGCCAGTTTTCAAAGGGAATGCTTCCAGTTTTTGCCCATTCAGTATGATATTGGCTATGGGTTTGTCATAGATAGCTCTTATTATTTTGAGATACGTCCCATCAATACCTAATTTATTGAGAGTTTTTAGCACGAAGTGTTGTTGAATTTTGTCAAATGCCTTTTCTGCATCTATTGAGATAATCATGTGGTTTTTGTCTTTGGTTCTGTTTATATGCTGGATTACATTTATTGATTTGCATATGTTGAACCAGCCTTGCATCCCAGGGATGAAGCCCACTTGATCATGGTGTATAAGCTTTTTGATGTGCTGCTGGATTCAGTTTGCCAGTATTTTATTGAGGATTTTTACATCGAAGTTCATCAGGGATATTGGTCTAAAATTCTTTTTCTTTGTTGTGTCTCTGCCAGGCTTTGGTATCAGGATGATGCTGGCCTCATAAAATGAGTCAGGGAGGATTCCCTCTTTTTCTATTGATTGGAATAGTTTCAGAAGGAATGGTACCAGCTCCTCCTTGTACCTCTGGTAGAATTCGGCTGTGAATCCGTCTGGTCCTGGACTTTTTTTGGTTGGTAAGCTATTAATTATTGCCTCAATTTCAGAGCCTGTTATTGGTCTATTCAGAGATTCAACTTCTTCCTGGTTTAGTCTTGGGAGGGTGTATTTGTCGAGGAATTTATCCATTTCTTCTAGATTTTCTAGTTTATTTGCATAGAGGTGTTTATAGTATTCTCTGATGGTAGTTTGTGTTTCTGTGGGATCGGTGATGATACCCCTTTATCATTTTTTATTGCATCTATTTGATTCTTCTCTCTTTTCTTCTTTATTAGTCTTGCTAGCGGTCTATCAATTTTGTTGATCTTTTCAAAAAACCAGCTCCTGGATTCATTGATTTTTTGAAGGGTTTTTTGTGTCTCTATCTCTTTCAGTTCTGCTCTGATCTTAGTTATTTCTTGCCTTCTGCTAGCTTTTGAATGTGTTTGCTCTTGCTTCTCTAGTTCTTTTCATTGTGATGTTAGGGTGTCAATTTTAGATCTTTCATACTTTCTCTTGTGGGCATTTAGTGCTATAAATTTCCGTCTACACACTGCTTTAAATGTGTCCCAGAGATTCTGGTATGTTGTGTCTTTGTTCTAATTCGTTTCAAAGAACATCTTTATTTCTGCCTCCATTTCATTATGTACCCAGTAGTCATTCAGGAGCAGGTTGTTCAGTTTCCATGTAGTTGAGCAGTTTTGAGCGAATTTCTTCATCCTGAGTTCTAGTTTGATTGCACTGTGGTCTGAGAGACAGTTTCTTATAATTTCTGTTCTTTTACATTTGCTGAGGAGTACTTTACTTCCAACTATGTGGTCAATTTTGGAATAGGTGTGGTGCTGAAAAAAATGTATATTCTGTTGATTTGGGGCAGAGAGTTCTGTAGATGTCTATTAGGTCCACTTGGTGCAGAGCTGAGTTCAATTCCTGGGTATCCTTGTTAACTTTCTGTCTCATTGATCTGTCTCATGTTGACAGTGGGGTGTTAAAGTCTCCCATTATTATTCTGTGGGAGTCTCTTTATAGGTCTCTAAGGATTTGCTTTATGAATCTGGGTGCTCCTGTATTGGGTGCATATATATTTAGGATAGTTAGCTCTTCTTGTTGAATTGATCCCTTTATCATTATGTAATGGCCTTCTTTGTCTCTTTTAATCTTTGCTGATTTAAAGTCTGTTTTATCAGAGACTAGGATTGCAACCCCTGCCTTTTTTTGTTTTCCATTTGCTTGGTAGATCTTCCTCCATTTATTTTGATCCTATGTGTGTCTCTGCACGTGAGATGGGTTTCCTGAATACAGCACACCGATGGGTCTTGACTCTTTATCCAATTTGCCAGTCTGTGTCTTTTAATTGATTTAGCAGTGAGAGAGAAAAAAAATAAAATTGCATCTAGTTCTCTTTGCTATCTCCCATGAATCATTGCATTTAACACGTTATTTCTGTTCAATTTTAGTTCATTTTCAATGTGCATTTTTAGTGATGTCACAGTATGTGTCATTTAATTAAATCCCCACCCTTGCTTTAGATTTTCCGTGCATGGGGTGTGAGGCACATATGCAGCCTGTGCCATGTTGTATTTGTTTTGTACCATGTTGCTTGGCCTATTTGCTTCCATGCTGTCCTCCATTGTTAAGGTGATTTGGAGTTGTTTTACTTTTGAATTTTACCCTTTCTGTTCTTGGTGTGACGACTTTCTAAATATTTCCTTATTAAAGTAGTGATGTATAGATGATTTCCCTTTTAAAGCATATTTACTATGCCCTTTAATGTTTTAAACAGTTTTATGGAGGTGTTTATTGAAGCATTTTTATCAAACATGACCTCCTTGAAGAGGTCATTCACATCCCTTGTAAGTTGGATTCCTAGGTATTTTATTCTCTTTGAAGCAGTTGTGAATGGCAGTTCACTCATGATTTGGCTCTCTGTTTGTCTGTTATTGGTGTATCTATTCTGACACGTAGTAATATATGTTAGAATTTGCATCTTAATTTTTTTCTAACTAAATCTCAGTCCTAATCCCATATCATTTTTTATTTCTTTTGATATATGTGTGTATTTATTCTCTTTGATGTTCACAGTATGTTTCATTGAGGTTCAAGGTTGATTTTTTGGGGGAAAAAAAAGCACCTTTGCAGAAAAGTCAGTTTTTCTAGAGCTAGTTAGGCAGGCCCTCATTCCTGGTTTGGTTCCAACTGCAGAGAGTGCTTGTATCTCTGCAAGGGAATTTCTGAGTCATGGGGTGGGTCCCTGACTCCTTACTCCTCTCTGATGGAGTGAACCAGCATCTGGGGCAAATACATAGCAGTCAGATGCTCTGATGAATGTCCCTGTTCAGTTTTTTGACTTTTTTGTATCCTCCTTAAATAATAATGGTTTTAAAGATAAGCAGAAGCCTATCTATAGTACTTTATAGATCTCAGCAGGCATTATTCACCTTACAGTTAATACAGGAAGAAACATCTTTGATACGGAAAAACTAGGGTGTGAATTCAGCAATCTCTGGTTAGGAGAAAAGTAGCCTAGTTTATTACTTCTTCACTACTTTTGCCTGGATCACCTGAGTTTTAATCAAGAAGTTCTTTCCTCTCTATACGCACTCCTCCATTTTCCCACTTTTGTATTGACTTTCCCACTATTGTATTTCTAATGCACCTTCTTAATCACTGGAGAAAGCTTTGAGGCATGTAAGAGGTCCTAGCACCGTTTTCAGTCCTAAAGTTTCATAGCCACCAGCTTAATGGGACTCTATTATCAGGCCTTTCAAACAAATTCTTCCCTTCCCTCACAATCCCAAGCTATTCATCTTTTCTCTAAGGGAGCCTTTTGTATTACTAATTAAGACTAGGTGACTATATTAAAACAGGGTTATCTTCTAAAAGATTTATATAAAAGATAAAACAGAGACTAAGTATTTTTGTCAGGACAGCAGTTTGAAGTCAGTTAATTTGAAGACTGTTTCATTCTTCTGCTATGGCTCTGGTGACTTCCTGATAATTCTGTCCGAGCCCCTGTGTCCAGTTCCAGGACCTAAGAATGGAAGAGCTCTGGAGGCTGAAGGTGGAAGATGGAGCCCCCTTTCAGGGACAGTGAAAGGAGGGTTAATCTTTCCTGAAGCTGTTAGTCTGGTATCTATTAGCACACATGAAAATTAGAAACCTTGCAACTTTAGAAATAGTATCTGTGTAGTAAATGCTGTCTGTGTACCAATTTGTATAGCTTTTAATAGAAAGATCTTATTTTTGGATGGAAAATGTGTGTAAGCTTGTGACTAAAATAGTTCTGGATGGAAGACCATTCAGTATCTTCTGAAAAAAAATTGTCTTCTGGAACTAAAACATGAAAAAAAAAACCTATCCATTGTTGCTTTTTTTTTAAATAAAGAAAACCAGTGCTGCATAATCCATATTTTACCAATATTAATTATGTCTTAAAACCATTTAAAAATAATGGTTTACATATCCTATTTTAAAGTCAGGATTTTAAAGAGCTTTTATTTGTTATTACTAATTATTGGGAGAATATTGAAAAATTTTCAATTTAAATGTTGAATTAAAAATGTAACCTTTTTGGCTGGGTGCGGTGGCTCACGCCTGTAATCCCAGCACTTTGGGAGGCCAAGGTGGGTGGATCACGAGGTCAGGTGTTCAAGACCAGCCTGGCCAAGATGGTGAAACCCCATCTCTACTAAAAATACAAAAATTAGCCAGGCGTGGTGGTGGGCGCCTGTAATCCCAGCTACTCAGGAGGTTGAGGCAGGAGAATCACTTGAGACCGGGAGGCGGAGGTTGCAGTGAGCTGATATCGCGCCACTGCACTACTACAGCCTGGGTGGCAGAGCGAGACTCCGTCTCAAAAAAAAAAAAAAAAAAGTAACCTTTTATAAATATGGGGCTGAAAACGTTGTTATTTTTAAATTTTGGAAAAAGTTCTACTAGGTTGAAGATTACTTAGATTTATTTTTTCTTGGCTTATTTAGATATTTGGCCTATTTTTAAAACTATAAATAAATAATTGGATTTTAATTTGATAGAGAATCAGAAAAACAGACTTTATTTAATTTTTGTTACATTTGAATTCATTTTATAAATATATGTTGTAAAAATTCTTCCAGTGTAATATTTTTTGGAAAATATTGCTCTAGTCATTGTTTGTATAGGTTTATTTCTAATTATATTAAAAGTAAAATTAGAAAAATATGTAGTATTTGTTGTAATTTTCTGGAAAAAAAGATTTGACAATGTTAACAGAATGGATTATTTGTAAAACACCAACATTACAGAGTCATAGAGCTTGAGTAAGGGCCTTAGATACTATCTTCCAATGAAGGAACCCCTTCTCCAGCATGGCTAGTAAGTGGCTATCCACCTCCCGCTTCAAGTCTTCCAGTGACAGCATTGAAGTGGAAATCACAGTGGTTTCCAGGCTTGTCTGCTTATTGGAATCACCTAAGACATACAAAAAATACTGGTACCTGGGTCCCATCTCCAGGTAATTCTAATATGCAGACAAGTTTGGGAACCAGTGGTAAATCATGTGGAAAAGCACCTCACTCTTTTTCATCATTTGAGAATCCATAATGGAAAGGAAACCTGGCTGATGTTATGAAGAGTCTGATAAGCATTTAGATGTCATTGAGAGCATTTATAGCCACACTCCCTACCCTTGAGTGTTGTATGATAAATAAATATTTCCATTTAAATTCAAGAACCATTTAATAAGATAGCACACTGACAGAGTCCATGATGTTGGTATAGTGGAAAGTCCTGGACTGGGTGTTAGGACTTCTAGCTGCCCAACTTTAAATAATTTCAGCCTTACAAAAAATTTGCAAAAATAGTATAAAGAATTCCCATATGCCCTTCATCTAGCTTCCTCAAATATTAACATGTTATATAACTACAGTAAATGTATTATAATCAGGAAATTAACATTGATGCATTCAATAAACTAATCTGCAAATTTTGCCAGTTATCCTACTATAAATTTTTTCTGTGCTAAGATCCAATCTGGGATCACACATTGCATTTAGTTTTGTATGTGTTTGTTATTTTGAAAAAAAATTAAATCATTGCAACAATAGTATAATGAATTTGTGAACCCCGAAAATTTGAGACAGGTCTCAGTTAATTTAGAAAGTTTATTTTGCCAAGGTTGAGGACACAGCCATGACACAGCCTCAGAAAGTCCTGACGACATGTGCCCAAGGTGGTTGGGGCACAGCTTGGTTTTATACATTTAGGGAGACATGAGACATCAATCAATATATGTAAGAAGTACATTGGTTTGGCCTGGAAAGGCAGGACAACTTGAAGCAAAGGCAGGAAGGCTCTAAGTGCGGTGGGAGCGTCCAGGTCACAGTTGATACACAAAGGGTTACATTCTTTTGAGTTTCCCATTTTGAGTTTCTACCTTTACAAAGGAGGCAAGTCAGATATGTATCTATCTCAGTGAGCAGAGGAGTGACTGCATAACAGGAGGCAGGTTTGCCCTAAGCAGTTTTTCATCTTGAGTTTTCCTTAGTGATTTTGGGGGCCCAAAATATTTTCCTTTCACAAATTCTAGTATACCTTGCTTTCACTCTTTCTGTTCAATTCTTTGTTTGACTGAAGCATTTCAGAATTAAGCTGCAAACATTGTGATCCCTTATCCTAAATATATGAGTGAGCATCTCTTATGAACAAAGTTTTTTTATCGTAACCATCATATAATTATCAAATTTGGGAAATTTAACATTGTTACTATTAATCTAACATATAGTCCATATTCAAATTTCACCAATTGTCTCAATACTGTCCTTTATAATAATTTTTTCACGATCCAGGATTTGTGTGTTGGATTTTGTTGTAAGGTCTCTTTAATTTCCTTTGATCTGGAATAGCTCCTCAGTTGTATTTTGTCTTTCATGACATTTACATTTTTTGAGAGTACAGGTCATTTGTTTTATAGAATGGCTCTCAATCTGCATTTGTCTAGACTGGTCTTTCTCACAATGTGGTCTGTGACTGGTGCTGGTCTATGCCTGGCTGTTACCTAATGGTGAGAAGGCCAACCAACATTACTCATGCTATTGGAAACTTTTATAGCAATTCAAAAATAATTTTATGTCTGTTGAATCTAAGAATAAAAATTGAGGGCTTGGATTTTTATGTCTTTTTATTTCATTTCTCTAGTAATTCATTTTCACAAAATGATAGTTCTTCATGGGTTGGACACTTATTTTTTATTTTTATTTACTTTTATTTTTTAGAACTTTTTAAAAAATAATAGAGACAGGATCTTGCTATGTTGGCCAGTTGGTCTTGAACTGTTGCCCTCAAGCAGTTCTCCTGCCTCTGCCTCCCAAAGTGGATGAGCCACCATTCCTGGCCAGGTTGGACACTTTTAAAAATAGTCCTTCAGCACAGCTACTTGGAACAACACTGGTCTAGAATGAGGTGTTTTTTGTTTGTTTTTGTGTGTGTGGTTTTTTTTTTTTTTTTTTTTTTTTGGAGACAGAGTCTCACTCTGTCACCCAGGCTGGAGTGCAATGGTGCAATCATGGCTCACTGCAGCCATGACCTCCTGGCCTCAAGCCATCCTCCCTCCCACCTCAGCCTCTCAAATAGCTGGGACTGCAGGTGACACCACCACACCCAGCTAATATCTTGATTTTTTTGTGGAGATGGGGGTCTTGCTATGTTGCCTAAGCTGATTCCAAACTCCTAAGCTCAAGTGATTCTCCTGTCTTGGCTTCCCAAAGTGCTGGGATTACAGGCATGAGCCACTACACCTGGCCTAGACAGATTTTTGAAGCTAAGGACTGTGCTTTAGCCATCTCTGAATTCGTCACTGCTAGATTGTGCCTGGCAGAGTTCAATAAATGGTTGCTGAGGGGCAACTTGAAATGTCCCATTCCTTTACTAGAAAAGCTTTCCTTTCCTTTTCTTTTTTTTTTTTTTTGAGACAGAGTCATACACTTGTCACTCAGGCTGGAGTGCAATGGCATTGATCTCGGCTCACTGCAACCTCCGCTTCCTGGGTTCAAGTGATTCTCCTGCTTCAGCCTCCCGAGTAGCTGGGATTACAGGAGTCTGCCACCACGCCTGGCTAAGTTTTGTATTTTTAGTAGAGACAGGGTTTCACCATGTTGGCCAGGCTGGTCTCGAACTCCTGACCTCAGGTGATCCACCCGCCTCAGCCTCCCAAAGTGCTGGGATTACAGGTGTGAGCCACCGCGCCCAGCAGAGAGCTTTTCTTACACGGAGCCAAAATCTCTCTCCAACTTGCTTTTGCCTTCAAGAACATCACCTAACGTGTACTCACATACATAGGTGTTAGCTTTTCAGAGACTTACAAGACTGGTACCATGTCTTAAACTCCCAGGCTACTCCAAACAAAATGGGCTCAGCTCTTTTACTCATTTGTAGTGATTAGGACTAGGTTCTGCCGAAAATGAGAACATTTTAATTAAGAGTAGCTTACTGACTTTGTTTCTTATGTTCCACAGGTCCAGAGGTGTCCTTCTAAAACTGGTAGAGGTTTCACGAGTCATCAGGGACCCAGAAACCTTCTCTTTTGCTGTCCCCTTGTCCTAGTGCATGGTTTCCACACTGTGGTGCAAGATGTCTGCTCAAGCTCTAGGCATTACATCTGCTATCCTGCTGTCAGAAAGAAGGAAGGGGAAAAGAAGATCATTTCCTTCCCTTTAAGGACATTTCCCAGAAGTCACACAGAACATTTCCATTTATATTACTTTGGCCAGAACTTGGTCATATGGCCACATTTAGCTCCAGAGTGATTAGGAAATGCAGTCTTTTATTTTGGAGATCCTTGTGCCCAGGAAAAAATTGGAGGCCTTTTTCAAGGAAAAAGGGGAAAATAGATATTGGTTGACAAATAACAGTCTCTGCCATACTGTCCCTGGATACATGTCTTTGGGTGAATGTCCCTTCTTTACCATTCTGATTGCTTGTTGGATATTTTCAATATGTGTTACAATATGGTTCCAAAATTGTATGTGATATTCCAACAGCAAGTTGGATGCAATGTGTCATATAAATGACCTCAGTGTCAACCAGCATTTGCATACCGTGTCTCAGTGCTATGCACCAGTAAAGAACACAGAAAGTCAGAGTTTTCCATAAATAATTCCGAGAATATATGCTTATTTTGTTTGAGAAGCATCGTGAGGCATCTGCTGTGTGCTTTAGGGTTGAATGAAAAGTTGGCAAAAGTATTAAAAGACACGTTCAGGCTGGGCGTGGTGGCTCATGCCTGTGATCCCAGCACCTTGGGAGGCTGAGGTGGGCGGATCACTTGAGGTCAGGAGTTCAAGACCAGCCTGGCCAACATGGTGAAACCCTGTCTCTACTAAAAATACAAAAATTAGCCGGGTGTGCTGGCAGGCACCTGTAATCCCAGCTACTTGGGAGGATGAGGCTAAGGCACAATGATCTCTTGAACCCGGGAGGCAGAGGTTGCAGTGAGCTGAGGTCGCGCCACTGCACTCCAGCCTGGGCAACAGAACGAGACTCTGTCCACAAAAAAAAAAAAAAAAAGACATGTTCAAATAGACGTGATATTGGTAAAAACGAAAACACAGGTAATGACTTTTCATTCTAATGAAATATAAATAGGGAAACCTGCCAGTTTTACCCTTTAGAGTAAAAAGGGTACCAAAAAATTACCAAAACAGTAAAAATTACCAAAAGAGTAATTTGATAATTTCTACAGGATGATATGTATGTGTCACAACTTTGTGAATCACTATTCTGGGCATGTATAAGGAGTCATCATATACCTCCATTAGGAATGTTATTTAATGATGTCACTAATACCAGACAAGGATGTCTCCTCAGGTAAGGCTCCTTGGAAGAGGTAGAGGTTGAGAAGAGGTGTAATTTAGGTTTTTAAAATTCAATAGCTGGACTTAACCTTGCACATCTCTACCTGTTACAACGGTGGTCCGGAAGGCTGCGATCTGAAGGCCCCTCAGCTAGTTGCTGCCACCACTGTGGGCACTCTGCGCATCTCTCACTTCTGAGCTCTTTATGCATGCACTCTGTTCTGCAGGTAAGTTCTGTGACTATTTGCTTAGTCAGTGACAGTGTCTCTAACCCTGCAAAAGGAAGCTTTTACTCTCTCAGTTTTAGAGATATGTAAACAGGCTGGGGATATGAGGTCACTTACCCACTGTCCTATAATCAGCAGATGGCATGGCTGGCATTGGAGTTTAGGTCTGTCTGTGCTTTTCTGTACATTACATCCTTTTTAATGATGCGAAGGAAAAATGCAGTAGGGTCAATGAGACAAATGGAATACAGGTTGCTGGGGAAAGAATGCAGGTCGTGCGTTATAAATGCACACACATTTACTGTGCCACTTGGGTTCTGAACTTTGCGGTTAAATTGATTTAAAAGCTGGTCTAGAGGTAGTAAAACTTAATCACCGAATGAGAATATTTGGGTTTGCTTCAGGAAGTCACAAACCACTTCTTGGTTAGTAGAAATGGAAAATCAAGGGCCACCTTCAGGCGTTTAACTGCATTGTCCTGGGGATTTAATTTGGCTTTCGACTTAAGTAATGCTAAGTTTTTGTTGTTTTTGATTTTTAAAGTAATGTAAGTTTATCGTGCCAACGGTAAGATGTCGCTCTGGACGCGTGCACCTGCTCTCGCAATCACTGACTGCGGTCAGCATCTTCCTTAGAGCAGCGCCCCGGGCCACTTGGATCCCGGTCTCAATTTACTGAGCGAACCCAGAGGATGCCCCGAGTCCTGGACCGCAGAGCCGCTCACGAGAGGCACCGGGGCTGTAACCGCGCAACCTCGTGCCGCGGGCGGGGGCGAGGGAGGATTCCCCGGCTGGTGCCCGCCCCCGGGCTAAAGTGCGAAGCGGGCGGGGCTGGTCATGCGCCTGGCTTCCTGCAGTGCGAACCTGGGAAATCCAGGCGACTTCGCAGTTGCCAAGGGATCTGAAGAAGTGGGATGTGCAAAAGCGCCGGCTGGAAATCCCGGCTGTGTCTCCGTCAACTCTTTACGCAACAGAGGGCTCCCCCTGCCCTTGGTTTCTATCGGGCCGCCTGCTCCCACGCGGCGAAAAAAAATTCCAGAACGGCGGCCGCGGCGATGGCGCGGTGGGCTGCAGCCTCCACGTGCGCGGCGCTCCTGATTCTGCTGTGTGCGCTGACAACCGCAGGTAGGGAGCGGCTGGGGTTGGGGCTCCCGGCGCCAGGGGGTCCTCGCGGGTCGGCTCCCTAGCGTCCTGCCAGGGGACCGCAACTTCCTGGGGGCTGGGGGCTCTATTTTCTTTTCTATTTCTTCTTCTTCTTCTTTTTTTTTTTTTTTTGAGACGGAGTCTCGCTCTGTCACCCAGGCTGGAGTGAAGTGGCGCGATCTCGGCTCACTGCAAGCTCCGCCTCCTGGGTTCACGCCATTCTCCTGCCTCAGACTCCCGAGTAGCTGGGACCACAGGCGCCCGCCACCACGCCCGGCTAATTTTTTGTATTTTTAGTAGAGACGGTGTTTACTGTGTTAGCCAAGATGGTCTCTTTGACCTCGTGATCCACCCGCCTCGGCCTCCCAAAGTGCTGGGATTACAGGCGTGAGCCCCCGCGCCCGGCCTGGGGGCTCTATTTTCAAGCGTTCCTCCTTTGTGAGATGCGGAGTCCCCGATGCAACAGGTTTACATTGAAGGCCTGCCCTGTGCAGGGTCGACATCTGTGAGAGCGGACACGGTGCTTCCTTGGATGTCGCGCGTTCGGTGCCTCGGTATTTGGCGCCTCTCTTGCATCATCCGAGGGGCCGGAGCAGAGAAGAAAATCAGGGAATTGGTAAAATAGGAAAATGATTCATCCGCGTATCAGTGGGTCCTCCTGGCTTTGCTAAGTTAGGTCTTTACTGAGAGAGGGAGGGGAGTGTTTTGATCTTGTGGTGACCTTCAAACGTTCTCTTACTTTTTTGGGAACTCGTATGGGCGTGTTCTGCGTTGACTTAAACAGGAGACTAAAAGGCTGAAACGCGTATGTAGAGATATTTAAACTCATTTCTAACTAGAAGAATGGCAATTAAACAAGAAGATGCTGCTTGACCCTTACTAGGCTGGCCAAAATACGCTCCTGGGTGCCGGGTGGTGGAGGGAGAATGTAGGAATCCTGGAGGCGCGCTCTGCAGGTGGAGTTGAGCCGCCTGTGGACCTCACCGTGGAGACCTGGGCGGCAGCTTCACACCACGCCCTTGCTGCTTGCCCAGCAGCGTGAACAGATGTTGAAGGCATAGAGCCAAGCAAACAGTGGACATACAATACCATTTCCACAGTTTGAGAAACTTAAAGAGAAGAAAAATGTACATGTTAAACACCTTAGAATGGCTGCCCGATGGGAGAGGGAAGTGGAAATAAAAACGAGTGAATAGTATTTCTATACATTTGCAATGAGCAATGTGAAAATAAGACAGTTCCGAGTTTACTGTGGGCGGCGACGAAAGCCAAAAGTGCGCTTGTCTGCGCACTGGGGACTGGAAGCGCTTCCGCGCTCTGGACTGGAAGCACTTCCGCGCTCTATCAGTCTGGGTCTCCTCGAGCTCGAAGTGGCGCCCAGGGGCTCCCGCCGCGCCCACCCGGTCCCATGCCCGTCCCGCGCCCCCTCCCGGGCCCGGCGCCCCCTCTTCAGGGGCCTCAGGTCCCCGCCACTTTCGTCCGGTCCCGGTCCCCACAGATGCTGGCGGTGGTGGAGAAGGGCCGCGAGGTCTCAGGGAAGCGGAGAGGGAGGAACACCGTTTGGCTGTGCGGCGGCGTGCAGTGGAGGCAGCAGCAGCTCCTGGAGGAAGCTAGTTCCGGCTCGTCCAGCCACGTGGAGCGCGGCGGCGGCTGCATGGGGGTCGGACCCCAGAACCAGGCGTTGGTGCTGGACTTTGGCACCGGAAGAGACTGTGAAATTGGAAACCATTTCGGAAGCTTTAGTCTAACAAATCATTTCCGCCTACAAGAAATCCCTACACCTTAGGATGGAGCATCTATTTCCTTGGCTATTCTGTGTGGAAGCAAATTTAAAGTGGTACAAGAAAAAAAATCCAATCATACAAAGGAATTCGTCAGATTTTAATGCAAGAGATTCTAGCCCGTCTTTGTATGGGACTGTCTTTAAAGGTTGTTGATACAGAAAATGTTTTAAAGAACGTTAGGTTTTATTTCAGAAATGAAGTTCAAAAGAGCAATTTGTAAAGCTGTAGTTAACAGTCCTCCCTGGTTGGAGAGCTCTGGAACTGGAGGTTCTCTATGTAGGTTATACCACTAATTGCTTTGAAAAGATAAATGTATAAATGCTTTTCCTTGGAAACAAGACTGCAGAAAATTCCAAGGATCTAGTCCTTGAAAAAGGCGAATGCTCTTAAGCTGTTATTAAGGTACTAAACTCTGTACCTTTAACTGAAAATACATGGAGGTCCTGGGTGAGCGCTTGGGCGCTCTGAAAATAGACAACTTTTCCCAAATTTGCCTTCTAAATTTTGATTTGTTGATTTAAATCTTTTAAATTTATGTAGTCTGGCACTCAGGTTTGTATTCCTTTTAAGCACATGTTAGAGTTTTTGATATTTTCCCCTCTCCCTCCAACCCCCCAATTCTTCTTCTTTCTTTCTTTCTTTTTTTTTTTTTTTTTTGAGACGGAGTCTCGCTCTCTCACCCAGGCTGGAGTGCAGTGGCGCGATCTCGGCTCACTGCAAGCTCCGCCTCCCAGGTTCACGCCATTCTCCCGCCTCAGCCTCGCCGAGTAGCTGGGACTACAGGCACCCGCCACCACGCCCGGCTAATTTTTTTTTTTTGTATTTTTAGTAGAGATGCGTTTTCACTGTGGTCTCGATCTCCTGACCTCGTGATCCACCCACCTCGGCCTCCCAAAGTGCTGGGATTACAAGCGTGAGCCACCGCGCCCGGCCTCTTCTTCTTTTTTTTTTCTTGGTAGTCACTTTTCGTTTATAAGAGTGACAATAGAACTAGATGGCCCGGCTGTTTCCTCGTATCCTTGGCTCCTCCATTTCTTGGTTGGCCACCAGGGGGAAGCATACTGTTTTTGGTTACAGTTGACCCTGTCTTCATTTTGTAGGTCAAGTCTGTTTTTGCTTTGATACATAGAACAGAAAGCTTGTCACCATGTTTCCCTAATGTATTATTTTAAAAAATCGACTTGCACAAATCTTTGAGTAAGTTGGCAGGTTTTTGGATACATTTTTGTTAACATTAATTTTGAAAACTTTATTTAGATATGTTGGATGTGACTAATGAAAGGACCTGTTGGATGGCAACAAGGGGAATTTGGTTTCTGACATTTATCTAAATATAGATGTCTAGCCCTGCATTGTTAGTAATGAGTCTGACTTCTTTGGAATTGCACTCTTCTTTGAAATAGCAAATGTAATATTTTGAACTGTCCTTGCACTTTTTGTTGGAATAGGTATAAGCGTAAACTTGCTAGCAACCTACTGTTCTAAAATGGAAAACATCTAGACAGTCGCAGTGGCTCATGCCTGTAATCCCAACACTTGAGGAAGCAGTGGGAGGATTTCTTGAGCCCAGGAGTTGGAGACCAGCCTGGGCAACTTAGTAAGACTCCATCTCTACAAAAAATCAAAAAATTGGCCGGGCACGGTGGCTTATGCTTGTAATCCCAGCACTTTGGGAGGCCGAGGTGGGCAGATCACGAGGTCAGGAGATCGAGACCATGGTGAAACCCCGTCTCTACTAAAAATACAAAAAAATTAGCCGGGCGTGGTGGCGGGCACCTGTAGTCCCAGCTACTCGGAGAGGCTGAGGCAGGAGAATGGCGTGAACCCGGGAGGCGCAGCTTGCAGTGAGCCGAGATTGCACCACTGCACTCCAGCCTGGGCGACAGAGCGAGACTCCGTCTCAAAAAAAAAAAAAAAAATCAAAAAATTAGCTGAGCATGGTGGCCTGTGCCTGTAGTCCCAACTACTTGGGAGGCTGAGGCAGGAGGATCACTTGAGCCCAGGGGGTGGAGGCTGCAGTGAGCAGTGATAGCACCACTGCACTCCAGCCTGGGTGACACAGAGAGACCCTATCTCTAAATAAATAAATAGGAAAACATCAAAAAAGAGAGAAAATTCTCTTTACAATAGCATCAAAAAGAGTAAAATACTTATGAGTAATTTTAACAAAAGAAACAGAAAATATATACTCTGGAAACTGTAAAATATTGCTGAAAGAAATTTAAGATCTAAATAAATGAAATGGAAAAATGTCCTGTCTTAGTCTTGCCAGGCTACCATAGCAGGTATATACTGTGTGGCTTAAATAGAAATTTATTTCTCGTGATTCTGGAGGCTGGGAAGTCCAAGAGGAAAGTGTGGATGATCTGGTTTCTGGTGAGAGCCTCATTTCTGGTTTATAGAAGGATACCTTCTTGCCATATCTTTACATGGTGGAGAGAGACATATCTCTCTGTCATGTCTTTTCTTATTTATTTATTTATTTGTTTGTTTTTGAGACAGAGTCTCACTCTGTCACCCAGGCTAGAGTGCAGTGGCATTATCATGGCTGAGTGCAGCCTTGAACTTCTGGGCACAAGGGATCCTCTCACCTCAGCCTCCCAAGTAGCTGGGACTACAGGTGCTAACCACCATGCTGGGCTAATTTATTTTTATTTTTTTGTAGAGACAAGGTCCCATTGTATTGCCTAGTCTGGTGTGGAACACCTGGGCTCAAGTGATCCTCTGGCCTCAGACTCCCAAAGTGCTGGGATTATAGGTGTGAACCACCAGGCCCAGCCTCATGTCTTGTCTTTTTCTTTTCTTTTTTTTCTTTTCTTTCTTTTTTTTTTTTTTTTTGAGACAGAGTATCACTCTGTCACCCAGGCTGGAGTGCAGTGGCACAATCTCGGCTCACTGCAACCTCTGCTTCCTGGGTTCAAGCAATTCTCCTGCCTTCACCTCCTGAGTAGCTGGGATTACAGGTGTGCACCACCACGCCCGGCTAATTTTTTGTATTTTTAGTAGAGATGGGGCTTCACCAACTTAGCCAGGATGGTCTCAATCTCCTGACCTCATGATCTGCCTGCCTCGGCCTCCCAAAGTGCTGGGATTACAGGCATGAGCCACCGTGCTCGGCCTCATGTCTTTTCTTGTAAGGGCACTAATCCATTCATGAGGACTCTCCCCGTATGACTTAATCACTTCCCAAAGGCCCTGCCTCCAGATACCATCACACTGGGGGTCAGGCCTCCATATGAATTTTGGAGGACTCAAGCATTCAGTCCATAGCACATCTCAAAAACATGTTCATAAATTGGAAAACTGAACATTGTGTTCTCTTACTGCCACAGGTGATCTGAAAGTAGAGATGATGGCAGGGGGAACTCAGATCACATCCCTGAAAGACAATGTCACCATATTCTGCAATGTCTCTTATTCCCAACCCCTCAACATCACGTCTATGGGTATCACCTGGTTTTGGAAGCGTCCGATGTTTGACAAAGAAGTCAAGGTCTTTGAATATTTTGGAGATCACCAAGAGGCATTCCGACCTGGAGCCATTGTGTCTCCATGGAGGCTGAAGAGTGGGGACGCCTCACTGCAGCTGCCTGGAATCCAGCTGGAGGAAGCAGGAGAGTACCGATGTGAGGTGGTGGTCACCCCTCTGAAGGCACAGGGAACGGTCCAGCTTGAAGTTGTGGGTGAGTGTCTTGGGGCAGTGCCCTACAGTTCCCATGGTGTTGGGGTTAACAGCAACAAAGCCCACACACCTCTTTGAGCTCTACTTTCCTGTATTATAAAATGGTCTGATAATACATGGATGAGCTTGATGGCTGTATTGTTTTGCTAAGGCTGCCATAACAAAATAGCATTGACTGGGTGGCTTTAGACAACGGATGTTTATTTCTCACACTTCTGGAGGCTAGAAGTCTGAGATGAAGACGTCAGCAGGATTGGTTTCTTCTGAGGCCTTTCTCCTCTGGCCATCTTCTACCTGTGTCTTCACATGGTCTTTCCTTTGTGCCTATATCTGTGTCCTAATTTCCTCTTCTTATAAGGATACCAATCATATTGGATCAGAGCCCACCCTAATAACCCCATTTTTAACCTAATTACCCCTTTAAAGAACCTGTCTCTAAATAACAGTCACATTCAGAGATATTGGGAATTCTGAGAGGACATAAGAATTTTAGGAGGACATAATTCAGCCCAGCATGGGCCCTCCATAATTGTACATAAGACTTTGAATGTTTTGTCCATAGTAATTTTGGGAGTGAGAGGCATATTAATTAGGATTCACTTCCTCTGCAACTGACAGAGGAATAACAGCAACAGTGGTTTTATATACTGTCAGTTGGCTGTATATATAGCCACTGTTCTTCCAGGCTTTATATATCTATATAAAGGGTCTACATAGGAGACAGGGTCTCGCTCTGTTGCCCAGGCTGGAGGGCATGGCACAATCATAGCTCACCGTAACCTCAAACTCCAGGGCTCAAGTGATCCTCCTGCCTCAGCCTCCTGAGTAGCTAGGACCTCGGTTGCATGCCACCAAGCCTGGCTAATTTTTACACTTTTGTGGAGATGGGGCCTTGTGTTGCCCAGGCTAGTCTCCAACTTCTGGCCTCGAGATCCTCCTGCCCTGGCCTCTCAATGTGCTGGCATTACAGGGATGAGCTACCATGCCTGGCCAACAGTGGCTTTTAAAGACATTAATAGATTTTTTTTTTAGGACAGTTTTAGATTTACAGAAACATTGCAAAAATAGTATGAGAGTTCTCATATCATTCTCACCCTGCATACCATTTCTCCTATTATTAACATCTTGCATTCATATGGTACCTTGATATAATTAATGAACCCATATTGACATTTTACTGTAATTAAAATCTGTAGTTTATTCATATTTCCTTAGTTTTTACCTAATATCTTTTTTCTGCTCCGGGATCCCGTCAGAATACCACATTGCATTTAATTGTTATATGTTCTTAGGCTCCTTTTTGCTGTGACAATTTCTTAGACCTTATTTTTGATGTCCTTGACAGTTTGGTGAGGGTATTGGTAAGGTATATTGCAAGATGTCACTCAGTTAGGATTTGTCTGCTGTTTTCCTTATAATTGGACTTGGGGTTATGGGTTTTTGGAGGAACATTGCAGAGGTAAGCTGCCATTTTCATCGCATCAAATCACATGACTTATGACTGTTGATGTTGACCCTGACCATCTAGTTGAAGTAGTGTTTGTCTGGTTTCTCTACTGAAAAGTTACTCTTCCTCCTATTTTCATACTGTACTCTTTGAAAGGAAGTCACTCTGTGCAGCCCACACTTAAGGTTGGGGGTTACTTATGTTCTTCCTCCTTGGGGGTGGAGTATCTACATAATTTTTTTAAGAATTCTTCTGCATAGGAGATTTATCTCTTTTCTCCCATTTATGAATTTATTCAATCATTGATATCAATAAGAACTCAAGGATATTTATTTTATACTTTGTGTTATAATGCAATACTACTTTATTTTTTCTCAAATTGTTCCAGCTTTGTCCACTGGGAACTCATTCACTTGGCTCTTGTGTCACATTGACATACCCCAATCATTGTAAGATTTTGTTTTGTTTTATTATTTTATTTTTTGTTTTATTTAATTTTTGGCAAATCCATATCAAGAATTTTGTTTGATTTTAAACACCTTTTACTTTTTGGCACTATAAGATGCTCCAGACTCATCTTGTATATTTCCTCTCTTGTATATTTCCTGGTTCTAGTCCTAGAACCAACCAATACTCCAAGAAACCTTGGTTCCTTTTATTGGAAAATGATATTAGAAACCAAGACCTGGACACTAAGTGTACTTTTTGCTACTGAGGTATCATTGATTCTAGACCCTCTCAGCCAACAGAGCAAAGAAATATATGTATGCGTACTAACCTCTGCATATACACATATCTATAAATATTTCTGTGTGTAACCATCTATACCTATATTAAATTAAACATTTGTTCTTACTGATGTCTCCAATTTTAATCCATTACCACATAGATCATTCTACTTTCCTTCTCTTGCTCATCTGTAAACTCCCACTCCAACAGTGAGAAACCTGTACCCACCATCCTCTGTTTATTTAATTGTTTAATTATTAACCTGTACTCCCATAAGAAACAGCTTTATCTATTAGAGTACAGTGCTTTTTGGCAATTCTTTTTCTTTTTTTTTTTTTTGAGATTTTTCTTGAGATAGAGTCTTGCTCTGTTGCCCAGGCTGGAGTGCAGTGGTGTGACCTTGGCTCACTGCAACCACCACCTCCCAGGTTTAAGCGATTCTCCTGTCTCAGCCTCCCAGGTAACTAGGATTACAGGTGCCCGCCACCATGCCTGGCTAATTTTTATATTTTTAGTAGAGACCAGGTCTCACTGTGTTGGCCAGGCTGGTCTTGAACTCCTGACCTCAGGTGATCTGCCCACCTCAGCTTCCCAAATTACTGGGATTACAGGCATGAGCCACCATACCCGGCCCAGATTTTAGCCATTCTAATAAGTATATAGTGGTATCTCATTTGTTGTTTTAATTAGCAGTTCCCTAATTACATAATGTTGGACATCTTTTCATATTCTTACTTGCCATTTGTATGTCTTCTTTTTTTGTGTGTTCATTGGTTGTCCAGGCTGGAGTGCAGTGGTATGATTACAGCTCACTTCCCAGGCTCGGGTGATTCTCCCAGGCTTCAGCCTCCCAAGTAGCTAGGACTACAGGCGCACATCACCATGCCTGGCTAATTTTTGTATTTTTTGTAGAGATAGGGTTTTGCCGTGTTGCCCAGGCTGGTTTTGAACTCCTGAGCTCAAGTGATCCCCCCGCCTTGGCCTCCCAAAGTGCTGGGATTACATTGTGTGAGCCACTGCACCAGGCCTCATATTTCTTCCATTCTAACTTTATACCTTTTATTTCCTTTTCTTGTCCTGTTATGCTAGCTTAGACTTCCATTACAATGTTGCGTAGGAGTGGTTAGAAGGGACATCTTGCCCATTTCTTATTTTACTTTCTAACCATGAAATATGATATTAGCTATTTTTTGGTAGATATTCTTTAGCAAGTTGAGGAAGTTTCCCTTTTATTCTAGTTTGCTAAGAGTTTTTCATATGAATCAGTGTTGGGTTTTGTCAAATACTTTTTCTGCATTATTGGTATGATCATATAATTTTTTCTTTAGCCTGTTGATATGATGACTTACATTAACTGATTTTTGAATGATAAGCCAGCCTTGCATATGTGTAATACGCCTCTGTTGGTTATGGTATGCAATTTTTTCTGTATTGTTGGATTAGGTTTGCTAATTATTTTCTTGAGGATTTTGTATTTATTTTAATGAGTGATATTGATCTGTAGTTATCTTTTCTGGTAATGTCTTTATGTGGTTTTGGCAGTAGGGTAATACTGGGCTTGTAGAATAAGGTAGAATGTGTTCCCTCTGTCTACTTCTACTTTCTGGAAGAAATTGTAAAAAATTGGCATTATTTATTCCTTAAATGTTTAGTAGGATTAACCAGTGAAACCATCCGAACCTGGTGCTTTCCTTTTTTGAAGGTGATTTTTTTCTTCTTCTTTTTTATTTTTTTATTAGTTATTGACTCAATTTCCCTTTCTCTCTTTCTCTTTCTCTTTCTTTCTTTCTTTCTTTCTTTCTTTCTTTCTCCTTCCTTCCTTCCTTCCTTTTTTTCCTTCTTTCTCTCTCTCTTTCTTTCCTTCTTTCTTTCTGTCTCTCTTTCTTCCTTTCTTCATTTCCTTCCTTTCTTTCTCCCCTCCCCTCCCCTCCCCTCCCCTCCCCTCCCCTCCCCTTCCCTTCCCTTCCCTTCTCTTCCCTTTCTTCCTGCAACGTCTTGCTTTGTTGTCCAGGCTGGAGTGCAATGGTGCCACCATGGCTCACTGCAGCCTTGACCTCCTGGGCACTAGCGATACTCCCACCTCGGCCTCTGGAATAGCTAGGACCACAGGCGTGCACCACCATGCCCTGCTAATTTAATTTTTTTTTAAAAAGAGATGGAGTCTATGTTGCCCAGACTGGTCTTGAACTCCCTGGGCTCAAGTGATCCTCCCACCTTGGTCTCCCAAAGTGCTGGGATTACAGGCATAAGCCACCATGCCTGGCCCGCTAAAGCACTTCTTTTTATGTTTCTCGTGCAGTAGGTCTATTGGTGAAAGGTTAGTCTGAGAAAGTCTTTATTTATACTTCACCTTGAAGGAAAATTTTTCTGGATATAAGATTCCATGTTGGTGTTTTTCTCTTTTTTAAGTTTCAATGCTTTAAATGTTTCACTTCACTTTCTCCTTGCTTGCATTGTTTCTGACAAGAAGTACAGTGTTGTTCTTGTTCTTCTATATGTAAGGTGTGTTTTTTTTTCTCTGTGACTTTTTTCTTTCTTTTTCCTCCCTTCCTCTCTCCTTCCCTCCCTCCCTCCCTCCCTTCCTTCCTTCCTTCCTCTCTCTCTCTTTTCTTTCTTCTCTTGAGATGGGGTCCCACTCTGTTTCCCAGGTTGGAGTGCAGTGGTGTGATCACGGCTCATTGCAGCTTCGACCTACTAGGCTCAAGCCCAAGTGATCCTCCCACCTCTGCCCTCCAAGTAGCTGGGGCCACACGTGGGTGCCACTAAGCATGGCTAATTTTTGTATTTTTTGTAGAGACGGCGTTTCATCATGTTGCCCAGGCTGGCCTCGAACTCCTGAGCTCAAGTGATCCACCTGCCTTGGTCTCTGAAATTGCTGGGATTATAGGAGTGAGCTACCATGCTTGGCCATCTTTGTCTTTCTAAAGTTGAAATATGATATGGCTAGATGTGGATAGGCATATGTGGATATTTATCCTGCCTGGTATTCTCTAAGCTTCCTGGGTCTTTAGTTTGGTGTCTATCATTAATTTTGGAAAATTCTTAGCCATTATTTCTTCAAAGTATTTCTTCTGCTCCTTTCTCTTTTCTTCTTCTTGTATTCCCATTATATATCTGTTACACCTTTTGCAGTATTCCACAGTTCTTGGATATTCTGTTTTTTTTTTTTTAATTCTTTTTTCTCCTTGTATTTCAGTTTGGGAAGTTTCTTTTTTAAAAATATTTTTTTTGTGACAGGGTCTCACTCT